>NW_026593286.1:29596366-29653361 GCF_907164565.1 Psammomys obesus | reverse complement strand
ACACACACACACACACACACACACACACACACACACACACACACGCCGGCCGGGCCGCGCCCAGCCGCCGCCGTCCTCCGCACCCCGCCTTTCCTGCGCGCGTCCCTGCGAGCCGCCTCCAGGAACCAGTGAATCAGAGAATGAATGAGCGGAGAGGAAAATCCCGCCCGCCGGGAAGCCGGCCCGGCCGCTCCTGGTCCGAGGGTCCTGGGAGGCCGAGCAGACCCGGGCGGCCTTGCGTGCGCCTTCGCCCGCCGTCGGCGTCCTCCGTCTCCGGAAGCCAGCCCCGGGCTGCTCAGGCCCCCGCGGACCGTGGTGGAGATGTGGGGGCGCTGCCTTAGGCGATCCCATGTTAGCCCTAAACTCTGCGGTTCCGTGCGGTGTATGTATGGGAAGCTCCCAGGAACCCGAGGTTCCGCCCGCCTTTACCTTTTCGCGTCAGAGCCTGTTGGTTGGCGTCCCTGGCCTCTGTTCTCCCTTACTGAATGTGTTCGCAGCAGTACGTGGTTTGGCATCTTTCCTTAGCCCTGAGCTCTAATCCCCGAGAGCTACACCTAAACACTGAGTTTTGATTCCAAGCTCCCAGTCACTCGGATACTGCTCATTTGAATGTGGGCTTGACTTAGCCACACTCAGATTTCTTTCGATTTATGTCCTTACTGTGACCTTCATGTAAAGTTGATCAAAGGAAAGAAGAAATAGTATCAAATTGCCTCTGCGTGGCTATCTGCTGTGTTAGCGTTAAAGAAATTGAACTGTGAGCAGGAACTGGCCGCGTTGAGCGTTCAGCATTCTTTATTCGTGTCTCGTCTGCTCTTTGACCGTTTTGTATCTTGAATTTTCTTCGAGAAAATAATAAGAAATCATGTATTTCTGAAATTCTGGCGTGCTTTCTAAGAATGAGTGTTCATTCCTCTATTTTGGGGCCAGATACTAGTTTGACTAATGGCATTCTACTTCCTGATATTCTTGGAGATTTCCAAGTGGTTTCAGTCTTTTTGTGTAATCTTTTCCAAACTGGCGCACAATCTGCTTCAAACTGGTATTTAGAACTGTCCAATACAATTACTTGGCTGTTTCGCAATTATGCGTATTTCGGAAATACATGCATGTATCTAAGTTTGGGAGGTACTTCAATAATCTGGTGTAAAATAATGCTATCTCATAAACTAAAAATGGTGGACACGACCAGTTCCTGTGACCTCTCTTCCTTGTTGAATTTACTCATTTGTTGCCAGTAATTATTTCAGTATGCTATATTCTCTTAATAGTTTATTCATTTCCCCTGCAATATCTACAGATTGTATAATGACAGATTGCTTTGACATTTTTAGTCAATAATTCATACAGATGTGTCTGTAGCCTCTTCCTTTCCCTTGTGACTAGGTGTGTTGAGATTAAACATAACCTGGGTACCCAGATTTGATAAATTAACCTACTGTTATCAAATGGTCTTACTAATGTTATGTGATGTTGAATGTTAGCACTACAAGGAGTAGTCTCAGGTTTACAGAAACCTCCTTACAAAAGAGCTCCTGAGTGCTCTTCAGATAGCTCTCAGCCAGCTCTTCCCCAAGTGCTTAGGTTGGTTAAGGCTAATCTTAGAAAACAGTCACTTTCCACCTTGAGAAAAATAAGCTGGTTCTCATCAGTTTCATTAAGCCATGAAATAATCCATTCACTTAATTAGAGCTTATTAAGCTCCGACTAAGGTGTAAGAATGAAAAGACAAAGACTCACTGCCCCCTGCCCCCAGAAACCATGGACTGCTGGGGAAAGGAGGTAGGGAAGCCACTGTTAGAAAATGAGTCTATCCCCAGATCAGGGAAACCTTCCCAGTGGGGAGATAAACTGCGGGGTTTAATGACAGGGAAGGGCTAACCAGACAAGGAACAGTCAATCCAGACAAAGGCAACAAAGTCTGTGCCAGTGTGTGAACGTTCGTAGCATCCAAGAGGCCTGACTCCCAAGCAATCCCATCTCTCCAGGACAGTTGCAGAGAAGGTTCAAATAGGTGGGGAATGGTAGGAAGGACCTCACTGCTCAAGAGCTCATGTGCTACACAGAGGAGTTTGAACTTACTATAATAAAGAATAAACTCTTTGAAGGGTTGTAGTGTCTGTAACAACCGAGCATATGTTTGGAGATGAGAAAAATGGCCGATGAATGAAAGCAAAAGAGAGGAGATAAGCTAAGCCTCCACAGAGGCAGAGGGAATACAGTGGGGAGGGGGCAAACATTAAGAGGGAGAGGGAAACATTAAGAAGGTGGAATCCACAGAAGTTCACGTAAAATTGGCTGGAGGACTGCAGGAGACAGAAACCTGTACAATTCTACAGAAGGCAAGCAAGCTTCTGTCTTGGGGGACCGGAGGGATGATGCTGACCCTCCCTGAAGTAAGAATGCAGGAGGACGCTGGCTGAACACTTACACAAGAAAATATTACCACACGAGGCTGGGACCTCCGTCTGCAAAGGGCTTACTGAACACAGATGATCTTAGCTCAAATTCCCAGTGGCATGTATCCCTAATCCCAGTGCTTAGAAGGTAGAGACAGGAATGTTCCTGAAACTTCCTGAGGTTGTCCTGACCTCTACGAACATGCCTGCACTCAACACACACACACACACACACACACACACACACACACACACAAACACGTACAATAAGTCTAGGCACTTCATAGGATTCTTAGTCCATTAGTCTGCAAAGTGGGTTCTTAAGGGCAGTGGCTTCACAGGTCTTCAGTAGACGTAACTGCTCTTCTTGCTTGTCAACTTGACTACATCTGGAATGAACTAAAGCCCGGTGACTGGGCACAGCTGTGAGGGACTCTTTCTTAACTAAATCATTTGAAATGGGAAGACCCATTTCTAATCCAGATATTTAGCTATTTAGGTGGATTTTCATAACTTATCTACTTTTATGTACATTTGGTGTTTGACTTACATGTATGTCTGTGTGAGGGAGTCCGATCTACTGGAACTTGAATTACAGACAGTTGTGAGCATGTGGGCGCTGGAAATTGAACCTGGGTCCTCTGGAAGGGCAGCCAGTGCTCTTAAGTGCTGAGCTATCTCCCCAGCCCGGAAGATAGAACTTTAATCCAAATCTTTTGAGGTGGGAAGATCTACCTTTAATCTCAGCAACACCTTCTTCTGGCAGCCTATATAAAAACACAGAAGAAGGAAGTTATCTCTCCTTACCAATATACCCTCTCCTTTGCTAGCAAGTCTACTCCTTGACTGCCATTAGAGCCGACTTTTTCATGATTCTGTCTTTTACTGAAGACGAAGTGAGTCATTTGACCTCTTGAACTGAACAACTACTGGGTTCTTGGAAGCTGTCAAGAACCAGACATTCCCCTCATCTTTACCTTCTCACATCAAAGCCTGTTCATTGGCGTCCCTAGTTTCTGTTCTCCCTTACTCTAGAGAACCCTCCTTCAGCAGGCATGGTTTCCAAAGTAGCTTCCAGTTCCTTTAACCAAAAGAGTAAAAGATGACAACCACACACACACAGAAAGAGAGAGAGAGAGAGAGAGAGAGAGAGAGAGATTAATTCTATAAATTCTGTTACTCTACAGAACTCTAATACAGCAGGCATGATTTCCAAAGTACCTTCTAGTTCCTTTAACCAAATGAGAAAAAAAAAAAAGATGATAAGCAAATTCCAATGGACTACTCATTGGAAGAAGTTTCCTGTGGTCATAGTAATGTGTGCTGTGAAGTTTTTATACAGATATTAGATGCAGAATTTCTCAAGTGTGTTCAATTATGAAAAACCTTTTCTCTAAATAGAACAGGTCATTAGAGATGTGTTACACAGAATACATTTTGGAAAATGTTGACCACACCCAGATTTTTATTTTACAATGAGAAAATTGTTGCCCTAATACATGAAACCACTCAACTAAAGTTGAGCCTACTACTGGCAGATGCTGGGCTAGAACCCCTATCTTGACCCTGGTCACTTTCTCAGACATGATTCTAGTTCTCAGACCTAACAGCTAATGAATGGGAGGGTTTTCTTATACTAAATTCACAATCCTTATTCTCAGGGATATTTAAAAGTTCCTATTCTTAGAAAAACAAGGCAACTTCTTCATCCAAGAGACTTCTCAGAACTTTGGGAGCAAATTTTGTTTCACAAGTAACTTCTCTTACGTGTTATATTTGATATTAGTCAGCATCTTGAATTATGCTTCAATAAACGCTTCTGCATAATTTTTACATCTAGATCAAGGGCTGTCAAATATGAGACTAATAGGTCAATGAACGAGTACTTCATTCATTTGTTAATCACTTATCAAGATATTTCAGTGTCTACCATGTCTTCAGCTCTGTTGTAATCTCTAGAGAAAAGTGAGACAGTGCCTGGCCTTCCGACGTAACATCATTCGGTAAGGATGCTAGGAAACCTGCAGGTGAAAACTTGAGTCACTGCAGCCTTTACTGCATATTTAACAACAAACAATATAGAGTAAGAGCAAGATATGTGGAATATTTTGGGGTGATGACAAGCAACTGGAGAGTTCTTAAATGTCTAGTCATGGGAAGTTGTTTAAGAAAGGGATGTTTTGTAAAAGAGCATTTATTAATACCAAAGTGTTGTTTATAGTACGTGCTTGATAGAAAATTGCAAACATTAGATGAAATGTGAATTCATGAAAAAAAAATTACAGGAAAATGTAGAAGGAAAAGTCTTTGTCGCACAGTGATATAATTATGATACTTTAATTTTTCATTAGTATTTAGCAGTGAATCTGTTTTTTGTTGGTTTGGTTTTTCAAGACAGGGTTTTTCTGTGTTGCACTGGCAGTTGTGGAACTCACTACATAGACCAAGCTGGCCTTGGCCTCCTGAGTGTGGGGGTTTAGGGCATACACCGCCACTGCCCCACTGCCCAACAAATTTGTGTTCTCTAGTTGACCATTAAAGTGAATGAACGAGCCAGCCATGCTGCCACTTGCCTGTAATCCTAGCACATGGAAAGTCGAGACTGAAGGATCCTGAGTTGAAGGCTAGCCTGGGCTACATAGTATCACACTGCCCTCTAAATTCCTATCTCCCTACCCACAGATTGGTGCAGCCCTCAGTCCTCACCAGAAAAACATCTGTGTGCAGTGGGTGGCAGTTAACGCAGAAACTCACTACTGGTTAAAGTGCAGAGAATAATTGTCAATGGAGTGCGCATCCCGAAGCCGATACTCTGGGACTTGGAAAAGGGAATGCAAAGGCTGTAAGAGCTCAGGTTGGGGAGGGCCAAACTGAAACTGTCTTTTGGACGCTTGTATTACATGTCCTTTGTAATATTAAAATTATCTACAAGTAGCCTTGGAAGGCACTTTATCAACAAAATCCACAGAACTGGACATGTTCAGGAATTTATTTGGAGCAAATGCGAACTATTACAAAACAGCAGTTATTGTAACAACCTAAACCCTTATGGATGTCCTGACATCTGTGTCAGTCAGGCCCTGATGCAGGCAGCCAATCAGAACCCACAGATTACGCACAGATGCTGAGCGCTATTTTAACGCTAGCTCTTCACCGTGATAACTCCTTTCGTGGAATTCGCCATTCACAGCGGTTGAAAGAGAGAACGACCTGTGGGTAACGCCTAACACTGGACTGAAAAGGTTGTGCCCAGCTTCAGAAAGTCTATAAAGGCGGAAACTAGAGAGAATGTGGACTTCCATCGAGGATCCTTTTAGAGTCGGGTATCATCAGTCCCGGGATAACTCTTCAGGAAGAAGAACATTTTGGGTGGGAGGATATGATGTAACTCTAAAACAAACAATACACAAATGTATTGTAGTAAGGTGAGTTTTAGTAAATAACGGGACGTTTGTTTCGTTAGCTGAAGAGGTCCATTTAGGGATTCAAGGACATAGACTATGGAGGCGCTGAGACCAAGCAGAAGGTTTGGGAAGCAAAGAAGTAGAGCAGGTGACCAAGCCCGTACTTGAACCTGAGAGCTATTCCCCAGGTCTGAGCCTTGCAACGCAATTCCCTCTGTCTGGAATGTTTCCCCTCCCTTCTCTACCCTGCCCTTGTTTGCGACAGGCCAGGCACACCTCATTCGTTATCTCCGGTTCCTCTAGACAAAGCTATTGCCGTGTACCACGTTTTCAGAAATCTTTGCGCAGTGGCAGTGCAATTCTCACATCTGTCCGAATCTTTAAAAACAAAAACAAAAACATGAGTTTCTCAAAAGGCAGAGACCGTGAATTCTTCATGCTGATTTTTTTTTCTAGCATCTTCCATGGAAAATTGTACATAGAAAAGTCCAGCGGTGTTTATAAAATGAAAGGAAGACAGGAGGCTTGATAAGAGAAGTTTGGCAGACCTTAGAGAACAGGTGAGAGTGAGGAGGAAAGCTGGAAGTCGCTCGTCTTCATCCAGACACTAAATGGTGGGAACGGAAAAAGGCAGAACACTGAATTTCATTTGGAGAGACTGACAGGCACAGGTGACAGAGCAGATAAGCGTCAGAGTCCAAGATGACTCCAGGGTTCCCAGGGCTACAAGCGGAGGATCAGTATCACTGCCAAGTCAAGAGACAAATGCTGACTGCCTGTCAAGTTCAGGGCGCTGTGCTGGGTGATAGAGAGGCCACAGGGGAGAGTTACAGCCCTCTCCTCTTCTATTAAGGCCTGCTCACCAGCAGGGAGGCCGAGGGCACAAGTTCGGTTTTGGACAAGTTGTATTTGAAATAATGCTGGGACGCTCAAGTGAATCAGTGCTCTTAGTTGCTGCAAATCAGGAGCTAGATCATCCTCGAGGCTGGGAAATATGAGTTTATGTTGTTGAAGATCCCATCGCCACCCACCATCGCTGTGCTTAAGAGATGATAGACTGCTATATTAGTCTCCTAGGTCATCATAACAAAGCACCACTTGCTGTGTGACTTAAACAGCAGGAATTTACTGTCTCGTTGTTGTGGAGGGTGAAAGTCCACTATCAAATGTGTGCAGCCATGGTTTCTCTCTAAGCCCCTCTCCTTGCCTTGGGATGGCTACATTCTCCTTGTGTACTCAGTGGCCATCTTCTATGTGTCTGTGGCCTAGATCCTTCTATAAAGGCCATCTTTATACTGGACTGGAACATGTCATACTAACCCATTCAGCTGCATTTCCTCTGATCTGCAAATATACTCACAATCCGAGTTCCTAGGGGCTGAGGTTTCAGCATATGAATTTTGAAAGGGACACAGTTCCGCTCATTACAGGTGCCTCGTATCTATTTCTTGAATTTCAGGGACTAAAGTCACAGTGGTAAATTGGGGCTGAAGAGGTACAGCCACGCACTTGATGTTCATAAAAATGGGAAACATACAGCTTGGGCAGTGGTGGCGAACACCTTTAATCCCAGCACTCAGGAGACAGAGGCAGGTGGGTCTCTGTGAGTTCAAAGCCAGCCTGGTCTACATGGTGAGGTCCAGGACAGCCAGGGCCACATAGAGAAACCCTGTCTCAAATACTAAAACAAAAAAATGTACTGGAAACGTACATCATACGTAACAAAATTTTTGTTGACATTGTAATATATAATGTGCTCAATGATATGTTTGACACATTATTCTTTAACAGTATAAAATCCAATGTGTTACAGCAAAGATGATGAATTAATACTATCTTCCCATAAACCCTGCTCTTCCATCTGTGTCTCAGCTTTTCATGGAATAAACATGCATCTGTAGTATGCCACAGAAGATGTAAACAAGGAACTCAATCCGCAGAAATTAAATGATCTATGACGTTTCTCATACTTCATGACATTTGTCTGCATATATATGTGCAATTTAGAGGCCAGCTATGTTTTAGGGGAAAGTTTTTATTTATTATTTTACAATAAGCAATTTTTTGGCACCCCCTTTTCGAGTAGGATTCATCAAGGGAGCTAAAGATTGAGTTAAAAATTATTCTCTGCCTTTGCTGCCTCATGGTCTTATTTATATGTTTCCTCAAACAGCTTGAGAAAAGTCACTTGAAAAATGTGTCATGGAAAAACAAACAATAAACAGATGAACAGCTGATATTTAGAACTTTTGTTCAGTCATGTGATGTACTTTGAGGCAAGGCTTTGCCTTACAATATGATTCCATGTAGGCATAAGGTTACTGTGTAATTCAAATGCTGATTTCTGAGCCGCCCCCCCATATCTGGTTGTAATCCTTGTTCAGAGAATCTCCTGTCTCAATGTTCTATAAACACTGCTTCCTAATTGTCACCTGATATGTCAATAAAGCAGGTTAAAGCCAATTGCTGAGCAGGGTAGAGAATAGGGCTAGACTTCCTGCCAGCCAGGGGAGGAGGAGATACAGGAAGAAGTAAGATATTCAGCCACCAGAAAGGTCCCTGTGACATCAGGAGAGAAGCTAGACCAATGAAAGCTACAAAGTGCCAGCATCTCTAGGATGTATGCTGGGAGGAAACCAAATTAGCTTAAAGGGTTAAGAATGGAGTAATAACTGCTCAGTTCTTGTGCTGTGAAGCTTGTTAGAAATAATATGATAGAGTCTCAATTACTTGTGTGATAGCCGGGTTAAGAGAGAAACTGAGCAACAAACACAGTTTTCTAAAAATAACTGTAACAGTTCCAGCTAAGTGCTGCCACAGAGTTCCATCAGTCAGGCCCTTCAAAGGCCTCACACTGTTGCTCCTCCACCGTGCCTTCTACTTCCACCCTTCTGCAAACTTTCAGTACCCTATATGCTGGTTGCACAGGAGCCTGTGTGCTTGCTCCCTCGCAGGCCCCTTTCCTTTTTCTTTGAAACACCTTGTGTAACATCCTAACCAACCTTTGCTACTACCAGAACTACTTTCAAAGTAATTTTTTTCTTCAAACAAGCCAATCCAAAACTATGATGTTTTTACTTTGAAAAATGCAACCTCACAAAACATCAACAGTGTGATTCTGATACTTTTAAAAATCAAGATCTCTAATCTACAATCATATATGTAAATCTACTGTATTAATTACTTATTGTTATAACAGATTGTTATAAACTCAGTTGGTATAAGCAATATAAATCATTATCTTACAGTTCTTAAGAACAGAAGTTCACTGTTCGCGTCAGTGGGCTAAAGCTAGATACTGAAAGAGCTTAATTTATTTTGGAGGCTCTCTGGGTGAATCCACTGTCTTTTCTAGCCTGTAGAAGTTGCTTACCTTCTTGGCTGGTGGTCCTATCCTCCCTCTTCAAAGCCAGGAACATGGCGCTCCTACCCACATCTTATAAGAACAACTAGGATTACATCAGACCCAGGTGAATAACTCAGAATAATTGCTACAGTTGACCTCACCCCCAGAATTCATGTTTTAGAAGCTTAATCCCTAATACAGCAGAGTTGGGAGGGAGAGTGTGATAGGAAGTGTTAGGTCATGAGGGCTCTTTGTGCATAGTTTAATGACACAATACAAAGGGCTTGTGCTGGCAAAAGTGAGCTAGCTCACTCTCGTTTTCTTTGCCCTTAAACTGCCCACAGGGTAAGGAAGCCCCTACCGAAGCTTGATAATGGGGCTTCCCAGCCTCCAGTGCTGTGAGCCAATTCATTTCTCTTCACTATAAGTCACATAGCCCTTGTCATTCTATAATAGTAGCATAGTACATAGAAAGGATAATCATGCCTTTATCCCATCCCAGCATTCCAAGGCAGGGGCAGGAGGATCTCTATAAGCTTGAGGCCAGCCTTATTCACATATCAAGTTCCAGAACAGCCAGGACCACATAAAGAGACCCCATCTCAAAAATGTAAATAAATAAATAAACAAACAAATACATACATATAATCAACATGATCTTGCTTTTTCCCCCCACCCATCAAAACTACTGACAGCAAAAGAAATAAATCTTCCCTATAAAGGGTATCCATTATTGTTATTATTTCATTTTAATTTTTTTTTCAATACAGGGTTTCTCTGTATACCCTTGGCTGTCCTGGACTCTCTTTGTAGACCAGGCTGGCCTTGAACTCACAGAGATCTGCCTGCCTCTGCCTCCAAGTGCTGGGATTACAGGCAGGTGCCACCATGCCTAGGTGGGTATCAATTATTTGATTCATCCTTCCTTCCATCTGAAGCCCACTGATTTCTTTTTACACTGCTCCTCTCACCCCCGATACCAACTCGGTTTGCTACCAAGAATAGCACCTCTGCTTTCTTCTCACAGAAGACGGTATGTCACACGTCCCAAGGTACTACAGACACTACCATGGGCATTGCACCCCTCTCTCCTTTCCATCTCTGTCTCTCTGCCAAAATTAGGAGAAAGGATTCAGTCTTATTTGATAGGACACTTAGGAAAACGGGAAACAACAGACCACTCGTGATTATGGTTCTGGATGTTGTAGAAAACATGAGAGCAAAGCAGAGGTGAGGCAAGGACTGGGGCACTTCTAGCATTGCTTGCGTCCTTGACTCAGTGTGTCTGAGGAACAATCACCTTTTTGTCTTGTCCACATTGGATATATGAACCTTCTACCCCAAATGGCTGTTTCTGTTCTTTGCAGGAAAAGATCAAGGATGAAAAACAGTTAGGAATGTTTTCAAGGCTGCAGCAATTCCCGTCTGTAGCCATCTCCAGCTGAAGCTCTTCTGGCTAGCTTCAAAGCCTGGGGTCCTTCCTTCTCAGTCCCCCGCGTCGCTCTGCTGGCCCTGTCATGTTTCCTTAGTTCTTGGGTTCTTTCGGTGGCTCTGTCCCTGTTTCCCCTTACTCCTTCCTTGAACTGTCTTCTCCTCCCCTGCTAATCCATAGCCTGTCAGTCTTGCCAGACACCTCCATGAAGCTTCCCCGAGTCAGCCAGGAAGGGCTTCCTTTCCTAAATGCTTATGCTATGTAAGGCTTTTGTCACGCATGTCATTCATAGGGCCATGTTTTATAGTTTGAAGTCACTCCAGGTAGGTTATCAGTGTACGATGATAAGAACAGAGCCGGTCTTAAAAAAAATCACACTCAAGCCTGGGTGTGGTGATGCACACCTGTCACCCCAGCACTAGAAGGCAGAAAAATTAAGAGTTCAAGGCCACCCTGAAATGGATAGTAAGCTTAAAGACAGGCTGGGTACATGAGACACTGTCTAAAAATATACAAACACGAGTTACATTGACAGCGCTGTGGATTGATTATGCAACATATTAAATAATAGCTCAGAAATATTAAGTTACAGTGCTCAAGAGAAGCACAGTACACTACCGTGTTGGAGGACAGTTTGGCGACACGAAGTTGTCATCCTTATGTTGCATGCTTTCCCATCTTCTCCACAGATATAAATTAAAAAATAGGAAGGAAAAAATGATGAGGAAGAAAGCCAGAACTATTAAGTCGAAAGAAGACAAAAAGCATGAGAGAGACAAAGAATCTGCTGTGTGTGACAACCGTCTGGACCAGCGCTTGGCTCCTTCACAGGAGTTAGGATGGATAAGAAGTGTCTGTACATAATGGAAATTGCGTCTAGATCAATTTTTTTTTTCCCTGTGAGGCAATAACACAATGAAATTAATTCTGAGCTTTGGATAATGTGTTTTTATGTTACTTCTAAAAAAAAAAAATTTGAAACTAAATTAAGGGTGAGTCTGCGTAAAAGTAATAAGAAGGAAGAAAATAATTTTAATAGTATTGAAGTACTACATCTGACATACAGATTTTTTTTCAATTGTCTCTTCTGCTAAAGGAAAGAATTCTTTCAAACACATACAGGGATAAGGGGAAAACCTTTGATTTATTTATCTGCTTTCTTCCAAGGACAAAGACGTAACTGTGCTCAAATAGAACCCTTTTCTGTCTTTGATATCCCACTGGCCTCTTTTCCATTAAGTGGAAGTGGAAGTGTTCAGCCCACAGCAGGTATAAAAAGCTAAACAACAAAAATGATATAAAAAAACAAAACAAACAACCCCCAACACTTAATGGTACCCTGTGCCTAGACATTGACACCCTGTTCTCAGAAATCCATCGCAAGTATCATAGCTCATGCACGGTGAGCCAACACTGGTGTGAACACCAGACTGTGCTCCGGAAGTAACTTGTGCAAATCTCCCCCTTTCTTTTCTGCCTCTCGCTCTACGGTAACTTCTCGGTATCCATTTGGGCTTTACTTTGGAGGAGAGGTGCTGTGTTGGCAACAGTGCTGGGCCATGCTAGATCAGGGTTGATATTTCCGTTCACTGTTCTTGTCATCATACCGTCCTGTAGAACTTGAACACGTAATGGGTTTGTTTACCAAGGCACCAGGAAGAATAAACCCTTTCAAAGCTTTCTCTCTCACGGGCTTTACAACACCTACAGCAGAAGTTGGAAAATGAGTACTACTAAAGCCAGTTAAAGCATTGTACGGGAGTGTAGACAGGGAGCGAACGGTCTCTGTGAGCCTGGGGAACAAGTGAATGCGAGATGAGATGATTGCATCAGGCAGGAGTCCTGGTTCATGTTCTTCATGTTTCAATGTACAGTGATGTGCTGAGAGCTTCATATGTGTTTCAAAGTCGAGTTCTCAAATGTTCTTATGTGTGTTTTTCCACAGAGGAAAACAACAACAACAACAACAAAAACCCAAAAACACCAAAGAACTAAAAACCAACCAGATTTTAAAAAAAAAAAAAAAAAAAAAAGAGACTTTCCATTGTTGGTGAAAAGAAGCTTTTTCTCACCCAGGAAAAATAAAATCTTCTCTTTTTGTGATTTCAAACACCTGCATTCATTTGTTCTGGCACTGTGTCTTAATCCTCAAACTCTCCCACATGGCGGGGGTAGGGGGAGGGAGAAGCCCTATTTGTTTGGGTTTTTGATGCTAACTGAATTTTGACTGAGTCCCCCTTTCCTTAGGAGCTGAGAAATCCAACCTTAGCCACCATTTGGGTTTTCCACCCTTGTCCCCTATCCCCTGCTAGGCAAGCCCACAACCTTACACAGCTCTCTTACACTATCAGCCCACGAAGGGTTCCAGGGAGCACTCACTGCCTTACTCCTAGAACCTGGGTTCTGAACCTGTGGGTCATGGCTGCTTTTGGGGGGGTGTTGAACTGCCCTTTACAGGGGTCACCTAAGACCATTGGAAAACACAGATATTTATATTACAATTCATAACAGTAGCAAAATTGCAGTTATGAAGTTGCAAAGAAAATAATTGTATGGTTGGGGGGGTCACCCCAACATGAAGAATTATATTGGGGGCTGAGGTTAGAATTTTGTTGCTTTTATAGCACCCTAGAAACAAGAGCCTTTAGTGAGCTAGAATTGCTTAGGTGCCTCCAGGCAGTATGAAAGAAAAGGAGGAATATTAGGGCGGGGCTCTCTTCCTTCCTAGGCATCCCACCCTCCACCCAGAAGCAAACCCAGTTCCCTTTACCCTCCACCAGGCCCAGCATAAGCTTTTCTGTGGGTTTAGAAGTTTGAAAATACAAACCCAGAAGAGAAGTACCTTCCAGGAAGCTTCTGCTTTCCTCCTTGTGACAGTCCCCGAGGCAAAGAAGCACAAACCAGGCTACAGACTCTCCTTACGGACCAGGAAGAGGAAGGCAAAAATACCAGCAGGCTTCACAGTTTAGCACAGTTAACAGGGACTATGTTTTGCCTGAAGACTTAATGCAAAAGAGTTGATCAGCAAATTATCCCCCCTTCTTACAAATCTCTAAAATGTTAGCTTTGAACACTTGCGATCTGGGTCAGTTGATAGAGTTAAAAAAACTGTCAACAGTTGTGGCTCATTTTTATGATGTCAGCACTGGAGAGGCTGAGGCAGGAGGGTTGCTTTAGTTTGAGTCATCTATGAGCTGCATAGTGAGGTCCAGGACAGCCTGAGCTATAGTGAGTGAGTGAGAGAGAGACACAGAGACACAGAGACAGAGACACAGAGAGAGATGGAGATAGAGAAAGAAACAGAGAAAGAGACACACACAGAGGAGAAAGAAACTTGGGGAGGGAGAGAGAGAGAGAGAAAGAGAGAGAGAGAGAAACTCCAGTAGTGACCGTTGGTGGAAAAGCTAAACTCTTCCTTCCAAAATATAATTCAGTAAGTTACAACAGTTTTATTGTAAGAAGGATCTAAGACAGTTTGTAGGAAGTCTACTCACATATATTTGTTTAATTCACACTTCCTGATTCTTTTTCTAAAATAATTCAGCAGGGAGCAAGGCAAAACACTACCAAGAGTTTCACCAGTGACCACGTACAGCTGCTGCAATAGCCTTTGCTCTGGAATGACTGTTTTTCATTTCCTAGACGCCTGTGAGTCGACAAAAGGAAATGGAGGGGCTTGCATTTTCTCTGGAGACTTCCGTGTTCTCTGTCCCTCTGCTCCAGTTTTGGCCGCGGCTGTGACCTCAGTACTAAGTAGAGGTTAGAATTAGAATACCGTGATGGTGCAACGCTCATATGCATGTACATGTGCTACAAAGCTTCTTGACAGTCGCCATGACAAACGACAGGCTGCAAAGGCTCTTCAGTCATCTTCATTTTCGGAGCCTTCACCGTGGAGTATTGTCTACCAAAGCTCCACCGTCTACTAAGTAAAAAAGTTTGTGTGTGTGACAATTTTTGGCACTTTAAACATCTTTTAGATATTATTCAGAGGCAACGGCCTTTAGCTAAGTATCGGTGTGTATTTAAACGATCGTGGTTCCTTTGTTAGGTCATATTTCCTTAAAGCTGTTCTCAAGAAGAAGAAGATAGGTCCGTCTACTGTCAACTATCCATGTCTATAGATCACGGCTCACAGAACCGGGGACCCTGAAGCGGCACGCATGGAAGGCTAGGTGAAAAGGTTATTAGTTCTCCGTGTGACCTGAGTAAGTGTGTTTGATTCTTTTCCAAAGCTCCAAGAAAGAAGAGAAAAACTTTATTCTGCAGTCCTCTAAGCAGCATAGCAACAGAAGGACAAACCATTAATGAGAATTTTCATCACGTAGAAACCTGAGCTTCCAGTGTCACGGAGAACAAAGAATTATAGATTGTTCCCACTAAATTTTTGGCTTTGCACAATCTTCTCATTCAAAGTCACATCTACCAGGTAAACATTTCCATTCATTAATTTAAAAGACATTTTATTGAAGTCTTACCATGCCTTGGGTATAGTTCAAGGAACATAGAAAATTTAGTTAAGGGATGGAATGTTGGACTGTACCCCAAAGCTGGCATGGGAGCTCAGCTTTCCAGCTCGGCTTGGAGGACTTGGGGTTTCAGTGCTTCGTACCTGGCTGGCAGAGAGCAGGTGCTTTGAAGGTGAGTTCACTAAATCGGTGGGGAGCTGTTCATATGCGGAGTGTCCTGAGTAACTGCCTTGCAGTCATGGAATAGCCATGAACGGTCTCAGTAGGAGGTGGAAAGAAGAGAGAACAAGGTAAGTACCACTGCTCTCGGATGAGTCTAGGGTCCCTGATAATATTTCCTTTACCAAGAAGATAAAACCCAATATGGATCCCAGGTCTACAGTTACTGGGATGGAAATTCCAAAAGAATACTGTCATTTGCTGCCAGTTTCACTCCCTGGCTACCAGAGGTCACCATATAATTCAATTCTAACCCAAGAAATGTTAAAGAATATTTGTTGAGAGTAAGGGGCAGGATTTGGGGGAAATATTTTGCTTTTTTTTTTTTTTTATCAGCAGAGATAAACATAACTGGCAAAGATCCTTTGCCTTCCAGCCTCAGATACATGCATTAGTGTACAATAATACCATTATGTGATGTGCATATATGAACACTGTACAGTCAACATGGTAAGGAGAGTGGAACGAGAGGAGCGGGCTCTTTGACATTGTAGTCATTGCTCCAGTCCTGTAGGGCCTCTCTCTAGATTTCCCGTTAAGATTAATGCTTTCGTGGCTAAACAACCATTGGGATTTCTGCTGTTTATAGTAAGGGAAAAATAGGAAGAAAGAAAGAAAAAAAGAAAGAAAGAAAGAAAGAAAGAAAGAAAGAAAGAAAGAAAGAAAGAAAGAAAGAAAGAAAGAAAAGGAGAAAGAAAGGAAAAGAGAAGCTTAAGTCTCCAGGGGAAATGGGTTGGAAGTGAGTGATGCTGGAGCCTGGGGTGAAGGAATGAAGAATGCAAACGGAAGAAGACCTGCAGAGGGCTGACTTTCAGACAGCTTAAATCCCGCAGCCAGAAGCAGGATGTAATCTAAGGCTTGGAGAGTTTTGAAGGCAGAGAAGCTGTCTTCCATTGTCAATTATCTCTTAAATTTGCATCCCACTGTTTGAAAGGTCCAAGGTGATGTCTTCTGTTACATAAACCAAGAAAGGAAACACTGTCTTTACGAGGTTCCTCTTGGAAAACTGCACAGTTTATATCCCCATTGAAGAGTTGATTAAAATGCCTATTAAAATGATGGATCTAAATTACAAAAATCGGAGTGAAGAGGCCGTAGAGAGCTAACAACTGTGATCATTGAGATTCAGCCCACAGTAGGGTAGCAACACAAACGTAGTAGGTCAGCAGAGAAAATTATTTCCACTGAAAGGCAGCAAAGACTTTAGTTATTGAAAAGCAGGAATGATGCAACCAGCATAAGATGCCTGAAAAAAAAAGACATCATCTGAACATACAATTTAAAGCACCACGTGCTGACTGGGTGTGCCAGTGGAGCCCCTGAGTGCACACATTAAATTATAAGTGAAGTTAAAGATAGCGTTCTGGGCTCGGAGGCTAGGAGTGGGGGTGGGGTGGAGGAGCGTTATAATATATACCTGTGAATCTTGGAGGAAAGAGAGGTAAAGTTAGGACTGAGATGTGAGAACACAGCCTGTGCTTGGGGAACACAGAGATGTTCAGGAGTCAGGAGGGCCCGGAAGATTGTCCGGGTTTTGTCTGGGACTTTGAACATGCCTGATGTTAAAGTTCCATGCACATCCAAAGGAAGCTCTTACAGAGCTCCATCAAGAAAGAACTCATTGGGGGCTGGAGAGACGGCTGAGGGTTAAGAGCATTTGCTGACAAAACACTCCTACACATGAAACAAAATAAATACATCTAAGGGGGCGGGGGGAAGCTTTAAAAAGAACTCATCTAATGTGTAGAACCAGGGGTCTGAGTTATCTCCAACAAAACTAAAGCCCTGAAGTTTTCCTCCTAAAAAGCCCAGCTGACTCTGCCCGAGCAGAGCAGAGCAGTTTGTTTGAGACAAGGTCTCTGTAGCTCAGGCTAGCCTCCGATTCACAGAGATCCTCCTGCCTCTGTCTCCCCAGTGCTGGGATTAAGGGTGTGTGCTACCATCTAACCTTCCTGTAAGTGTATTTATGGGGGATTGAATGCATGTAGAGCCCAGAAAGTCAGAAAGGGTCTATGGAAAGGGAGAGAAAGTCTCTGAAGGACTGAGGTGGTAGAATACATGTGGTCCAAAGGGAGAAGGGAGAATACTGAGAGCGTCAGAGCAGGTCAACCACAGCTAAGGATGTCCGAAAAAGCCGTGATCAGCTAATCAAAATATAAGATAAATATTTGAATGGAGGTAATTGGGTAGATAAATAATGCTGCCCCCAGAAGTAATAGGTTATTAAACAAAACAAAAACAAACAAAAAAACAAACAAACCCAGTGCCAGGGGTAGACGAACAAAAAAGCTATGAGTCTGGAATCATTTTAAATCACATTTGAACCATAGCTTTATGGAAATTAAAGATATGACAAAAGCAAAATTAAAAAAAAATAAGAAAAGAAAACTGTGAAACAATTTTTCTTTTTTTTCCATTAAAATACATTTATTGAATGCTGTAGAAGTGGCAATTTATTTTGTGAACAGTTTGAAATTAAGGTTAAACATGTTATAGACATTATATGCAAGTACTGTAGCAGACCGGAAATTTAGCAACATGGCTGCTGAGTCAGGGCCTAGATCTCCCAAGCTTTCTTGTATTCGGATGTGGCCATATGATAATTCTGGCCAGCAGAATGTGAGCAGGAGTGAGCCTGGCCTTTCTGTTCCAGGAGAAACATGAAAATGGGCCCTAAAGAGGCTAAAGCCACACATGCATGCAACCTGGGTTCCCAAGTCACCATTGGGAAGCACTAGATACTGTTGAGAGAGCATGTAGTTTCAGGGTGTGTAATAGCTGTTTGACAATCACGGTTTCTTTGCTACAGCAGCCAGAACTACTCTAGCAATACAGGCCCTCAAACTATCATTTTATGGAATATGTAGGGTTTTGGTTTTGCTTGTTTTTTGTTTGTTTGTTTGTTTGTTTTGTCTGCATGTATCTCTGCAGACCATGTGCATGCCTGGTGCCCTCAGAGGACAGAAGAGAGTATTGGGTCCTGTGAGACTGGAGTACAGATGGTTGTGAGCCCAGACGTGGGTGCTGGGAACAGAATCCAGGTCCTTTGGAAGAGCATGAACCTAATCAGTGAGACGTCTCACCAGCCCCGGTCTACTTTTAATAAATAGTACCATTTGAACTCAGACTTTTCAAATTTATCGTAAAAGATGGGTAATATTAATTTATCCTGGCCAGACATGGTAACTCACACCTATAATGGCCACAACTTCAAGGATAGGTTGATCTATGTAACAGGTTTGAGACACCAATTCAGACTAAAATAACAAAATGACCCTCTTAAGAATCTACTAAAATATTCTTAACTGTATACATACTCATTTTCCAGAATTTTTACATCTTACATAATTGAAAACTACATACATAGAGCACCAACTGCTTAACGTTTTCAGTAAAAAGTTACGCTTTTAAGGAAATAAAATATTTTTCCTCCTTCCTTCCTTCCTTCCTTCCTTCCTTCCTTCTTCCTTCCCTTCTTCCTTCCTTATTCTTTTCTTTTTTTGGAGACAGGGCCTTGTCATGTAGCTCTAGTATATCTGGGAGCTCACTATGTAACATGGGCTATCCTTGAACTCCCTTTTCTCCTGCTTCTACCTCCTGGGTGGTGGGGTTGCAGGCATGTGTCAGTCATTCTAGGGTAGAAATATTTCCTTGAAGTTTTAGTTTCAGCCATCAGCATAGCATAGCATTTAATATGTACGGCTTCCTATGTGTCAGATAGTGTTCTAAGGTTGTAAAAATAAATGTGGTACTGGGACCCGAATCTGAGGCCATAGCCTGACAGATGGTCTACCACCGAGCTCTATCCCCAAGGCTCTTTTTACTCTTTGAGACAGGCTCTCACTATTACCCAGGCTGGCCTTGAACTTAACGCCATAGCCCAGGATGGCCTTGAATTTGTGACCCTGCTGCTGCTGCTGCTGCTGCTTAATTAGTGTCCTGACTTATTGGAATTATATGCCTGTGTCACCAGGCTTGACTAAACAACGACAAAGAGTTCAAAACTTCTGTGGGGTTGAGTAAAAAACAAACAAACAAACAAGCAAACACCATTATGTTTAGTTTCTTTAGGGGGAACCTTACTCTATAGCTCTAGATCTTCCTATGTAGACCAGACTAATCTTGAACTCTCAGCGACCTCCCTACTTTAGTTTTCCAAGTTCTGAAATTACAGGCATAAGATATCAAGCCCGCTTACAAAACTATTCTGAGAGGCAGATTTCCTTATCTGTATCGACTCTTGTACAGTTTGTTTTATATTCCACATTAATAAATCTGAAACAGATAGCAATATTTTAAAAACTAATAGTTTTACACAAAGAATACTGTTAAATAATATAATTATTTAATATAATAATTTTTGTTTTGAGACTGGCTCTCATGTCACTCAGGCTGGCCTCAGAGTTGCAATAAAATAAAGGATGACCTTGAACTTCTGATCAGTTGTGGGGTGTTGCATGTATGCAGCACGTGTGCTTCATGCATCCCCTCGGGGGTCAGAAGAGGGAGTCGGATTCCCCGGAACTAGAGTTACAAGCAGTTGCAAGCTGCCTGGTGTGCGTGCTGAGAACTGAACCCAGGTCCTCTGGAAGAGCAGCAAGTGCTCTTGACTGCTGAGCCACCTCTCCAGCTCCCAAGATGAACTTCTCAGTGAGATGGTTTCTTTAATCTGTACTATCATAGAGCACGGACTTGTCCGTCCTGAAGTCAGGGAGCTATTAAAATATTTGGTGAACGGGCTGATTATAACCTAAGACCGCTCTTGATGCAGCGTATCAGAGGGTTGCTAAAGTGCCTTCAAGCAGAACAGAAGTTTTATCTTCTGCTGTGTTGACTCCAATACTACCCTTTCTCTGTGGAGTGGTAAAGTAACCTAGCCCTACAAGAACTGAACGGTCATAAGCTCCTAGAGCCTACTTCACATCGGATAAGCATGCTTACTGTGAATTCACTGTGCCTGCTCCCTGACTCGGCTGTGTTTCCAAAATTAGTAGTGTGGGGTGAAGAACCTCAAGCTCCAGAGTTTAAATTTAGATCAAACTCTCATATCAAATTCCTGTCCTTTCCCCTGGACTTTAACCTTCCAGAATAATGCTCTCTTTAATCCTTGCTTGTCTGCTTTTATGTCCTCTTACACCCTACGCCCCTTTAGGAGATCCGTCCCCATCTTTTTTCAAGGCTAATGCCTTAGTCTCCTCCTGACTTCCTGCATTCTCCTCTTTTTAGTTCCAACAGCTGGGATCCCAAGGGCTTCAGTCAGGCTCGGCGGGGCTTTTGTGTTTGGGAACTGGTCTCTGTCACGTCTGGAGATTTAAAAGTGCTTTAAGGCAGTTCCTGGACAAGCCAGCCTTGAGTCAGCCTGTCTGTAGATGCTATTTTCACATTATCTTGTATTTATTCAGAGACTACCATTCCCTGCCATGCCCTTTGCCATGTGCTGTGAGAAGCACTGGACACATACCACACAAGACACACTTTATGAGTGTCCCTCAGTTTAGAAAGGTAGGTAGTTAGGTTATCCCTCCTCACAGTAGGGCGGGGAGCCCCTGGATGAAATACCAACCTTGGGATGGAGGTGAAGTTTGAGAATGATTTCCAAAAGAATACTTTTATGTATAAAGATGTAAACTACAAACGGGAATTACCTATGTGTGTGTGGAGGAGAGAGAGAGAGAGAGCAAACAGAGAAAAAGAATGTTGTTTTACATGCAAAATCCCAATTGTTCTATTTTACCAATAAAGACTCAGGATCTAGATGCTGGGGTGAAAACCTGCTAGCTCAGGGAGGCAGAGAAAACACCCAGCTGATTTCCTACTCAGCTCTCATCCCAGAAGGAAAAAGCCCTTCCTACTCAGCTCACAGCCCAGAAGGAAAAAGTTCTTCCTACTTCTCCACAGTTTTAAGTACCCTCAACCCTCCTTTCTCTTTACTCCCAGTCAGCTGGTTACTTGCTCTAACTCTTGACCTAGGGTTAACTTTATTTAATCCTGTTTACAGAAAGCGCTTGGATAAAAGGTCTGTGCTAGGACTGAGCCACACCACAATTAGAAGCAGGGTTTTACAATCTCAAGGTTCATAACGGGATCAAATATCCTGCAACATTTCCCTCTTTTGTCTAAATAAAGACTCTTTCTCTAACATCAATAAACTGTATACTCTCTGGTAAGAATAGCATTCACAATGTCCAGTCCATATGTATTTAGCAACCTTAGAGACAGTACTCTACTACCTATCCTATCTTGGTGAGTCCAAGGTTCTATACCTAAATCACTTTCTATCATAAGTTGCATTTATCAACCTAAAAACATCTTTTTAGACCTTAAAACATTTTCTTAAATCCTGAGCTACTGAAGCTTAGCTATGAGACTATAACCATCTAGTCTTCAACCTCATTAGAGACCTGAGAAGGATAAATATAATCTGAATAAACAGGAAGTACAGAGCAAGCAGCTTCCAAAACTATAGAAATGACAGAGATAGTTGACTGCCTGGAGAGTCCCCCAAACTTTCACTATAACATTGGAGCATCATCTTTAGATTTCTGACAGACTTTTCTGTGAAGCAGGTATAATGGAGGAATTGCCTACCTTGTCCTTGCAAAGCTGAGCAGTCAACCTTCCTGCATCCATTTTTTTTCCCCAGTAGTCTGCCTGCAGTTGAAGCAAGGGCATTTTCTTGCTCAGTGGCTAGCTTGCCACATATGAAGTAAACCCCGTATGGAGGTTCTTTGATGCTCTTTGAAGTGGAATGGGGGTGCTGCCAGGACCTGACATGCCTCATTGTCAAAAAAGTCTTAAATTAATAAAACATCTTTAAGTGTCATATTCTATAGATCTTTGAGGTTTTCTGAAGACCTTTTATCTATCTTTAGTATATCTGAATTGTTTGTTTCTAGCCATATACTGTCTGATTAATTTAGAAAACACCTGTGATTAACTAAACTAGTACCTAACAAAACCACAAATTTTATTAGTTGGCATTTCTTAATTATCCTAAACACTTTGTGATAGTAGCTTTCAAAAGGACCTGAATGTCACATTGCATTTTTAAGAATTACATAGGTACACTTCCTTAAGAAGAATTGATACATAGCACGTTGTAGCTGAAATATAAGCTTAACTTTGTATCAATATACAAATATCTATACCAATGTAACCAAATATAACTTTAACTTTGTAGCAATATACAAAGATCTGTAAGAGTAGATTCCTATTATTCCTGTATTATTTCTATATCTCCCCATTTTGTTTTACAGTGGAATCAAGTATCTTGCAACAATGGAGAGCCTAGAACATTTCAGAATCTCTAAACAGCTCTGTTTGGAGTATAACACAGCTGACAAAATCATGACCTCAGAGGTAGGTGGTGGTGGCTCACACAAGTAATCCTAGGATTTGGAAGGCTGAAGCAGAATTTCTGAGTTTGAGCCCAGTCTAGGTTACATAGTAGTGAGCTGCAGGCTAGCCTGGACAAGGAGACCTTGTTTTTTCAGGTGTGTGTGGGTGAGGGAGGGGAAATCAACCATGATCTTCAAGTCAGGACTCCTGGGAAAGATCCCCAACGACGAAATGGAAAGAAAGACAAGAGCCCTTGAGAGAGTCTGAAGTAACCAGAGAGAAAGGAGAAAATCTAGAGCCTTCCTGTCACCTGAGCCTTCTTCAAACCTCAGTGACTGGGTGATGAATGTTCCCAAGACAGAATGACAAGATGTGAACAGACTAAGCACCATGTGATTTTTCACCTGCAGAGGTTTAACAGCATGCTGCTCAGACACCACTTTACAACAGCTTGAAGGCAAACTGGAGGCAAGGCACGGAGGAGAGTAAGCTGGAGAGAGAGAACTTGTGGCAGGGAGTAAATTCAAGAGGACTTGTTGGAGTTGATCTGGAGCTACTATGTATTCAAATGTTAATTGCTTGCTCCTAAGAGTCTTACTGTCCTGTGTATCCGAAATGAAGTTGTGTGAACCTTGCCTCCCAAATTATCCATGATTGGCTAATAAAGTTGCCTACGGCCTGGGCTGGGCAGAAGAGAGGTAGGCAGATCAGAAGTTCTCTGCTTGTGGGGTTGCACAAAGACCACGATAAAGAGAGAGGAAGGATGAAGAAAGGTGCAGGTTACTATGGGCTAGTGTGAACTAGAAGCACATGGCTGAGGGCTGCTTGCTCTGAGGACTGGCCCGATGAAGCTGAAGTAGCTCAAATGGAACATGGACAAGTGTTTATGGGGATTTGGGCTGGGAAGCAGACAAAAGAGTTTAGAGGATTGATATCCGCAAGGCCTTGTGTTTTAAGGCTTATTATAAATCTAACAAGTTTCTGTGTCTTTTATGTGGGAAAGAGTGGGTTAAGGAATAACTACCTCTGTATTAATAACCAGCATTAATTAATATTAATAGAATAATTAATTCCATTTACAAGGACTATTTGGGGGACTAGAGAATTCCAAAGATGTATTGTATTACGGAGTGGAGTATAGTAGTTAGGTCTATCTGTAGAGTTAAAAGGATAATTTTAGACTCTGGTGATAAAAGTTGCTAGAGAAATCCACGAGAAGGGTAATACCAGGAAAGAGTAGAATATGAAGTCTATAAGGTGGGGTAAAGATGGGGTTGGGGCAGAGCTAGCCTTGGGGAGGAGAAGGGATGTCTTTCACTGGGAAAAAGGGAGCAAGGTTGGTTAGGAATGCAGGACAAAAGAACATCCCAAAGCTAGGGGGATTTCTTTCTGGTGGTCATGGTTTTCTTAGGAGTCAGAGGTTAAGTCTTTGGCTTAGAAGAGGTCAGGGGTAGAATAAGAGGTTGGGTAGGGGAGAGAGGTAAGGGAAAATGCAGAAGGATCCAAGGGTTTGATGAAGAAACCTGTGGACATCACTGATATCCCTGATAGCATTTTCTTGGAGTACATACACATTTCTTCTGTCACAGTAGCTGATGGTTTATTTCATACAGTCTTAATGTGGTGTAAAAATTACTCCCCAGTTATCTCTGAAAATCCTGGAAATTGCTCTATCGACCAGGCTGGCCTCAAACTCATCTGCCTCTGTCTCCTAAGTGCTGGGGTTACAGGTGTGCGTTACCACTGCTTGGCTATATTCTGCCATTCTTATCTTTTTGATTTTTAGTATAAAGGTCTTATGAGACGAGTCTCACTATGTAGCTCAGGCTAGCTTTGAATCTGGGATTGTCATGACTTCTTGCCTCCCCAGTTCTGGGTTTATATATGTGCACCATCAAGTACAGTTTAAAAGAATTTCTTTTGAAGCTGAAGTTCATACATCATAGATGTATGGAGAAGTGTTAAAATAATTCTGCAAAATGAAGGAAGGTTAGTTTCTTTGGGCAAATGGTTAAATGAAATTAAATAAGATTTCCTATCATAGGAGATCTCAGAACCTTTATAAAGCTAGTATTCATTGAAAGTTCTCTTTTAAAGTCTTTAATAAATAATATTTCTCAAGTTTCCCACTAGAACGAATTCTAATGATGTAGCCATTAACATCACTGGGAACTTTCTGAATACCACAATTGGGAAAAAAAATACTATTTTAGAGAGAACAAGAAAAGACACTACTTAATTGCCAATCATATATTTATTGAGTTATATTTCCTGATCCAACTGAGATTAATGGCAAGCATGCAATCACAGACATAGTGTTATATGCTGACAACAGTAGTAATCACCCTTAAGGAGCTCACGGACAGAAGTGTGTCCACATTCTCTGATCTCAGAATTTTTTCCGATCTGCATAATTTTTCAGAGTAATGACTGATCTTAGAATTCATGTTTGAGAACTTATTGGCTTCATACAAAATTCACTATTCCTAACAATTTGGGTTTAGAATCAGAAGGTTTTGAATTGCATGCACAACCCTTGAGCTTCATTTTCCTATCTGTAAAATGGGTGTGACAACTGCTTATTGGCAGAGGGGGGATGTGGAGAGATAAGGGAGTGGAAGGAAGGGCTGGGGAGAAGGGCATGGCTAAGATGAAATGAAAGTGGAACATTATTCTTTCCAGGAAAGAATAATTTGTTGAGGGGAAGTAAACCATGGTGAGAGCTTTAGGTAGATACTCAAAGCATTATGGTGAGAGGTTCCAGTTTAATTTGAAAAGAGAAATGTTTAAGATAATATTCTTTCTTAGAAAAGAAACGATAATGTGAATTTAAGGTCAAATAACAACGCAGTCGCTTATTTTTTCAAAATTAAATTGTTAGGGAAGTTCTAGGATGCTAATGAATTTCTCTTTTTCCTCCCAAATTATTAGTATAATTAGACTTCTAGTCTAAAATTTGAGGTGATGGTAGCCATTCCTCTGACTAGAATTTGCATCTAACTATGTGGAAAGTATATTAAACAAGCTAAAATTCGTCAATGCTTATTTTGAGAAAAGCCTGTTTGAATGAGATGTGTTGGGCATCTGAATGCTTGGTCCCCGACTGGGATACTGCTGGAGTAGATGTACAAGGTACGGCCTTGGTTATAGAAGTATGTTACAGGGTGGGCTCTGAGGTTTCAAAAGCCATTGGACATTTCCAGCACAATGTTGTGGGATGGTCTTGTGCACTGTGTATTCAGATGCAGATTTCTGTGGCCCAAGGTCTGGTTGTAGTCCTGATATGGGCATAAATCGCCAGGCTTAATGTTGTGTAAAAATTACTCCCCAGTTATCTCTGATTGCTTAATAAAGAAGCTGATTAGCCAATAACTGGGCAGAGGAGACAGAAGGCCGGACTTCCATTCCCAGTCTTGGGGTCGGAGTAGGGGTCTCAGAGAGAGAAAAGGGGGGAAAGAAAAGAATGGAGAGGAAGTCTCCATGAGGAGGAGTTCACGGGGAGGACAGAGAGTTACAGCAGAAGACCAAGGCAAGACTGAGATGGCGAGTAAAAGGGCACGTGGCTGGGAGGTGGCGTAGCCTAATTGGCTTAGAATAGCTGAATATTTGCCCAGTTATAGAGCTCAAAGCTTGTTAAATAAATCTAATGGGTCTCTGCATTGTTATTTGGGAGCTAGGGAGGGTAGAAGAAAAGCCCCCTACTAAGACCTTAATTCACAATGCACTCTCTCTGCTTCCTGCTTGCAGCCTGAGTTGTGAGTCCTCAGCTTCAAGCCCCAGCCCCTCTGTCTGCACCTGCGGTCCCTGTCTGTATGGGCCCTAACGCTCTAGAACCATAAAATCATTCTCCTATCAGTTGCCTTGGCCATAGTGCTTTTCACAGCAATAAAAAAATAATGAACATGAAAGTCAAGTGTGGTACAAAGCAAAAGGAGGAAACAGTGTGAGAAATGGAAACCTCTGAATTAATAATTCTGTTTTTCCCTTTGGAAAAGGAATGTGGCCACACATCGCTCTGGTAAGGGTTACCAAAAACAATATTATTTATTTCTTAAACACCGTGGGGCCTATCCTGTAGGGTTCTACTATCATTAGTCAATAAATTTCAATACAACAGAGTCTGTAAAAAACAATGTGAAAAGATCTTAAAGGTTCTGTGCTGTCTTGCCTTCTGTGAAAAATTGCTTGCCATAAGGAAAAAAAATCCCTCTCCTATTCCTGACATTACAAATTAAACCATCTGGGTTTTGGTTTAACTTTAGGAACTTCATTAACATGGTAAGACATAAAAGAATTGCCAAAGGTAAAAGCCCTATTACCACCGATTCATTGCAATTAACTAATGTGATTGCCTGCCTCTCCCCCGCCCCTGCTAGAAGATTGGAAGCCTGAAAATGAAGAGGGCCTTGGGGATCATCCTTTTACAGCAGAAAAATCTTGGATCTTTTTTGCTAGTTCAGCATGATGGAGACTGAATATTATTTATAATGCCATCATTTCTTATTGTACTAATGGGAAGGGAAGTATTTTAGGTTTGCTTTTGTCTGGCTTATCTAGAGTCAACTGCTTCTTGTGTATGTAATCCTAACTATAGCAAAGAACAAAGTCAATATTTAGTCACTTTCCGCCATGTGTAAATAAAAGACCTCTTAATCCTCTATTGGAAAAAAATTTTTTTTTTCCTTTTCTGCTTGAAAAAGCTAATATTCAAAGACTATTTTTTTTTTTTCCCCTGCTGGTGTTCTTTGAGACATTTCTCCAAGTATTTGCATTTGAAATGATATTTTTGGGGACTGAAAATATTTCTTTCATTTACTTTCCAAATAATGGAACTGACTCAGGAAAAGAGTGCTGGCATTAGTTGGAAACTCCACTAAGTTACAAAATCAGACATGATTTGAATAACCTTGAAGTTTGGAGTTTCTTCTGGGAATGCAGACCATCCACCTTCCAAAACAGTTAAAGAGGCTTGTTTTTTGTTTGCTTGTTTTGTTTTTTGTTTTAGCCCTGGCTGTCCTGGAACTCACTCAGTAGACCAGGCAGGCCTTGAACTCAGAGACCTGCCTGCCTCTCCCAGTGAGTGCTGGGATCACAGGCATGCACCACCACCCCTGGCAAACAGAGGCTTGTTCACGTGCTGGTAGAGTAACTCAGTTTATGAAGGCAGAGAAAAGAAAGGAGACACCATCCATGGCCAGTGGGGCCACTGTATAATCCCCATCATTTGAGATTTGCTCCTTTGTGGTAAGATACTTTCTTCCAGGATTGGTAGACGAAGGCAAGAGCCTTGGATAAAATACAACACTGGGCCATTGTCTGCTAGTGGCACTTCAGAAATAAGCAATCCTTGTATTTTTGGAAATATTTGGAGACTCTAGAACAGGAGGTTGGTGAGTCTGTGGAAAAGAGCTGGCCAGAGTGCTAAGAGCGTGGAGAGAGACACCAGTGTCCACTCACTCTCCTGGCATCCGGCTGTGTGACTTGAACAAGCGAAGCCCCACAACCCAGGCTGTTTTGATCTGTTGGCAGAGTGAAGGATCATGTCACTCCAAAGGAGGAGCAGGCCGGGGGAAGTGCTTTGAGCAGTGATGTTCCCGACATTGCTGATTTTTGCATAGGGAGACAGCTTCAAGGGCACATTCAAAACACCTTCCTCAGTCCTTTTTTTTTTTTTTTTTTTTAACTTTATATTTATTTATTTGTTTGTTTGTTCGACGAGGATTAGAGACAGGGTTTCTCTGTGTAGCCTCAGCTGTCCTGGACTTGCTCTGTAGATCAGGCTGGCCACGAACTCACTGGGATGTGCCTGCCTCTGCTTCCCTGAGTGCTGGGATTGCAGGCGTGTGCCACCACGCCCAACCAGTTTTCTCATTCTTATTCTGTGACTGTACCTTGAGTCATCTTAGGTGAACGTAGTTCCTGACCAGGGAGCAAAGTTCAAGCTGCCACCCTGGGGCCCCACCTATCCTGGCTTGTACTTAGCTTTTTCATTCTTGAAAGCATAATCTTTGAACTCATCCACAGCACTTTCTTTTCTGTGTTTTCAAGTATAAAGTAACCCCAGAAGCCCAAATTCTTCGCTGTAGTGAGTCTTAAGTTCTGAGTGTTAAGCCCGTCTTTCTTTTCAGAGTGGGTCAAATTGTCCTTTAAAATGTAGCCTGGATCCATTTTGATTCACTCAGGGCTCCTTTGAATGAAAGCATCTTTATCTTCTTTCCCTAATTCCAAACAACCACCAAGCCCTTTATAAAATCCAGGTGCTGGGTTCTTTCTGATCTGGGAAAATGCCAGACAAAATATGAGCTGTACAGCCTTTTCACACCTCATGTTACCATCAAGCCTCTTGTGAGTGTCTTTCGTCAACACGTTCCTTGGCACAAAACAAGCACATCGAGATTCCCATCAAAACGGAGCCACTCTCCTGGCCAGTGCAGAAACAGAATTAGCTGCAGAGCTTGGGAGAATTGGAGACTCAAGTTGCACATGATTTCTTCAGGTTAGGAAAAAAAAAAAATTGTAAGTGGAAAAGGTACATAATACAAGACTATGGAAGATTATATGCAGAAACCCCTCTAGAAATTTTTAGTACATATGAACTCAATTTTATTTTTCCCCTTTCTTAAAAAATAGGCTCACATTTTGTGCACTATTCTGCGTCAGAGCATATAAATATATAAACATTCTCTCTCCATAAACAACCTTATTCTATCCATCCACTTTTGTGTTCTGTGTTGTGGTTAAATTTTTTTGACACCTGAGGTAAATAATTTGGAAGGTGAGGGCATATGCAAAAAAGTACAACTTTTTAGAAAGTCTGCTTTATAAGAGTGACTTCGGTAGGAAGTGCTTTTCGCTTATTACCGTTTTATCATTACTTCAAGGATGGCTATTATTGTTAACATTCTAGAAGCCTGTTTCAAGGCGGCAAGAATAAATGCAGACCAGCGAGCTGAGAAACCATAAGATGCAAATGTAAACCCCACGTCAGTCGGGTGATGGACTGACAAGATGACTCCATGGTTAAGTCCCTGGAGACCACATGGTAGACAGAACAGACTCCCGTGAGCTGTCCTCTGATGTCCACATGTATGTTCCATTGCACGTCTGTGCACATTCGTGCACGAGTATGCATACATTCAAATGGCAAATGAAGGTGGCTCATTTCAGAAGATTAAAGAAAAAATTGAACTATTATGATCAGAGTTCCGATGTCCCAGCTGAACTGAACTGATAAGAAATTACATTGTCATTAATTTATAACCTAGAAATGGTTGAGAAAAAGGCTTCAGAGCAGGTTCCCCCAAGACAAGCAGAACTCCGATTTGACGTTGGCCTGACTCTCTACTCTTAAGTGCCTCTTCTGTAATTCCAGAAAGATGTGATTTGCCATGCAGCAAGCGATAGCAATTACCACGTTTCTCCTGTGGGCTGGAGCTAATGTTCACTCTCACCTGCTCCTCCTGAAGGCAGACATCAGCCGTCCTCACTGTGCAGCCTGTCTGCAGCCTTAATTGGGAAATAACCGATAACAGAACTCAAAGGCAGATTGTGTGATGTCATGCCTTCTTGATCGTTTGTGGTGAGAAGTGGCCCCCCCCAGTAAATTGTGCGACAGACAGCTTGTTCGGCATGAACCCAAAGTGCCCCGAGATCTTAAAGAGCCAAAACTATTCCTCTGGTGGAATTTTCCGAGTCTTTTTGAATATACCTTGTTCGTCTGAGCAATTTGTTTTTGGATGCACACAGGGTTCTTACAAATTATCCCTCAGTTTTCCGGGAGCTTTCCAGCTTGGCTCACCTTGTCATGCTTATTTCATGCTGCTCCCTTGGCTCTTTATTTGGCTTTTGATGCAATTTTTCTGTTGACAGTTTCAGTACAGGGAGAGATTGCTGTTAGACAGCAAATCACCACAATTTATGTCTTATCATGGGTTTGCTGCTTTGCTGCGTATCTTTACTTACCTTGTACTTTATTGTGTGCTTGAAAGTGGTAGAGTTAGTCCCGTTTCAGGAGAACAGGGTACTTAGCGAATGGGTAAGAATACAGTGGGACTGTATTCTAGGCAGAGCTCCCATGACGTTTTCTTGTTTTAGCCTCAAAACATACCTGCAGGGTATTATTGTATCTACTTTAAAAGGAAGAAGACTGTCCTGGGGTTATAGGCATGCACCACTGTGCCCAGATTTTACATGAATGGTAGGGATGTTATTCCGCTGCTCAGGCGTGTTAGAGACTGAGCCCATCCCAAGTCCATTCCTTTAAACAACAACAGAGTTCTATGCTTCCCAGAGTACTTGGCCCTGTGTGAAGACTTGTGAGGCTTAGTTTATCGGGTTCTCCATGATACCGCTGAAGCCTGAGAGCAAACCAACCCCTCTTAAAAATATATAGACTATTTACCTATTTATTTTTTGCTCCGTGTTTCTTATTTATGTACAGCTCTCTTCTGTTCGCATCTTGTGTATCTGGATAAACAATACACAAGAATCACAGCTGTAGGCACAGTTGCTCTCCGCAGATAAAGTGAAAGTTAGAGACCAACAAGTAACGAATGACTGCATATTAGAAAACTTAGGTGAGAGAGACACACTCTTGTGACTGGGAGCAGAAGTAGCCAAAGTCAGGCAATAGGCCATGTATAAACAGAGGCATCTTCATGGTGTAGCCTTGGTGGTGTGATTCGATGCTTTTGAGTCGTGTTTAATAAAGAACTGTTGGCCCAAGAAGAGACCCATGAAAAAGGTGAGAGTGAGTGAGGTGGGGAAGGAGTTCTGGGTGAGAGGGCAACAGGCTATCATAACGAATGAGATCTAGTTACGCTTCCCAATCCTCTCTTCCCCCCTCCTTCTCCTAGTCACAGATACCTAATAAAAGCATTGACACCAAGGTGTGGACAGCTGCCATGCTTCCTTCAGGGACACATTACCACAAGTGGTCCATGACTGGCAGAATGTCTCTGGGAGGTTCATTTGAGCAGGTTCCCTCCTCATGTCAGGCAGCTGCGTCCTTAAAGTCACCCATATTCCCCTTGAAACACTCCATTCAATATATCCTCCGGCGACATATATTTGAGCCCAATTTGCAATGGGGGCTGTATGAAACAATAGGGACAGAAAATATTGTCTTCTGGGATCCAAACTCCAGGAACATGGTACCGTAACATATGAAGTTTGGGTTGTTAGTACCAACTACCGTTGCTTTGACAAAAGGCTCTGTCCCCTGGTGGGGAAAAAACCCTGAGAACTGATAGGGTGTAGTGGGGTTGGGGGTTTGCAGATGGAATGATTGAAGCTGGAAACATAGTTTCTGGGATGGATGTTGTATTACAATCTCCCATCTTCCCTTTTCCCCCCTTCTCCTTTCCCTCTTCCTCACCTTCCTTTCTTTCTTATCTGTTCTTTTCCTCATTGCCACCTAAGTTAGCCATGAGAACTGAGATGGATTTACGGAGAAATTAGACTTTGAGGAAAGTGTTTATTTGGCTTCTAATCACACAGGGTAAATGTCCGTTTGCCAGCTGTGTGCCTCTGAGGTTCATTTTCTCTGTCAGTCAAGTGAGAACAGTACTTTGAAGAATGTATGTATTAGGTGCTCAGAGAATAGAAACATTTCAATCATTACTGTTTAGAACTGGGTTTTCCACACATAATTCATTCATGATAGCGAAAGTGTTTTCTTAAGGAATTTTTTGGGATGCGCAGATATGTATACTAATTCTGTACATTTCCTACAGCAGTTTTTTTTTTTTCGAAGGACTTTCCTTCGGCATCTTCGTAGCTTAAGTTGTTTTGATTGTTGTAGGGAGGTTCCTTACATACCGCCTGATGAGTAGAGTGGAGAAGTCACCAGGTATCATCGTCACCTGGAACACCGGCCAAGTGCACACGACACAAGGGGTCTGCTTTTCGGTCACTGGCTCTGCTCATTCCGCTCCCGTTCGGCAACTCGCTGTGGGAAACTGATGAGCCTTGGCTGTGCTGCCTCAAGTGAAAGGTGGTGTCCAGAGCCCCTGCTCTCTTACTGTCCCGAATCCCCATGGAGCTCAGGTTGCTCTCGGTGTCTGTGTACCAGGCACACGAGCGTTGGGAAATGCAAGCATTCTGGTTGGAAGCTTGAATTCACTAAACCTTTAATTGTGGTGTAGAAAAATGGGCAGCAACCCATCAGTACTAAAATAAAATTAAGCCGTCCCACGAAACAGCAGAAAATTATGGACCATTCTCCACCAGGAATGTAGCAGAATGGGATGTGCAAGGATTTTGCTCTGTCTAGCTTAACCTCAGTTGCCTGTTTTGGCTCTCTCAGAAGTTAATCTTCAGTAGAAGAACGAGTTCTTATTAACAGCATTTTCCAGTGCTGGAGTCGTAATGCAGAGCCTTGAGCATGTTAGGTGGCTATGTACCACCAATTGAGGAAGGACTCTTATATGCCACATCATCCCATTAACTGAGTTAAGAAAGCAAAAGGTATTTGCATTCAACAGAACATCTGAAGCCTTTAATAATTCCTTTAAACCCTGGTGCATACAGTTTGTCAAAACTTTCAATTATAAAGTTGTGGGGATGTAAAGACATTATTACTATAGTAATAACCATGTATTTGAAACTTGCTAAGACAGTATATCCTAAATATTCAGGCCTGTGCAGCTTTAGCTGTCAACTTGACTCAGCCTAGAGTTGTCTGAAAGGAGAGCCTCAACTAAGGGACTGCCTAGATCAGATTGGCTGGCTTGGTAGTATGTCTGTAGTGGGTTGTCTTGACTGCTGATTGATGTAGGAGGGCCCAGCCCACCACAGGTGATCCTGAACTACGTAAGAAAGCTAGCTGAGCAGAAGGCAGCCAGTGAGTGAGCTAGTGAAGCAACATTCTCCAGGGTTCCTGATTCTTCTTTGGCTGTAAAGTGAGTCCCTTGGTTGGGGGTAATGCTGTGCGGGAGAGCAAGAGGGCTTCCCTTCAAGCTGCCGCCTTCAGTTCCTGCCTTGACAATGTTATCTTTGTCTGTAAGCTGAGATAAACCCTTTCTTTCCCTGGGTTGCTTTCGGTCAGAGTATTTTTATCATAGCAACGAAAATTAAACTAGAACATATTTTCACTATATACATTTTTTTGAAAGGGTAAATACTTGAGTGATACATAGATTCACTAGCTTGATATGGGTAATCATTCTCAGTGTATGCATGAGTAAAAATATGTTACTTACTTTAAATACATACAATTTTTATTTGTCAACTATAGCTAGAGAAAATATAATATTACATATGTGAAAAAAATCTCCAAATGATATTTTTGTTTGCTTTTGTCGTTTTCTGGAAACATATTAAGCACTATGAAGTAGGTATATCTAAACATAACCACTCTAAGTATTCTTTCTTTGCTAATAAGATCATATATATATATATATATATATATATATATATATATATTCAAATAGTACCGTCTTGTCCAAGGTATTTATAGAATAGCCTTCGAAGCTACTGACATTTCTTTGAAATATCCTCAGTTAGGGGTTTTCAGCTTTTGAAGATGGAAGTGATTTTTACAAATCATCGGTGGACATTTAGAGACAAGCCTGGATAATCAGACTGAATAATTCCACCTGAGTCTAAAGCAAAACAAAATCTGATTAAAATCAAACTTGATTAAAAGATTATTATACATATGGCATATAAGCTGACTTAAAAAAAGAAAAACCAATCAAAGGAGAAACTTGAAAATAACCTCAGACACTGACAACGTCATTAGAACTGCATCTATTTCAAGGCGTCTGCTTTAAAATTTTAACGTATGATGCATCTGTGAAAATTCAGCCTTGTAACTTATCAATGATACTTCACACTAGCGTGACTTGGCTCAGAAAGAAATTCCAAGATCTTAGGGACTGGACCCTGTGCCACTAAGGTATAGCTTTGTTCCAGGGTTTAGTATGATGCCCGGAATTTTTTTTGGCAACTGAGTAAGTCACAGACAATGATGATGCCAGTGGAAATGCTAATGGAAGGAGACTTGAAAAGGCATTGCTCTGGGCTGGAGCCTTCAGAGTGGCTGGCATTGGTTTGGGAGGAATGACATCGCTACTTACTGCTTTTTTTTTTTTTTTTTTTTTTTTTTTCCTTTTATGGCAATTTAAAAACACATGCCTCATGCTTGATTCTGACCTAGCTTATGGAAAGAAAGTGTTCTGAAGCCACTATACATGGAGGAGCTACGACCGATGACAGAAAAGATCAGCATAGAGCAGACACCCAGTGGAAAGAACACCCTGAGAGGCCACGCTAATCCTAGCAATGACCATTAGCTCAAGGGGAAGGCTTAGAGAGGGAGGGCTTGAGAGCACAGCCAAGTAGCCAAAGACTTTCCATTTCCACTCATCATGTTGGAAGCATCTGTACTACGATGCCAAGCTATATTATTAGACTTCTAAATGCAAATAATAAAAAAAAGGCATATGCTGTAAGTACACAGAAGATTTTGACCCAAAGGGAATTTGCCTGTTAGCAGAAGGAGTCAAGGCAGGCAGAGATAACAGAAATGAGATGCAAAGTTGGAAGTAATGATAATTGTTGGCAGCGTACAGATAAAGCGAGTGTCTGCTCTGAAGGAGAGAGGTGGGAACTGAGGCTTGAACTGAAACTTGAGGGTGAGATCAGTGAGCTGGCACAGCACACTGAATAAGGAGAAGCAAAGATCCAAGAGGGGGCAGAGTGGGTAGTTGTTTAGTTGTCCAGCATTTGGGGGTGTGGCAGAGTAGGGGAATCAGGTAGGGGGAGATGAGGCTTGGGTTATAGGAAGTGAGAAGAACTGAGCAGAAGAGTGACCGCCTGAGCTTCACTTCAGGGACGCAGCCTGGAAGTGCTGTTTCCATGACAGCTCTGGGTCAAACAGGGTGCCAGTGTCCTCCCTCGGACCAGCTTGAGTTGTCCGTTAGATAGCACTCAGACTTGCTTTGTTAATTCTGTCAGAATTAGCTTTTAGCTGTCACCTTCTGGTGGACTTATTGAGCTAGGCTTTTCGTAGAGGACTGATGTTGAGGATGTGTGTGTTAGCTTTCCACTGCCCGGTAGCCAGACAGTAGTGAAAATTGTTGAGTTGCACAAACTGCCCTTAAAAAGGCCTCGTTCGCCTGTTTAAAGTCCCTATGATAAGAGGAGATTGATGGAGCGATGTGGTCACCTGCCTTATTCCTATTGGTGGATTCAATCCGTGCGTCCGTCCAGGGATTCAGAAAGTCTGGCCACATCACCTTTAATTTGGTGCTGATTTTGTTATTTAAAAAAAAGTAAACAGGCAAACCCTAAGCCGAAGAATTGTCCTCTGTGTTTAATTAACTCCAGGCAGCACCAGACACGAGCTGGCAGAGGCGGTCAGCAAGGGCAGGAACCCCGGGGGCTGTCGCCATGCTGAGTCACCCTCGGAGGTGAGTGTTTCCACTAAGTTCGAGCTGCAGTGTTTTGAATGGAGCTTTTAGCAACGCAGAGTTCCATAACCAAGTGTGGGAGTAATAACAGGACAAACAAATTACAGGGAACGGGATGGGATTCCACCACTGAGGGGACAGACCGAGGGAACCGCTCCAATGGGAGACATGCATTTCGTTCCCCACACATTTCACTGTCTCTTCCAAATATAGATTTTGTTTTCATGTGGTTACTGATGCCTGAAAAATGTCAGCCACACACATAATCAATCCCATACGGCAGGGACTCTGCATGCTATGCTATCACTTAGAATGCCTCTTCGGTAGTTTTCCTCTGAGTAGTTAGATTAAACACAGTCATAGCTCAGTGTCATTGACTGCGAACGACGGAGGACAGTGGGAAATACAAATAAAATGTATCTGAGAATGCGCATCTTTTCTTTTTAAATTACTCCTGTTTGTTCATCGTGTTTTGAGACAGGATCTTACTATGTAGATGGCTTCAAACTCACCGCTCACCCATCCCAGCACTCTGAGTGTGGGCATTACAGGCATGCACCAACCATGCACAACTAATATTCTCTGCTCTGCATCAGCTGCTACTCTGGGTCTTCCAGGTGGTCTCCGTTGAGCAAAGCAGGTTTTTTTCTCAAGGGACTTAGCTCTAGCAAGGAGCATAAACCGATGTACAATAGACATGCTTATAAGCGGGTACCGTGTGTGAATGCACACACTGTGGGCACCATGACGTGAGACAGAAAACTGTCCATGCAAAGTAGAATGCAGGAATTAGGGTTGGCCCTTCAGGATTTGGGGTGCTGGGAAAGTGATAACCCCATCAGTGGAAAATTCAAAGTCAGGAGGAATAGGGTGTCTGTGAATGTGCCGTCTGGGAAACAAGTTAGACGTGGTGGGTCTGATGTCCCAGAGGGAGGCGGAGACCTGCCTGGAGAGGATCTGAGACCAGCGACATGGCAGGCAGGTATAAGAGCGGAAGTGGCGGGCTGGGAAGATGGCCGAGTAGTGCTTCCTGAATGAATGGGGACCTGAATGACCGGAGTTAGGAACCCCAGGACCCACGTAAAAGCTAGATGCAATGGTACAACTGTTTGTTATCTCCGAGTGCCCCTAAGGAAGACGGGAGGCTGAGACAGGAGAGTTGCTGGAAGCTCATGAGCCAAGCAGCCTGAGTATGCAACAAGACAGACCCTTTTTCAAAGCAAGTGGGGGGGGGCTGACACCCGGGGTTGTCCTGGCTTGTACAAACATGCCAGCATTCAACATAGGCACATAGGCACTCACACACACACACACACACACACACACACACACACACACACCCCCCAAACAAAACCCACCTAATGACACAGAGAGAAAAAGAAGAGCACTGAGACCTTCTAGGTTTTAGAGGCCAGGACAGAGGAGAGGAAGCGATATTAAGAACCTGAAAGGATGGTCTGCATACTAGGGAAAGCCTGGGGTTCACAGCGTGAAGTGCCTTAGACAGGGCTTCCGAGAGAGGCTGAGCTGCTGGGATTATAACTGAGTGTGCCGAGAGGATGAAGACAGAAGACTGAAGCACAGCTCGGCTGTTAGAAGGTGACGGGGGAGGGGGTTCTTCAGGAGATGTAAAAATTTGCTGACATTCATACGCCAAACGACACGGAGTGCAGACATTTTCATGTTAGGTCAGCGGCTGGGCCCCTTCCGGTCAGGGAACTGACTCACTGACACCGCCTGGCCAGGCTATCTGAGGTCTCAGAACGTGATTAGGTGACCCTGTCCTTGAGATGACGGAGTGCCTGGTCCTTACACTCGTTAGTGCTGGGAATAGAAACTGTATCACTGGGCACAGAAGAGGATGATGTCTACACTCAGTCTCAAACGGCAGCAGAGAGGTTCCCAGCTCCAAGGGCTGAGTGTGTGGAAGCGCCCCAGCTGGTTTTCAGTCTGTCTGACTGCTCCTCCTCACTTGGGCACCTCTTTTTGGACCCCGGACTTTCCTGCCAGCGCTGTCTTGAGCAGTTGAAGATGCAGCGACGGGACGAGGGCTCCAAGACTCTACGGCAAGCATCTTCGTTTGCTTTCTTAGTCAGATTAACAGCTGATAATGATGGAACTAAAGAGACCGCAGCGACCACATCTTCTATTTCCTTATTGTTTTCTGCCTCTCTGAAACCCATTTGCAAACATGCTCCCATTTGGTTTCAGACAGCATGGTAAACAGAGGTCTTTTGGATAGGAATAAAGAGGCAGGAGGAATATGTGATTTAGTTATGAATTTTCCCAGCACCATTATAAAATCTATCTTCTTTTTCAGGCAATATTATTCTTGTTGATAAAATAAAGATACTAAGTATATCTTCATGTCTTTTTTATTTATTTATTTATTTTTTTGAGACAAGGTCCCTCAGTGTAGCCCAGCCTGGATTTGAACCCCCAATTCTCTTATTTTGTCTTCTTTAGGAAGAGGACTACTGGCACGTACCACCACCTGGCCTTCAGTGTAGCCCAGGCTGTCTTCACACTTTCAAGCCTCTGTCTTCATCCTAGTACTGAGACGTGTGCCACCATTCTCTACATTGCCATTACACATACACAGGCACACACACCATAAAAATACAAAATCAGAAGCCATAATAGGCAAGAAAAGACCATAGCAATATGAAACAAAAAGTCTACAAAAATGCCATTGGGTTCGTTTTGCGTTGGCCTTCTACTGCCGCGCTCGCGGGGCCTGCCCATCAGTGTGGTGAGAGTGCATTCCTTTCACGCATTATTTTCTTTTGTTTCCCATTTCCCACCCACCCCCCTTTTCTTAAATCCCGATGCTCATAAAGACCTAGCAATTAGAAATCCCAGATATCCGTGACAGTCGTGACGCTGAAAAAGAGGATGAAAGGTGGAAACCCCCAGACACACTGAAAGCGATCCTGAGTGTGGCGTTAACGCCTGTGGTAGTTCTGTGTCTTGTTGGAACGAAACGCCGGGCAAAAGCCGCTCCGGGAAGGCAGGGTTTATCCTGACTCACATTTTCAGGCTACGGAGTGGGACAGCATGGCGGCAGGAGGTGGGGGGTGGGATGGTAGGAGATTGGGGGGTCGGCAGGAGACTTGGGGGGTCGGCAGGAGCGTGGGGTGGCTGGCCATACTGCAGCGCAGCAATCAGGAACCAGCAGAGAACAATGCTAGTGCTTTGCTTGCTTTCATTTATTCGGCCCAAGACCCCAGCTCATGGGCTTGGTACTTTCAACAGGTGAGGCGGGTCTTCCTAAATTAAACTAGACAATCCCTTACAGGCATGCCCAGAGGCCTTATCCTAGGTGAGTCCAGACCCTGTCAAATTGCCAGTCAGTGTCAGGGCTCTGAGCATTAGGATAGGACGTTCAGATTTGTAGGCGGAAAGTCTTCTTCCTTTCAGCTTGACAAGCTTTCTGAGAAAGTCCCCACTCACTGAGAGGATTAACAATTTAGAGTAAATGAGAGAGTACCCGGGAGACTGGAGTTAAAAGTCGAGAATGCAAGAGAATAAAAATCATTCATTCATAAGTAATCATTCATTGCTAAGTTTTCTCATCCAACCATTCATTTAGAAGCTAGCGGAATTGCTGTGTGTTAGATTATGTGCTGGGTGTAGACTGTAGAGTTGCTTTGGTGAAGGACTTTCTGATCCAGGAAGAGGAAAAATACTTCTTTGAGAAGAAAAGTTTTTCCTGTAAGTCTTGGAACTACTCTGCTAGTGAGGAAGAGCTTGCTGCCAGTCAGCTCTGCAGAGGTGCAGAGCAAAGGGCTCCCAGAGTGAAATTCCTAAGCAGTAATGAGTGGTGGGCTATCACTTTCTACTTCTCTCTTCATCAGGAAAGTGATGGATCTCAGGAAGAAAGGCTGGTTGAAGAAATGGCTCTTCAAGTTGAGCCACTTCTGGGCAAACTTTTCTTACTCTACACCCATTAGACTTTTAGAAGTGGGTCGGAGAAAGTCCAGGTGAGCTTCTAATTAGAAACCATAGCCAGGCACACCTTTAATCCCAGCACTTGGGAGGCGGAGGCAGGCAGATCCATGAGTTCAAGGCTAGCCTGGTCTACAGAGGGAGTTTCAGGACAACCAAGGTTGCACAGAGAAACTCTGTCTCGAATAAAGAAACAAAACAAAACAAAACAAAACAAAACAAAACAAAACAAAGAAGCCACAAAAATGTTTAGGAAAGAATTAAGATATCTTTCATATTCTGTTAGTAAACAATGATACATAAAAAAAAAAAAAAAGCCACACCTGGAGGGCCGTGCTTGAAATAGTATTAATTCAACTCACACTTAAAAGAGAAACATTGTTCCTTGGATCACGAACCCCAGTTTCTGTAGAACCAGAAGGTTTTATCTCTGAAAACTCTTGCATAAGAGTTGTTTGGAGTTAGGCTAGAGGGAATGGGTTAATAGCCCAAGGAACATTGTGTCTCTGGGTTTTCAAAACATTGATCACCTGTCCAGCCTTTCAGCAGGGATTTCCTGGAAAAACCCTGGCTCCCGGTAAGTGGCAGAGACGTGTGAATGGGAGGCTTACGTTTGGAAAGTTGTCCTGATGAGAAGAAAGAGCAGCGATGACAGAACCCAGACATGTCTGTGACCTGCCAGAAGGGAGATAATGGTGGCTGTGCTGACAGTTGACAATCAGAGCCAAGGGCATGGTGCCTTTGAGACACATGCTCTCAAGTTGGGTGCATTTTTTTTTTTTTTTTTTTTACCTAGTACACCTAGGGGTAGTGGTGGTGATTGTGTACCCTACCTTGGTGAAAAAGACAGTGTCTACAGGATTCAGAACTTGAGCTCACTCCTCTCTCGATGAAGATCACCCCCGAGGACCATTGAGGGTAACTGGAGCCAGCCTGCACAGGTCTCGGGTTGCTATGAATCAGTACTTGGAGGGTTCCGCGAGCAGTAAGGAACCAGAAATACTGGTTTCTCACCAACTCTTGGAGGTATGACTTGTGTGACCAACTGTAACAGCAACTTCAAGCCCTCTCTGGCAGGAGGCGGGGTTTACAAGTAGACGGAAACACAAACACAACTGACTCCAACTGAAGTTTGTGGCACTGGTTTGATACGGCAGACATACTTAATTTAAGAGCATTAAAAATGAGCTGAGGTGGCCATCATGTATTTTAACAAGCAAAATAAAATCCTGGCCAGTAATAGCAATTGGTGTGACTAGATACTCAGAACATATACTTTTAAGGTCTGTTTTAAGATGACCTAGTGGTGGTTATGACATTATTCTATCACTTCCTCTCCTTCAAAACTAGAATTCTTTCTCTAACACTTTTATCCTTTGATTGTTTCGTACCACTGAAGAAAATGACTCCCTCTCCTCCAGCAGTAATGAGCTGTCAATGTCCCTTGAGGGAGAACTGATGCCTCATGAGCGCCTTTCCCTCCCACCAGGCAAGGTTTATGGGCCTTAGCTCATCTTGTGCAAGTAGTCATAGCTGCTGGGGGGCCCGTGAGTGTGATGGCCACATCATGTCTGTGAGACAGTGCTTCACAGCGTTCATCCCCGTCCTCCGCCTCCTACGTCTTTCTGCTTCCTCCCTGAGCCTTGAAAGAGGGTGTCATAGATGATCTGTTTAGCGCTGAGTACTCAGTCACTTACAGTGCCTTGAGCTGTTGTGAGTCGCAGGAGGGCACTGAGCAAGAGGTAGAAATGTAAATATTTAGGAGGTAGTGTGAGAACATGCCCGTTTACTGAAATCACAGTGGCAGGTCCCTCCCTCGTATCCCCGGGGTGGGTGGCCTTCCCAGTCCTGGGCTTTTGACCAGATCTCCAACTATGAGAATGAGCTCTCTCCCGTGAAACTCAGGATCCAGTCAGAAAGTGGTCGCTTTCTACCACAGCAGTCACGCCACTGCTGCCCCCGTGGGTACACCTCGCACGACAGTTTGCTTGTAGCTTGCAGGGTTCACGGGTGAACGAGACGGCTCAAGATTCTTCTCTCCCAGCAGCCTTCACTGCACCTTCCCGAACAACAAAAGCCAGCCAGCAGGGAACTTCCTCTTTAAGAAAAATCTCTCAAGTGTCTTTAAATCTATCATCCCCATTAAAAAAAAGAAAAAAAAGACATAATGAGTTAAATAACATTTTTCCCCCCAAATTTCAAGTCATTCTTATTTAAAAAGGAATCCACAAAGATGTCCGTGTTTGTTTCCTTTATGCTTTTGGAAATGATAAACAAAGTGAAAGCTCTGGTGCCCGGTGTTGGCCCTGTGTGCGTCCTGGACTGATAGGGCAGAGGCTGCCGTTTTGTGCGTAGCCCACAGATTCCTGGGATTAGGGATATAAAAGCTGGTCAGTCTGACAGTAGAGCCGACTGACGTCTACTCTCTGCCTTTCACTTCTGGGCAAGGAGAAGCAGGTGCCGTCAGAAAGCCCTCTCGGGCTCCAGTGTAAGTGTGGCAGGCAGAGCCACGGGTGCCATTGACCACCAGCCGTCCGGATCTTGACCGCTGTAAGGCATTTGAATACCTAACTATATTTGAAACGGAAATAAGCTCATAAGCTTTTTTGCTCACCCCGTGGCCACCTAAAGGACTGTAGGACTACCCTCCCTTTAGGGTGGGACTGGGGATAATCGAAATGAGTACTTTTTCTCTTCTTGTCCTTTTTCCATTTCTAGAACAGCGTCCATATAAGTAAGTCCTGCTAGTCCTAGTACACGCAACATTGATATTTTAGTTGGCCTAGGCATCTCAGAGTTTAAAGCAGCGAATATTCTGTTAAGCTTCAGCCAAAGATGCCTGGCACTTGAGAGCTAGAAATGAAGGGTGTAGAGAGCAGCTAAGATCCATGCCGCTTCATCCAAATCATGCGTGTCTTTTCTCTTACACTTACCCTCTCCGGTTTCATACAACTGCCAACTGATGCGCTTGTCATGCAGAGGCCTTACCGTGACCCACTCAATTTCAGATATGGACCTGTCTCTTTCTACAGGGGTCTGGGATCTCTCTCTCTCTCTGTGTGTGTTATATGTCCGTGTGAATATAGTCCATATGTATGTGAATGCCCACAGAGGCCAGAAGAGGGTATTGGCTTCCCTGGAACTGGAGTTATAGATGATTATGAGCTACCATGTGGGTGCTAGAAATTGAACCCCAGATCCCCTGCAAGAGCAGCTAGTGCTCTTAACCTCTGAACCATCTCTCTACCCCCCTTTTCATTTTCAAAACTTAGCATGCATTATTGATTGTCTGCACACATTTCAGTAATAATGTGAAAATCATTATTTTTAATTAGGAGTCTATAATGATACAGCAGCAAAAGTTAATGACAGGGAGGCAACTACTAAGGCCTTTCTCTGGTCTTGTAATGCCAGTCCAGAGGAACACAGACAGATCATGCAATTCTTCTGGGAAGTGTCAGAAAAGTGGGGAGAATTTTCAAGCTGGGCCAAGACGAGCTATTGGGTGGAGATCGGTTAAGCAGTAATACAATGATGTGCTCTTAGAGAAACCATTACTGCTTCGTAGGAGCTGATAGGATGTTCTGTGTTCCCAAGGTACGCCTTTCTCATTGGAGGAGCACCGGATCTCTCGGCTGGGTGGGGCTCCTCTCCCAGTTTCAGGAGCTAAAATAACAAGCAGTCTCTGGCAGAGTGATTTTCCACATTCGCCCTGTTTAAAGGAAGACGCTCGTTCTGCGGTAAACAGCGATGGGAACTGTTTGCTTTGGATGGGCTTGGTCCTTATGAGCCAAAGAGCGCCTTCTGGGGCTGGGTTCTTGCCAAGGTAGAAACTGGATGCCAAAGGTGCCTTAGTCCTGCTTAGGCATTCTTCAATTATAATAAAATTGGCTTGAAGAAAGTGTACAGGAGCAGCAGGCTCAGTAATCATGGCTTAAAAAAAAAATTATCATTTGCACCAACCACTAGCGTGGAGCAGAGTTCATGGTCACCTTGGTTAGACTGTGACTTGGATTCTATTTTCACACAACTCCCTATTGAGAAGGCCCTATTAGGAGACGCTGCCACGTTTCTGTGGAATCCCTTTGAGAGTTTTAAATTCCTTCCTATCTATTCCAAGAAGAAGACAAGCACCGTGGGTGATTTTGCCCAGTCTGGAGCAGGTACACAGCGGATCAGTTTTGAATGAGTGTCTGGCACGAGCCAGTACGGCTTCCAAAGTCAGTTTTAGTCGCATTTTAGTCACATTTTAGTATTTGCTTTACTTAAGAGCAGATGATCTCTTTGGTGTTGTGGTTCCAAGCACAGGCTTGGAGACAAACTGGTTTGACTTTGAACCCAGCCTCTGCTAATTATTTGGCAGATGACCTTGGACGAATTGCCAAAGTCCATTATGTTCTCCGCTTCTATGAAATAGAGGCCGTTGTGATATTCAATAAGGGAATAAGACCCACTTTCAAGTACACGGTCAATATATATTAGCCACCTCTTTCTCCTTCTCTTGAAATTACAGGTGACTAGCAAACTTCTGGTTGGAGAAAGACTTGTAAGACAGGGAGAAACTTCTTCAGCTCCTAGGTTCATCCATAATTGTGTGCAGTGCCACAAAGGGACCACCAAATGCTCAGACGTTTAGGGAAGCTTTTCGCAGGTGTGACTTTTCTCTCGAATAGCATGGCTGCATGCTATTAGGGAGATGGGTTCTATGCTTGCTATCACTTTATCCTTTGGGTGTTTTGGATACAAGCCAGGCTTGCTAAACAGCTGACTCTTACCCCTAGATGGTTGTGTGCCAGTCATATAGGATGGTTGACAATGATCTGGGGGACAGTCACTTACCACGTGCAAATTATGGTCGACTAAGTCTGTATATTCCCTCAGCTTAGAGGCAGGGCAAGTGGGAGGGGGGATGGGCACTCATAAGCAGCAGAGCAAACATTTCCTATGTCTCAGACTCCTCTGACTTAGGCCATTTTTTAAAGTTACGAATCCACAGCTCTTGCTATGAGCCATACCCCAGCACCTCCCTTTGCAGTTCTACCAGGCTGTCTTAGTCAGTGTTCTGTTGCTGTGAAGTGACGCCGTGACCATGGCAACTCTTCTAAAGGAAAACATTCAACTGGGGGCTGGCTTACAGGTTCAGAGGTTTAGTCCACTACCCCTATGGAAGGGAGCATGGTGGCTGGCAGGCAGGCAGACACGGTGCTGGTGGAGCTGAGAATTCTACATCTGGATCCACAGGCAGCAGGAAGAGCAAGAGCCTCTGGGCCTGGCTTGGGCTCCTAGAACCTCAAAGCTCACCTCCAGTGACACACTTCCTTCAATAAGGCCATACCTACGCCAACAAGGCCACACCTCTTAATCCTTGCAAATAGCGTTGCTCCCCAAGCATTTAACTATATGAGCTTATGAGAGCTATTCTTATTCAAGTCACCAACAGGCTCTTTGCTTTGGGTATTGAACGCCTTCTGTTGTACTGTCAAGCAGGTCAAGCTACCCAAATCCAGTATTTCCTGGCTACTTCTCCTGTCATAGACCCTGCAGCCCTAGCTATTTGGGCATCCACTGTGGCAGGCACACATTCATTCATTTGTTAGGCATTTATTATCTCTATGTGCTAGGCATTGATCTAGGCACTGGGCGTTCAGAGATGGCTCAAGTCCTTGATAGCAGGAATGGTATCTTAGACTCTAGAGGTGTATAGAAAAACAGATGGAGCATGACGAAGGCAGCACTATGGTGCGGGGTAGTGCTTAGAGTCTTTGAGTCTGAATGTTTGGATTCCTGTTCTGGCTCACCCCTTGCCCAGCTGTGTGACCTGGACAAGTTATTTAACTGTTCTGTACCTAGTACACTTATTCGTAAAGTGGTGATCGTCATTGTTCCAACCTCATAGGATCGTTGTAGGCTTTGACATTTAGGGATATGCACAATGCCTGGAACTTGGTAAGTGTTATGCATTACGAATTGGTTAAATGAAGGAGTAAGTGAATTTAAGGACAGAGATATCACTAGGTATCATCGAAACGAATAGTCCTATCAGCAAGATTAAAGTTTTGCATCCAGTTAGCTTTGTTCCAGATTTGGGGACGTCTTTCAACTTAGGAAGATATAAAGTAAGCGAGTCCAGCCAGAGTTTGGCTGTTCAGTGCCAGTGCAGCGTTAGCGCAGGCTAGCCCGGTCTGATTCTGCACCTCATTCCCAGCAATGAGCCCCTTACCTGTTCCTTTGGCCCAGACTTGCACTTGTGTCTCTATAGCAGTACCCAGGCCTCTGCCTTTTTTTTTTTTTTTTTCAACCTTCGTCTTCTGCCTTCATTTCTGGCTAAGTCTTCAGTCCTTGTGGAGTAAGTCTTACCTCGCTCGATGTCGCTAAGTTCTCCTTGTCTACCAGTACTCCAGCCCCCAGCCCGCCATCATGAGATCTTCCTGCTGTCTGGATGTCTACACAGCCCTTGCTCTAGGATTCCCTCTCTCTCTCTCTATTCTCCCACCTGTTCTGCCACCTATCCGCCTGCTCTTTTTACTCTCCCGGCACTACGCCCTACCTACCTTGCCACTCTCCTTGGTGGAAGGCGTTTAGTTTCTGGTCTTTAACTAGATCATGACTTCCCTCCTGATGGAAGGAGGAAGCAAGCAAGAAGGGCTGAGTCAGACATTCCTGTTCTGCTAAGTGGAGTGATCTAGTTTAGCCGAGCAGTTTTGGAATTTCCGGGTGTGTGTATCAGGAGGTAGCGGCAATAAATAACTGTGCTTGGGAGGAAGTTACTAAATAAAGTTTGCTACATGCTGTGGGAGGAGTGTCTTTACTTGATGTTCAAGTTAAGGAAAACTTCTTGGTAATTCTAGCTACCCCACAACTAGGTATATAGCCAAAGGACTGTAAGGCAACATATCACAGAGATACTCGCACATACCTGTATATTGCTGTGCTATTCACAGTGGCCAGGAAACCAACCTAGATGTCTATCAACAGACAAACAGATAGAGCAAATGTTGTGTGCGCACAATGGAATTTTATGCAGCCATACAGAGAAATATTATTTTTAGGAGTATGCGCAGAACTGGGAATCATTGTGCTAAGTGAGATAAGTCAGACCCACATGACAAATACTGCGTGTTTTCTCGTCTATGGAGATCCTAAGCTTGGAATTATACATATGTGTGTGTGTGGAAAGGATATCGTGAGAAAGGAGGAAGAGATCTTGAGGGAGGTGGAGGTGGGAGGCGGAGAGAGTAATGGATATATGAAATAAGAAAGCAGAAGGAAAGACTATATAGGAAGAAAGGGAATGAGGACAAATTAAACAAGGCACAATGATTGTATGTATGTATGTATGTATGTATGTATGTATGTATGTATGTATGTATGAATGAAAATGTCATGATTGAACCCAGTACTTTGTATGCTAACCTAAAAACTTAATAAAAGACAAAAAAATAAGAGAAAATTTCTTTACTAATTTATCTTTCCCTGTACCGGTCACGCATGTTGCTAACTTGATCTAGTGAAGTCGTCCTATTGAGCTTCTCATTTTTTACTTTTGTTTTTCTGCATGCTCTTTATTCTCAATGTGTTCATGTTTAGGAACCTCTGGGTTGTCCCTTTGCTTCTCCTACTTCTCCCTACTTTTGCTTCTTAGAATTTTCCAAGACAGCTGGGCGTGGTGGCACACACCTGTAATCCCAGCACTCGGGGAGGCAGAGGCAGGTAGATCTCTGTGGTTTTTTGAGACCAACCTGGTCTACAGAGCAAGTCTAGGACTGCCAAGGCAGCACAGAGAAACCCTGTCTCGAAAAACCAAAAGAACAAAGAACTTTCTAACACTGGAATATAATTTAAATATCATTTCAAATAATGTCTCCCTCCTTGGCCTCACTTCCATTGAACTGCCTACTCACTTTCTTCTTGAATAAGAAAACCCCATTATCTCCATTATGGTGATCACTTCAAAGCATCGTCACTGATGAGGGTGTCATGAGAGGAAGTCAATAGTGGAAGGAATAAAAGGGCACAGTAGAACGCCCTGCTTTTAGTGACACAGCCTAATTTTCATTAGGCCCCTTTTAGTTGTATAATTTCCATTAGGCACACACTGATTCCTTTTGGCCCTGTGCAGGGAAGACAATCTTATTTCCCCTTCAGTTCTGTTTGGTACTAAGATAGAACTGAAAACTTAATTGTAAGCGCTACAAGTCATTTTCAGAGTGTTTCTCCTTTATGGATTGTTTTCTCGTCCATGTTTTACACTATGCATTTATTCCTTGATTGAAATAATTTTCACCTTAGAGCATCTGACATTTGCAAAGGTTTTAGCGCACATCTGCACATGGCATCTCCTCAGTATTTTCAGGAGCTCCATGAGAGGAGCAGAACTGTCATTATGGTCAGGTTACAGACTAGGAAACAATGGGACCAAGGAAGGACGTAGGAGAACTGAGCGACAACAGCCCTGGAGGGCCACTGCAGGTGCAGCACTCGGAGTTCAGGCAGTGTTGGCTGTTTACCAGCTGTGTGCATCTCTGTCAGTTCCTTAGCTTCTCCAGACATGCTGTTCTTCATCTGAAAAGGGAGGGCATTCTGTTTAGATTTAGGCTTCCTTCCTAAACATGGATGATGTTTCTTTAAACATCTTATTCATATTTAATTTCTCTACTCGGCCTCTGAAAGATGAGGAGTTGGAAAACACACACACACACACACACACACACACACACACACACACACACACCTTCATGTGTGCTTTCACTTGAACCCACCTCCACGGCCCCCTGACCCTCACCCCAAGTGCTCTTTTGAAAGAAGAGTGGAGGCCAATAGAGGCCAACGGAGGCCAAACAATCCTAAAGTAAAGCTGAGGTCTGTGGCAGGCCTGAACTGAGGAGCCTCAGGGAACTGGACACGGTCTTGAAAAGGTTCAATGGTTAGTCATTCTAGACACACTGAGGTGGCAAATCCTGGTTGAGTGAAGTTCTGTAGGGTTTGCAAGTTGGGAGGGAGTTGGGAAACATCTCCTTTTAAGGGAGAGACAAGTTGGACATCAATTGCAGATTTGTTTTTTGTTGGTTGATGGAAATGTGGTAAGCATTAGAATTCGGACCAAAAAGAAAAAAAAAAATCCTGTAACCACTTCCTCAAACTGAAATTGTGAAACGCCCTTTGAAAAGACAATGAATTTATTAATATTTACACAAATCTTGCTGTAACATTTTAGGAAGGGGGGAAAACCTTTTCTTCTTCCTGCTGAGTTAGCTGTGATATAAAAAGGAACAAAAGGGGGGGGGGGGGAGTGAGATCACAGGAATCCATGCTTTGCAACACAAGGTCTGGGAGGATTTGATTCCAGGGCTTATGCACGGTATTCTCTCTCTCTCTCTCCCTCTCTCTGTGTGTATGTGTGTGTGTGTGTGTGTGTGTGTGTGTGTGTTTCTGTGTCTCTCTGTCCACCCATGTGTAGGTCAGTTGTTTCTGTGATTATCTAAAGCCAGTCTCTGTCTCTCTTTGCCTCTCTCCTCTGTTGTGGTGTTGGAATCAAACCCAGAACCTCGCCTGTACTTTGCACATACCATTTACCGCTCACTGGACCTCCAGCCCTGAGCCTCTGTCCTTGATCACCAGCATCATGGGGTTCTCTTGGATTTGAACCCAGAGTCTTATGCATGAATTCAGCTCCGGCCCAAAATACAACTGATAAGTGAAATAAGCTTATTGTGAATAAGGAGTCATATGTGAACACTAGCGGACCCTCGCTAGAGTTGTGAGTGAACGAAACACGTCCTCCAACAACCATAAGAATGATTGGAATTGTCAGCGGTGGAAATAATTGCCACGAGATAAACAAAATGAGAAATGACCCTTCTGTGTGAGATTAAGCTACCAGAGCTCTGTGTGATACATTCAATGTTGTGTTTAGATTTTTTACATGTACTGTAATATTTTATTATTCGAGAACTTTATACAATGCATTTTGATCAACTCTTTTCCTCAACTCTTCCCAGACCAGCCCAATCCCCCCCCCCCCCCACCTTTTTTCCTCTTCTTTTTTTCTTTGGAAAAAAAAAAAAAAGTAATCCATAGGATCCAATTTGTGCTGCGCATATACTCCTGGGTACAGAGCCACCCGCTAGAGTGTGGTTGACCTACTTGGTGTTATTTAGTGAATGTGTTTCCTGTGTTTCTGAGATCACAAAGCACTGCAGTGTCCTTGACTTTTGAATAGACAGTGGTAGTCTCTGTAGCCGTGTGGAGAGGGCTTGCTACCTCCGCTAGAGGTTTTGAACGGTGACTGTTCCGTATGGAGGGTGGTGAGGACCTCATGAGCACCATGGTCACTTTCAGTAAGCGCCTGGAAATAGAACCAAGTGTAGAGTTGCCAAATGGGAATTTCCCGTGTATTCAGATGGAGGCTCTAAAACAGCCCTACATTTGACTGAGAAGAGCTGGACCAACACCAGGCCTTGCTAAGAGGGGCCCAGACTGTTTCTGTAATCTGTGGACCCTCAACAATTTCCAACAAGAGGGTCTTCAGAATTGTTTTAGATAGTAGATTTATTGAGACATAATTCACACTCCACCAGTTTCACTCTCTCTGTGTATATACATGCACAGCTATGAGTAGAAACGAAAGGGCAACCTCAGATGTCATTCCCCAGTCTCTGATTCTGTTTTTCTGGAGACAGGGTCTCTCACTGTTCTCTCCAAAAAGGCTATATAGACTGTCTGGCAAATAAGTCTTAGCCCCTCTTAGCCTCTTTGGCCCTGGCATTACAAGTGTTTATTATCCCTCAAAGAAGCACTGTCATCAGTAGTAATTCCTGATCTCTCCCCCTGGTCCCCAGCAAGTTGTCAGTCTGATATCTGTCTCCATGGATTGGCCTGTCCTGGGTATTTCACTTGAATGGAATCATTCCATATGTGGCTTCCTGTGTCTGGTGTCTTGTAGTTAGAATGACATTTTCAAAGTTCATAGCACCTATCAGCACTTCACTCCTTTTTATAGCTGAAATCATTCATTGTATGACTACACCACATTTTGTTAACCTATTAATCTGGTGTTGAGAATGTGGGTTGTTCAGACTTTTGGGCTTGCTGTCATTTGGGGAGACAACTCCCAAGAGTCTATGTATTTTTAAATTTTTCTTTTATGTATTTATTATTATTATTCTGCCGTTGCTTTTGGTGGTGTGTGTGGGGTGTGTGTGTGTGTGTGTGTGTGTGTGTGTGTGTGTGTGTGTATTTCTGTATGCCTTGGCACACTGTGGAGTGTAGAACATAACTTTCAGGAATCAGTTCGTTATACCTTTCTGAGATGTTGTCTTTCTTGTTGCTTCTGCTGTGCCATGCACTCCAGAGTAGCTGGGACATTAACTTCCAAGTAATATTCCTATCTCTGCCTCCCATATTGCCCAAGGAGTGTGGGATTATAAATCTGGCTTTTTTTTTTTACATGGCTCTTAGGGATTGAATTGAGGTCATGAGGCTTTCTCAGCAGGTGTTTTTACCTGCTGGGCCATCTTGCTGTCCCAAAAAGTTTTAAAGCTTGATTCTGAGGGGCTCACTGCTGGGAGATGTTGGATCCTGTAGGAGGTGTAGTCTAAGTTGGAGGCCTTTAGGTCATTGGGGAAGTGTTCTTTTGTTTGTTTGTTTTGAGACAGGGTTTCTCTGTGTAGCCTTGGCTGTCCTGGACCTGCTTTGTTGACTAGGCTGGCCTGGAACTCACAGAGATCCACCTGCTGCTGCCTCCCCAAGTGCTGGGATTACAGGCACTCGCCAAAATATCAGCTTGGGGAAGTGTTCTTGAAGGGGACTATGAAACTCCAGCCTCTTCCTTTTTCTCTCTGCTGCTTCCTGCTTCATGATAAAGGAGGTTTTGCTCCATTATTCTCTTTCTTGGCACTGCATTCAGAGTTCCTAAGCATTGGAATCACTTGCTCATGAATTGGAGTCTCAAAATACTTGAGCTAAGAAAATTGTTTCTTCCTTAGGTATACAGATTTTAGTATGATTATCCTATATTATATGTCTAATATCCACTTATAAGTGAGTATATACCATGTGTATCTTTCTGCTTCTGGGATACCTCACTCAGGATGATCTTTTCTAGATCCCACCATTTGCCTGCAAATGTCATGATTTCTTTGTTTTTAATTGCTGAGTAGTATTCCATTGTGTAATCAAGAAGGAGGACCCTGGGTAATCTTTATTCAGAAAGGCAAACGAGACAGACATTGGAGGAGGGAGAAAACAGGGAACAGGACAGGAGCCTATCATAGAGGGCCTCTGAAAGAATACCCAGTAGGGTAACAAAGCAGATGCTGAGACTCATAGCCAAATTTTGGGCAAAGTGCAGGGAATCTGATGAAAGAAGGGGGAGATAGAAAGACCTGGAGGGGACAGGAGCTCCACAAGGAGAGCAACAGAACCAAAAAATCTGGGCACAGGGGTCTTTTCTGAGACCAATACTCCAAACAAGGACCATGCATGGAGATAACTTGGAACCCCTGCACAGAAGTAGCCCATGGCATCTTAGTGTTCAAGAGGATTCCCCAATAATAGGAACATGGACCGTCTCTGACATGAACTCATGGCTGGCTTTTTGATCACCTCCACCTGAGGGGGGAGCAGTCTTACCAGTCCACAGAGGAAGACAATGCAGCCAGTCCTGATGAGACCTGATAGACTAGGGTCAGATGGAAGGGGAGGAGGGCCTCCTCTATCATTGAACTGGGGGAAGGGCATAGGAGAAGAAAAGGGAGGGAGGGTAAGTTTGGGAGGGGATGGGAAGGGGGCTACAGCTGGGATACAAAGTGAATAAACTGTGATTAATAAAAATGAAATGAAAATTTTAAAAAAAGAAGAAAGAAAGTTGTTTCTTGTCTAAGCCACTTATCTCAGGCATTTTGTTAATAGTAGCAGGAGGTTGACTAACACAGGACTATTGTAAAGATTGTGGTGATGAACAGTGGTGCTGCATGTCATTAATCCCAGCACTTGGGAGGCAGAGGCAGGTGGATCTCTGTGAGCTCGAGGCCAGCCTGGTCTACAGAGCGAGTTCCAGGAGAGTTAGGGCTACATAGAGAAACTCTGTCTTGAAAAACCAACCAACCAAACAAACAAACAAACAAACAAAACCAAAAACTAAACTAAAAATAACAACAACAACAACAAAAAAAAAAAAAAAAAAAAAAAAAAAAAAAAAAAAAAAAAAAAAAAAAAAAAAAAAAATTAAAAAAAAAAAAAAAAAAAAAAAAAAGAAAAGAAAAGATTGTGGCTGTGAATCTTCATGCACATATTTGTCTGTGATCTTGTGTAAATTTGACCTCTGTCCTTTGAACTTTGTGAGCAGAGAGCTTGGCATCTTCTCTTTTCCCAGGCATGAGACTAGCTGGAGCCACCCCTCAGAGTGGTATTTTCAGGAAGGCTTAATTGAAGAACCAACTGAAAGGTGGGCCACATGGCTCCATGGGCTTGGATTCTGGACTGAATAAAAACAAGAGTGAGCTGAGTACCAGTATTAATCTCTGCATTAGTTACTCTCTCTGTTGCTATAAAATGCCAAGCCAAAAAGTGACTTATGGAAAAGTTTATTTTGACTTACAGCTCAAGAAGGATAACAGGCCCATTTTGGCAGCACACGGCAAGCAGGGCATCAAGAACCAGAGGCTGAGCGCTCACACCAGGAAGCAGATGGCAAACTAGAAGTGGGGTGTTGCCGTAAACTCTCCAAGCCTGCTCCCAGTGGTACACTTCCTCCTAAAAGTTGTAGCTCCTGTAGCTCTCCAAACAGCACCATCGTGTGCTTGAAGGCCTGAGCTTATGGGGGACATTCCTCTCTGCTTCTTGACCATGGAAGCAATGTGACCAGCCGCCCTGTGCTTTTGCCACCATGCTGTCCTCAGCTTGATGAACTGTGTCCTCTGACTGGGAGCCAACATAAACTCTCCCTTTCTTAATTGGCTGTCATCATGTAGTTCATCACAGCAGTAAAATCAGTACAGGTGGACATGACCAACAGCGAAAGTAGCCTGTAAAGAACACTGCCCAAGAATGTTAATCTGTATGAGGAACTTATTATCTAAACAGAGCTAAGGGAGAATCAGTGGCCCGGGGCAGACGAACAGCTACCTGAAAGAAAAAGCTGTTGTTGTTTCTTTGAAGGATTGAGCCTATTTCCTGAAATAATTTTTAAAATGTGTCTGTTTCATCTGCGTGTATGTCTGTACACCACATTCATACCCAGTGCCCTTGGAGGCCAGAAGACAGTGTTGGATCTCCTGGACTGGAGTGACAAATAGTTATCAGCTGCTTTGTGGGTGCTAGGAATTGAACCCAGGTCCTCTGGAAGAGCTCTTAACTGATGAGTCATTTCTCCAGCTCTGGTTTTGGGTTTTTCTAAAGGAAAGCCGCAAATTCTTTACAAAACAAGGCTAGCTGACAAATGAATACCTTTCCCAACAGAGGACACCAATGGCTAAATAAAACAGAACCAGCTAAATAATGAAGATCTTTTGCTTCTGCTCTATTAACTTCTGAGCTATATATAGTCTTACCGTATAGACCAGGCTAGCCTTGAACTTGTAGTAAGTAGTAAATCCCAAGTGTTGGGATTCTGAGCATCCACTACCAATCTTGGTGCTTTTTTCAGTCCTTCTTTCTCCTCTGCCGCTCAACTGAGGAGGAACAATGACCAGCAGACAGATTCAGGTGTAGATGGAACAAAACCTCTGTATTAGACCCAGGAGTGCTGACCTACAGTGTAGGCAGGAAAGGTGTGAAGAAGACATGAGGGCTGGAGACTAAAGAACATTAAGCCTAAACACCTTCAAACAGCACTGTTATAAAATGAAAAGAATGGGAGAAGTTTTTCAGTCTGATCAAAATATTGTTTGGGGCCGGAAAGAGCAAAGAGACTGGAAAGTTTGAAGCATAATGGAGGGGGGAGATAAAATATAAAATAACATAAAGCTCTTTGTGATTACATTCTTCATGTCCAGGAATGGTACTGCTGAAGGAAACGTCTTTGTATTTAAAAATATTTATTTATTTATCTATTTATTTGTTTGTTTGTTTGTTCATCCATTTTCTCTCTTGTTCACTCTGTTTCTCTCTTCCTCCCTCTCCCATCCTTTGTGTGTGTGTGTTTGTGTGTTTGTACTACAGCATGTGAGTAGAGATTAGAAGGCAATCTGAGGAAGTCATGTGGGTCCCAGGGATTGAACTCAGGCTATCAGGCTCGGTGGCAGGGCCTTCCCCTTGTGTGATGGCTAATCTTGGCTGTCAACTTGACCACTTCTGGAATCATAAACCTCCAGCTGCTAGGAATTCCTGTGAAGGACTTTCATAACCGACTGTTTGAGGCTGGAAGACCCACCTTAAATCTGGGCCGTTGAAGAACAGGGAATAAGGAAACATTGCTCTCTGTCTGCTTGCCCTCACTTTTGCTGGCAAGTTATCTACACTGTTGTTGTGGTTGATAGAAATCCAACTTCTTCAGGATTCCCACACAGGCTGAAGACCAGCAGCTCCCCAGGAATCCTTCAGGATTCTAGCATCGGACTGGAACAGCAGGAGACAGGCAGCCTCAAGGACTGAACAACTTCTTGGCCTTTCTATCATGAGACAGCCATTGTATTACCTGGACCACGTGATGCAAGTCAATCTAATAAATGCACACATATATGTAAGTATGTGTGTATGTATGTATGTATGTATATTCTGCCAGTTCTGTTTTTTTCAGAGAATCCTGACTAACACACTTGCTGAACCACCTCACCAGTCTCTGAGTGGTCTAATTGCACACAAAACAGTAAATTCTGCTCCCTCTGTCTCTCTCACTTACTTATGTGCTTCTGTTTCAGCAACAGGTTTTTAACTTGCATGTAAAAGATTTCTGATTCATCCTTGGCTCTTGTAAAGAACAGTACCATGTCCCATTGGCCTGGTATCTAGAAAGAGGCAGAAGAAAAAAGCTTTTTTCATTTTTTTTTCTTCATCAGTTCCTTTGGTGGAGCTTATCACGCCTGTTTTATATGCTGAAGAATGTGAATTTGCAGGTGGTATTTTATTGAGCAATTATTTTAATTAAAAAAACATGTAAAATGCTCAGACTAAAGAAAAATGTTTTAAACTCTGGGAGCACAGTTATGTTTGTAGCTCTCTAGAAACGGAAACATCTATTAATGCTAAAAATACTTTGATAGGTCAATCATCTTAATCTTATTAAAACAAGCTTTTCTCACCACAGGAATGATAGTTATGGACCTTAGTTAGGGAGATTTCCTTCTGGAGAGCACAGATCTTCCTCCAAGTAGTTTTGTTTACTGAACATTTTGAAATTTCACAGAAGTCCTATCACTGCCCAAAGGTTCATCCATTCCATACACAAGGTCAAGGCAGCTGAAGGATAATGAGGCAGCCTCCTTTTCCCTGACAGTGAGCTGATAGCGACGAGAGGAAATTCAGCAGAGATGACTTCATTTGGCATGAACTTGGGACTGTTTGTGGAGGTGCACCCTAACATTAAATGAACTCAGGAAATGGCAGATCAGCTTTGACAGCAATTCATGTTAGAAAAAAACCCACGTCTCAGAAATGTGATAGGTTGCAGAAAGTATACGGGAAATCTTTGTTTCCACTACTCAAGTTTACCATGAACCAAAATTTGTTCTTAAAAAGAAAGCCTATTGCTTTTTTAAACAAACAATAAATAAGATGTTAATATAGTTATTAATATGATATTATAGCATATTATGCATTACATTATTTTATATTTACTTTTAATGTATTTAATTTATTTTAAAATAAACCCAAGGCAGCAAAAATAGAAGTGACCTGGAGTCAGGGTGGGCAGGAATAACCGCAAAGCATATCCATCATCCTTTGCTAATTGCACCATCTCTGGGACGTCACCTTAAGCACTAAAACTTAAAAGGGAAATTGACAACTGGGAAGCTTCCTATTGAGGATAGTTGTCCTGGATAGAAAGAAAGAAAGAAAGAAAGAAAGAAAGAAAGAAAGAAAGAAAGA
>NW_026593286.1:29506420-29596356 GCF_907164565.1 Psammomys obesus | reverse complement strand
AGAAAGAAAGAAAGAAAGAAAGAAAGAAAGAAAGAAAGAAAGAAAGAAAGAGAGAAAGAAAGAAAGAAAGAGGAAGGAAGGAAAGAAGGAAGAAAGAAAGAGAGAAAGAAAGATCCAGAACTACCACACTTACAAAGACCAAAGGGTCGACCAGATGTTTTCATATATTTGGAAGATTTGCACGGGAATAAAGGAAAACTTTATAGAGAGCCTTAAAGTTCTCAAACTGTTTAACTTACTCTTCCTGTTTAATTTATTTTGACTGGAAGGGAAGCCAGGAAGACACTGTCCTCATCTTTTAAATTAAATCGAAGCTCAGAGCAGCACACCACTTTGTTCAAAGTAGCAGGTGGTTAAAAGGGGACGCTGGGACTAGGATACAGGTCTCTTGTTTCAGTTAGAGAAGACATGCTTTACTCTGTGGAAGGTGAACCTGCGGCCTTAAGGCAGAATACACCAATTTAAACACACACACACACACACACACACACACACACACACACACACACACAAGTGTGATAGCACATACTTATAAGCGCAGCAAGTGCTCTCTAACAATGGCAGGGGAGGCCTGCCCCCAACCCCATCATGAATTCTGTCACGGTACTTCTCCGGGGGAACTTACACACTCTTTATAGCTTAGAAAAGATTCCTTTATAGAAGGCTTCAGACAGCCTTCTTTGCCTCTGTAACTCGTGCCTTATTTGTATATAGGTGAGGAAGGAAACCAGCCCAAATATGTTGGCAACACGCTCTTCTAACTTGTCAGTTTGCTACCTGGAGCTGGGTTCTAAAAATACACTTTCATTTGAAAAAAACAAAAAACAAAAAACAACATTATTTGGAGGGGCAACAGATAAATGACTCACTGATACATCGCGTCAATCATGTATCTGGGGACCTAGCATGCTGGCATTCACGTCTCCTATACATCTGCCACACCTTTTAAAACCACACGGAGAGACGAAGAGATAGTAACGAGAAGTCAGCTGCCTGGGCTGAAGGCTGAGGCCGAATAACCTCGGAGATTCACGAATTCTGATGTCTGCGCAGCCTCAGGGGTCTCCGTTTCCATGTGCCTCCGAAGCACTCGGTGCGATGAAGGTTAGTCACTATGGAGACTGACCTGGTATACTTACCGCTGAGAAGGCTGATAGAGCCAGAAACAGGCTTCCTCATGCACACAAAGGCCCGAGGGAAGAAAGATGAACGAATGAAACCCACGAATCGGAGGACATATTTTAAAGGAAGGCACGTACCAACGGAAGGGAGGAAGAAGCGGCTTGGAGGAAGTCTGGGGCCGGATGCTTCCTCTCACCTTTCCCTCTCTGCTCATCTAGCTTTCTCCTATGAACGCCCTCCCCACTGGAAGGTGACCTTCCGGTTGCCTCCACCAGTGCAGAGACCGTCCTCTATGCAGTGTTCTTACTCGCCTTGCTCTGACCTGGACTGTGGAGGCCAGGCCCGCGTGTCTGAGGATTTCAGTCATCACCCCCCTAGGGCTGTCCCACTGGGCCTTTCGTGCTCAAGGGTCCTTGCCCAAGGATTGTGTGTGGCTGAGAGCTGGCCTGTCACCCATCTTTCCTACTTTGTGGAGTCTTCTCTTTCCCACCCTTTATCCCCCCTCCCATTTCACCCCCTATCACTAAATAGGAGACAAAGAATGAGAGAGAGAGAGAGAGAGAGAGAGAGATCCCTGAGTGTAATCTCTCTCCTCCTGTTTCTTCTTTGAGCACAGTTACTAACAAACTGCAAACAACCCCCCCTTCACCCCACCTCACCCCGAATGACCAACAACCACCCAGTCCTGCCTCTTGGGGCCCTAGTGTTTATATACGCTCTGAAAACTTCCCAGAATTCCAAATGTTACACAATAGCAGAAACTGTCCGGAGCTGGCCAAACCATGCTTGCTTCTGCTAGAGCTCAGGGCAAATCCTGGTCAGCTTCTGCAGTCAGTCCGAAGCAGCCATAGATTCCCTACACCTGGGATTCAAATGAAAACACATTCTTAAAATGTTTCTGTGGTTTTTATTTTTAGTTTTTTTAAAGAAACCAAAATTCTAGAGTTGTCACGACACTGACGCTGACCCATTTTTTTTCTCTCCGTGCCAGTTGCCCCCTGAGTGGACTAATATGATCTAAATGCTGCCTTGGATTTGCTGCCTTCTTGCCCACTGAGGTACAAAACAGGAGGAAGCGCTTTCTCGGGAGGCAAAGCACAGAGAAGGTGGGCTGTAAAGGAGAGAGAAGGGAGAAGGCCTGGGGGAAAAGTGTATGCAAAAGACTCAGAAAACAACACAGACAGTTACAGACTCTGCCTTCCTTTTTGCATTTGCACGGGAGACTGATTCCCCATGTCAAATCTCCCTGCTAATCTGTAGTCCTCTCCCCAGAATGTTAAACAAACGAGAGGAAGGGCCTCCTCATAGGTTGAGTAAAGGGACTCTGGCTCTTGACAGGCCTTGTTCCTTCCTAAAGCTAACCCCAAGGTCTGTTCCCTTATTTGGCTAATCCCTCCTCTCCTCCTGAGGCTGACCACCAAGATCCACCTATCAAAGTACTGAAGCCCAGGAATCAAAAGCCCCCTTTGGCTCACCTACTTAATATGCCCAATTAAAATTAAACGTCTCATTCTAACACAGGGTTTCTGTTTACCTTTATAAACCGCTGTTTGCCACTGGGCCACATCTGTCTCTTCTCTATCCAGAGGTAGTCCTTGTCCCATCCTGTTCCCCCTTACCCTGGGACAAATACTTCTAATCCCTCCCCCATTCCCCCTTCCCCCTCTTCTTTGTTCCCTTTCCTTTCTTTCTCTATCTCCTAAATCCCTTATCCCTGCCCTCTGTCCCTCTGGGCAAATAATCTCCTTTGTGCTGAGAACTTGGTCTTGGGGGTCTTGAAGAGCTGGGGGTTTTGTCAGCTCTGTTCACAATGTTTCAGTCCTGCTGGTTGCCAGAGCCTGGTGAGAGGGCTGAGGGATTAGGGCAAGGGCCTACAGAGATTTGGAGTTACAAAAGAAAAGAAACCTGGCACAGTTCACTGGATCCTGTTGTAGGTATATACCAAGAAAGCTTTTTGCCACCCTAAACATCATTCCTGTTCACCTTTCAGAATGATACTGTCGTTTGGACGCCTCCTTGTCTTCTGTGGTGGCCTCACATGAGACTCCTGTGACAACGACGGCCTGCGTGATCTCCCTACATGCCATTTCTCTCACTTTGGAGTCAGTGTAAATTGTGCACGTGGTTTAAGAAGAGATCCTCATTGTTTCCTTCCCCAAACTTCCCCTACCTCAAACCCCAACCCTTAAATACCATGAACTCATCACTTCTGAGGAAGCTGCTGAGGAACTGATCCTTTAGAGAACTGGCTGCAGCCTAAACTTGCTGGCAGAAAGAGAAAGCAAGGGGAAAAAAAATACCCAAAGCAGGCAACTTTACGAATTGCCTTTTGTTTTTAGATGGTAAGAAAAGTGGACCCACTTGCCATAGATATAGACCTGTCACCCGGGGATGGCCTTCAGATGGCTCTAGGAGGCACAGAGAGTGCTGATGGAAAGTCCTAAGGAACAGCTGAGCACGTTCCCGGCTCGACACGGGCACAGACCTCATTAGCTAATGTCTTTCACATCTGGGCACAAGCAACACCAAATGAATTCACAGTGTGAGGCAGTATAAACAGATGGGATTTTTTTTGCTGAACAGTTAGCAAAACAGAGTAGGAGACCCATGGCCTCAAATAGTTCTTTTTGTTTGTCTGTTTGAATACACCCCCAATAGCCACAAACAACAAAGAGAAAGGCCACTTGAAGCAGATGTTGCAAAAACCATTTCATGTTTACTCATCAGCAACCCTCGGAGGGTTCGGTTTGTGGCATGAAGTGGAAAAGTGTTCTTTTACTCAAGTAGGGTTAGTCACTATACCTGGTTAGCGTAACTCTAAGAAATAGCGGTTGCTGTAAGGACTAAAGGAGAGAATCCATGTAGAACAGGTTTCTCTCTCTCTCTCTCTCTCTCTCTGTGCTGTTTGTTTGTTAGCTTGTTTGTTTTTTGAGATAGGAGTTCAGTGTGTTTTCCAGACTGGATTCCAGCTCCAGCTCAAAACTCTCCTTCCTCTGCCTTCCATGTGTTGGAATCACCCTCATTCCCGGGTCAGCTGTTTCAAATGCAGGGATCAATGAATGTTCGCTATCTCTGTGGTTTCTCTCAATGATTAATCCGTGGATTCCCCTCCCGGCTCGCCTGTCTTTGGATCCTGGCTTTCACACCTGCTGGCTGTACAACTCCTAGGAAGTTCCTTAACCTCCTGTCTCCTCAAGTGTTTCCTGTGACGATGAATCCTTACTGATCACCCTGTTCCTGTGAGGATGAACTGAGGCAGGGCCTTTAAAACACTGCCAGGCACACAGCAAGCACAAGTTAAGTGCTAGTTTGTTGGTTTGAAAGGGGAGAACGTTTAAAAATTTCCTGTTATTTTGTAAATTAGAACTTTGCTGCTAAAGGCTTCTCTGGGCCTCTCCCACTCTTTAACCGTTAGCATTCTCGGGCTTCATAGCTGACCCTTTCTTTGGAAGTATGAGTTGCTAGAGGAGGTTGGGGAAGAGATGACTCAGGGAGTACAAAGGCTGGCTGTGCTGAAAACCACCCATGCGGGGTCACAGCTGCCGTGATGGGCGGATGCGGGAGGGTTGGGAAGGCGTGTGAACCACCAGCCTAGCTCATCCTTGGGACGTCTGTCTCGGGGAAACAAAGGTGAAAATGATAGAGAAAGACATCCAGCATCTTATTCAGGCCTCCACACACTCCTGGGCTCATAAACATGTTTACACGTATACGCTAATAGATACACAGACAGACACACAACACACACACAAGAGATATGCCTTGCTCAAAAAGCCTCAGTTCTCCGTGCTCTTGGTATATGGTCAGTGGTTCTTAAATGACAGAACCAGAAAACTTAACCTGAGGAAGAGTCCCTACAGCTCCTTTCTATCCCTTACTCCTTTCTCAGTTTAGTCACGGGACCTCAGGAATGGCCTCAGGGCTCTTGGGAGCCTGGTGAATGGGAGTGCCTTAGTTTAACCCTGATTCTCTGTGAGGACCCAGAGGGTCAAGGAGGGTCCCTGACTGCACGGGGCGAAATTCCAGTCCATTTTCTAACTAGCCTGGTTTTTGACAAATCCCACAGCTCAGAGAGGCCAAACTCCCCCCCCCCAACTTTGGTTTTTTGAGTCAGGGTTTCTCTGTGTAGACATGCCTGCCCTGAATCCACTCTGTAGACCAGGCTGGCCTTGAACTCACAGAGATCTGCCTGCCTCTGCCTCTCAGGCACTGGGAAGGCGCGCACTACCTAGAGAGGCCAAATTCTAAGAAGGAGCCCAAAGCTATAATAATAAAGGTACCGATTTCAAGCCTGAGATTTCCTCCGGTGTTAAAGATCTTTTTCCTAACAGTGTAGTGGGCTGATAATGCTAAGATTCTCTACACTAAATGCTTCAGCACATGGTTATTCTTTTATTTTTTTTTCTTCATACAGAAATTAAATCTTAAAAATCTCTGCATCGTTCTGCTTACTTTCTGTAGGAAAGCCATTGGTATGCACAAAGGAGAATAGAAGGTAAAAACAAAACAAAACAAAACAAAAAAACAGGATTAGAACAGGCAGCACTGGAAATGCCAGGAAGAGAAGCTAATTCTTCATGCGCCCTGCCCTTCTAAGTGTCAGTCAGTGTGTTTCATAAACTGAGCTTGTTTGAACCCTTAGAGAAGTGGTTTCGTAAGAATCCTCACTTTATAAATGGAAATACTGAGATTGAGAGAGCTTAAAAAGGGTCGCAGTGGCGGCTCAGTCAGGACTCAAGCTTCTGAAAGTTTCAGTCTTCCCTCTCTGACGCCTCCTTTTTCAGGTGTACTCTATGTCTTAGGGTTACTACTGCTGTGATGCAAACATCATGGCCAAAGCACCTTGGGGAAGGAAGGGTTTATTTGACCTACAGCTTCCACGGTGCTGTTCTTCATCAGAGGAAGTCCGCACAGGAACTCAAACAGAGAAGGAACCTGGAGACCAGAGTTGGTGCAGAGGCCATGGGGGAGGAGGGGCTTAATGGCTTGTTATTCATGGCTTGCTCAGCCTGCTTTCTTATAGAACCCGGGACCTTGAGCCCAGGGATGGGACCACCGACAATGGCCTGGGCTCTCCTCCATCAGTCACTAATTAAGAAACTGCCCTATAGCTGAGTTTTATGGAAGCATTTTCTCCATCGAGGTACCCTCCTTTCAGATAACTCTAGCTTGTGTCAAGATGTCATAAAACTAGCCAGCACACTCTATTGCTTACTTTCACTAATAATGATTCATTTCTCTGTGTCAATTTGAGCAGACTGAGGGATGTCCAGAGAGCTGGCAAAACACTTATTTCTGGGTATGTCTCTGTGATGGTGTTTGCAGAGGAGCTTAGCACTTGATCAGAAGATTGATTAAAGAACTAGGCAGCCATGATCCTATTAATCACCTTTTTCTAGAGCTGGGACTTCTGTATTCTCTTGTCTTCAGAGCTCCTGTTCTTAGGCTTTTGGAATCAGACTGAATGACATCATTGAATTTTTTGGTTCTCTAATTTACGATAGCATACTGTGAGCTTCTGACAATAAATGTCTTATCTTCTATCATCTCTCTATCTATCTTGCTAAAGTTATTTTTATAAAACTGTGTTTGTTTCTCAGTTTCTCTCTTAACATGGCTATCACACAAATAATTGAGACTCTTTTATATTTGTTTAATAATAAGCCTCACAGCACAAGAATTGAGCAGTTATTACTCTATTCTTAACCTTCTAAGCTAATTTGACTTCCTCCCAGTGTATATTCCAGAGATAATTGTACTTTGTAGTTATTATTGATGAGCTGTTTCTCCTGGTGTCTCCTGGACCTCTGCCCATGGCTGAACCCTTACTTCCATCTCCAACTCTTCCTCTCCTGGCTAGCAAGAAGTCCAGCCCTATTCTCTCTCCTGCTCATTGTTTGACTGTAAGCTGCTTTATTGGCATACCTGGGGACAATTGGGGAGAAATGTTTACACAACATTTAAACAGGAGATTCTCAGAACAAAGATTACAACCAGATATTGGGGGGGGCACAGAAACCAGCATTTAAATTACACAATAAGTCTATGCCTGCACTATCATTTGTTTATTACTCTATATCATCTATCTATTATCTGTCTATCTATCATCCATCTATCAATCATCTAATCTATCTTGGTTCTATTTGTTTAGAAAGTGCCAATACTCAACTATTTTCAAAACTTCCACCCACACAAGGAATATACATAAAAGTCTGTGCAAGAATTTAACTTAATGTGTCACATTCTAGGCAGAGAGTCTTATTTTAAGACCCTTTGCTAACTCTAAAATGAAAGGCCCTCCTTTATTGAAAATACTTGGGGTATTATGGCTAGTGAAGTGTAAAGAGACATTTGGGAAATTATACTGCTAAAATAGTGTAATGATTACTCTGATTTTGGTCTCACTAATCATATCAACAGCAACAACAATGGTGATCAAAATAAGGATAGAATTGGTGGCTATAGCAGCGGCTTGAGCTAGGCATATCACCCGATGTCATTCACGTAAAGAACTTCTTTTACGTGAATGTGACCCTTCTAGATGGGTATATTAATACCAGTTTGTAAGTGAAGAGGCTTTGGTTCAGAGAGGCTAAGTGGCTTCTAAGGGTCACATAATCGGTAGCTGTTAGAATTGGGGTGTCTGCTGACACTGGCCATGAACGTGCCCTCTCTGTCATCATAGAGAAAGTGAGGTTTTGGGGAGACCCTTGTAAGGTAGCCACAAAGACCTTTCTTTCTGTAGATTTTCTTACTTTTCTCATGCATAGGGCCACACATGTGGGCAGATGGCAATTGAGCCTTGACTAGTCTCAAAACATAGTAATGATGGGAAGACCCTGCTTTTGGACAAACCCTTAAAGGACTTCTTGAATAACATGGTCACCCAGAACCATAGCTTAGCCAGATTCTGTTAGTATCAATTAGTTCTGTACTTTGTCCTAGTGGGTCATATGTCCAGGTTAATTTTTTACCTGAGAGCTGACTTACTCAAAGTGAATTTTTTATGAAAACACTAAGCCACTGTTTAGTTGTTTTTATTTTTTTTAATGCTCAACTGAATAACCCAAAATTGGAAAGGAAATGACTCATATCCTACATATCCAGATATTTTATAGGATAGGAGTTACTCCCCCGTGTCAAGATCTCAGAACATTTAACTCAAAATACCCTTAAAATCATTATTAATATTCTCATGAAAATAATCAAAGTTTGTAAACTCTAAGAGGGAGCCTGAATAACCATGTGGGGGTTCACAGCCTCTTGAAAGGATCTCTGTGGATTCTGCTGATAGGCACAAACAAAAATATGCAACATGCATTCCCTGATGCTGTGGAAAGAGGCAAAACTGGGGGACATTTTTAGCTCACAGAGAAACTGAACCAGCAGCTTATGAGGTACTTATAAAAGTCATATGGTGTTAAGTTTAGCTAACGAGTGAGGAAATAGCTTGTGAGAAAAGTGGGATTTATAAGAGGTGTTGAATGTGAATACAAATTGTAAGATGCTAATCTGTAAAACATGCTAAAGGAAAAAAAAAAGGAATAAATAAAATAAGTGAAAGGCAAAGAAAGACGTATTTACAGATAAAAAGGTTCGGAACATTCAAGACCCGATCGTTCCGCCCCCGGCCTGGCAGCTAGACCATCTCTGAGTTGGTATTAGCGATGCCCATTCTGGAAGCACATATTCACGGACGAAACAACACACAGAGCTGTCTGAGAAGCTGACTGAGAAGCTACAGCTGGGGCTGGCAGTACTGGTCCGAGACCTTCTCTGATGGAGCCAATGCGTGTCCTTGGCCTCGGTGCCTTCTCTCTGGGTCTGCTGGCTGCAGTAGCACCATTTTATTTCTGGTCCTCGTTACCACATCATCACTGGGGAAGGCTATTGTGGGAGAGAACTCGGAAGTCTGAAGACTGGCCGGAAGACTGAGCGTGTCGACTTCCACCTGTTTGTGTCCTACCCTAAGCGTGTTACACACTTAGCCCACCCGCTCTGGCTTGCTTTTCAGGGTGTGTCTTAAATTGAGTCACTAAACAAGGAAACTTGAGCATATTCACTTTCCAGGTTTTCTACCTTCACAGCAAGGCCAGTTTCAGTATGATATCCAGATTAGCTTATCTGCATCTGAATCTTCTCACTAGCATGTTTTCATGTATCCGTCTGTTTTCTGGGATAAGACACCAACAATAAACGCTTTTACTCCATCCAAGGACCTAGGAGAGAGCTGTGCCAAGAGTTTGGAATGGAGGCAAACCAATTTTGGAGAGCTCCATGTGTTGAAAAAGAAAGCAATCAAATAAATGTGCTGTATCGCATCTCAGATACAGTCTCAGGCTCTTTGCCAGGGAGTCCATGAACATTTTTTTTTTTTTTTAATGAATTTGAGTTTTTTCCATTAGGAAAATTACCAAGCCTCTGGCTTAACAAGAGTAGCACTGAAGGAACACAGGCTTCTTGTCATTCACTCAGAGCGCATTTCGAAGGAAGAATGATTGCTTGTAACATGGGTCCATAAATAACAAAGGATTTTAATAACTCCTAAAGGCTTAGTAACTCATAATGAGTGACTTCCTTGATATATTATGTCTTTTGTGCATTTTTTCCTAACATAACATCTTTTTCTTTCCTGGCCACAGTATTTGATTGTGCATTTACTATGTTTTAACCACAAACTTCTTGCTACTATCAGTCACACGGCCCTAAGTGAAATATAGATTATCAGAGAGAACACTTCCCACACAATTATGAAATAGTTCCCAGCTGCTCTCTAAAGTGTCTCCAAATTCCCTCTAGAGTAAGCGTTTATCTACCAAGGCTTATCGCTGGGGACTTTCCTTGCTCAGTTTCAAAAGTGGGAATGTGGAGATTAAAGTCAATGTTTTAAGAGATCTGGACTTGAGAAACCTAAGATTAATGAAGTAAATAATCATATTTCTACAGGAAGAATGTTTTTTTTCCCCTTATTTTTTGAGATGGGGTCTTGTCAGGTAGCTAGAACTACTAGTGAGTACCAGCTTAGAACTCTGGCTGGTGTCCAACTCAGAGATCTGCTCGCCTCTGCCTCCTGAGTGCTGGGACTAACGGGAGATGCCATCTTTCAAACACTCTACAGTGAAACTGTACCAATCAACAGACAAATGTTAACTGGTTTTCCCCGGGGAGGTAAGGTTCTGTGCTTTTGCAACCAGGAGGAATGGAGTCAGGCATTCCGAAAGGTAACGTAGGTGTCGGTGCGGAGGTCATGAGGGCTAAATCCCTGCACAGTACGTCAGGGCGGTGGGTATTCCTGGGAGAAACTGTCAAAGGAGAAAAACTCTGGTTGGTTACCATAGAGACTGTAGGACTGTACCACCCTCCGTCTCCCTTAGAGGCTCTGGAGGCTTTACATGCTGCGACGAGTCCCTGGACAAGGATTCCCAGGGGCTTTCTAAGAGGAAAGCAATTAGGAATCCAGCACTTACAGACAAGTTTTAGAAGCAGGGAGATACAGAAACCTGTGTTTGAATTTTAGAGCCAGATAAATATTATCTTTCTTTTAAAATTAAAATTTTAATTATTTTATTTTTTAATTAATTTTTAATTTTTTCTTGAGAATTTCCTACCTAGTCACACCATTTCCATCCTTCTTCTATCCCCTAATTCTTCCCATATCTTCTTTGCTCCCTCTCAAATTCATTTCTTCTTTAATTTTTATTGGTGTGTGTGTGTGTGTGTGTGTGTGTGCGTGTTTAAGTCTCTTTAAGGCTGACCGCTTGGAATTGGATAACCTAAGGGGGTAGAGCTTGTCCCTGGGGAAGACTGATTTTCCTTTTCTCAGCAGTCATTATTTGTCAATCATTCTTCATATGGGGTGGGGCCCAGTGAGAGAGCCCCGACTCTCATCAATTAACGTTGTCACGCAGATCTTGCTTAGGTGACCATATTTTTAAGATTCCATGGGTATGGCTTCCTGGTCCTGTCTAGAAGACACCATCTTGCAGCAGGCATCCTGGTCCTATTATCTTTCTTCCTATTACACACTGGCCTTCCTCTCTGAGGTGCTAGAGTTTTTCCAGTTACAGGGTTCATTTAAGGCAACCCAATTTCTGATAATACACATGGCAGCATTTAACTAGCCATACAGTGGAGTCCTCATTTGCTACATGATAGAGCACCCAGGTACAAAGTAATGTAGCTCAGGAAAACTCTGTAAACTGTAGCTTCACAGCTGAGTCCTCTGAGTTTGATGCACTTAGCACTCACAGGCCTGTTTTGCTCCGTGCTAGATTTCTTTGGCCGAAAGGGGTGGGGCGGGGCACTTCGGAGAATGGTAGGCGGCGTCTCCTGCTTTCTATTAATGAGCAGAAATAAGATTTGTGGCAAGAATACTTACTGAAAAGAATAGAATGACGTTCCAAAGCCACCCGTTTCCTTAGCAATAACCTGCTGCCTTGGTGAATTACAGTCAAGGGTAGCGTTTCCCAGACAGGTTTTCCCAGACTGTATTTACTTGAAACTGCTCAAAGTTTTGTTTGGCTTTGTTTTGCTTTAACCATTGTGTATGGTTTAGAAAAAAAAAAAACTTATAAAAATTAAGTTCTGGATTAAAAAATAAATTTCAGGAAATTTCTTTTCTGTCAGGCCATTCAGTATTTTGAATGCACTAATGCATACCCTGGAATTAATGGTTTACAGAACACAGCAGCAGTCCACTCTGTATAGACCGTCTCTGATGGTGCTCTCGTCTACCCATGTTGTGTGATATGTGGAACCTCCCGAACCAGGGCCCAAGCCGGTGGATCTGTTGTGTTTCTGCATATGGTTTATGGGATGCATGCTTGATCCACTGCTGCTGGACTTCCCTCTCTGCTGTCAGGCACAAACAGTTTCTCAACTGCGAGGTAGGACCCGGGGTCTGCCCTCCAGCTGCTCTAGCTGTCCTCTTAAGCTTATGAAAGGCTCCTCCAAGTCCTTTTCCCAAAGCTTGAGGTGCAGGGAGAAACATTCTTCACACATCACACAATTTCTTCCCGAGGAACGCTCTCCCAGGCCCTCTTCCTCCCCTCCCTGCTCTTAGCCCTTTTGTATCTTAAATGTGAGTTAGGTGTTTCAGAGATTTATAAAACCCATTTTCAGCAGAGTCTTTTTTAAAACGCTGCTGCCTTTGGATTCACACCTCCTTTGGAACGAAGCAACAGTTTTATCTCTGTGCCCGTGTTAAAGCTTCGTTTTTAATCTCTGTTACAAAAATATTGTACATGGATCTTTGAATTTCTCTTAAAGGGGTAATTTTCCCTGGGTGGCTTTCCAGAAGAAAGATTATTGGCTTAAAGGATCTGGAAAGAGTATATTCATTCTGAACGTATGGCTGTTTTATTTAGAGAAAGAGGATGTGGGCCTACCTGGGTGTGTAATAGGTGGTTAAAACAAAGCCAGTAGACTCTATGGTCAGGGTCTGTACTGCATACTGCAGTCCTCAGCAGTATCTCTCAGTGCTGAAGAGCTTGTGAGGGCCAGGCACATGTTTGTAATGACAACAGGGGAATCCTCAATGCCAGTGGTCAGTGGCTATCTTATTAACGACGACTGGATTCATAGAGCGCTGAGCAGGCCCTGTCACAGCTACACTCGCATATATTAACTTAGGTGTCCCGTCAACTCTGTGAAATAACGGCAGAGTTACAAATTCGCAATAGACCACATGGTGCAGAAAGAAGCCAGAGAAGTGTATGCTTTGGTTCTCTCCGCCTCGACGGGGACATGTGACCCACGCCAGACAGTTTTGCATCAACTTGATACAAGCTAAAGTTATCTGAAAGGAAGAGACCTCAACTGAGAAAATGCGTCCATAAGATGCCCCAGCTGTAGGGCAGTTTCTTAATTAGCGACTGACCGGGGAGGGTTCAGCCCCATTGCGGGTGGTGATCCTGGTTCCATACAAAAGGAAACTGAGGAAGCCATGAGGAACAACTCAGTAAGCAGCACCCCTCTATGGCCTCTGCATCAGCTCCTGCTTCTAGGTTCCGCCCTGCTTGAGTTCTTGCCCTGACTTCTTTTGATGATAAGCAATGATGTTTAAGTGTAAACCGAATGAACCCTTTCTTTCCCAGGTTGCTTTGGTCATGGTGTTTCATCACAGCAATAGTAAGTCTAACTAGGACAGACTCCCTAGCCAGCTGCTTAGCAGATGCTTGGTAAAATGTCACTGAGTAAATGAATGTTCAGATTCCATATAGCTAATAACTCAAGTACCTGTTTTTTTTCCTTTTTCCTTCCTTCCTTCCTTCCTTCCTTCCTTCCTTCCTTCCTTCCTTCCTTCCTTCCTTCTTTCTTTCTTTCTTTCTTTCTTTCTTTCTTTCTTCTTTTCTTTCTTTTCTGGACAGGGTTTCTCTGTGTAGCTCCGGCTGTCCTGAAACTCACTCTGTAGACCAGGCTGGCCTTGCATTCGTAGAGTTCCGTCTGCCTCTGCCTCTGCCTCCCGGGTGCTGGGATTAAAGGTGTGCACCACCACCACCTAGCAAGTACCTGTTTTCTATACTTATGTTTTCTACATCATCATCATCTTTAATTATCATAGCAACAGGGACAGGTAGTTGTTACTGACTCTGTATTGAAAGGAAGCTGGTGTTTCAGAATAATCAAGAATTTATCTTGCAGCCGGTCAGCCATAGACACAAATTCCAGACTGCCATCTGTCATATTCTTCTCACTTCATGCCTGTCAGTCACATACCGTGATTAGTAAAGGACTAACATGAAGTACCAATTACTCATTCTGGCCTTAATTGCTTATTTCTAAAGGCTAGCTAGTGTATACTATTTTAAATTCCTCAAAATTTGCTATTAAAAGTTTGTGTGTGTGTATGTGTCCAAACTGATTGCTGGTGTCTTTTTCATTAAAATTAAACTAAAACAGCCTTGTTCATCTAATGGAGAAGCATTGGTCTACTAAAATTAAGCTAAAGCCATCTCCTCTTAATTCAGAAAACTGTTAGAAAACCTGCAACTGCATTTTTCTCATGACATTTTTTAAAATTCATTATTCCATCCTGCTGAGCGTGAGCCCAGCAGCTCCGAGAAAAGCCTGAGAAGTCTTTTCCCCTTGCCTTCTCAGAACAAAGTCTCTTCCAGATTGCAAAAGCCGATGCTCAGACCCAGTGTCATGGATCGGAGTCATATTCTAGTTTGTCCCTCACTAGAGAGGGACAGAATGTTAACTGTTCCTGACCAGTGTTCTCCCACATGAAATGAAGAATCTAGACTCAGTCAAGGAAGGCAGCATGTATGCCCAGGGAAGGCAGCATGAGTCTCTCTGGGATCCTTCCCTGCTAGCTCTCAATGTAGATCTGCACGGAAGTTTCCTTGGAGCTAAGGAGCTGGCACTTAGGGTGAAAGCTGGCTTCTCTCTTTGGTAAATGGGAATGCTCATGTCTCACAAAGCTCTATTCTAGCATATGTAGAGCCTGCAGCAGAAGGCACATGCTGTATGTCTGAATAATTAAAAGTTATAAACCACCAAGGGGTAAACAGACACTCACACTCCTACGACCATTATTCATAATAGCCAAAAGGTAGAAGTAGCCTAAGGGTCCATTAACAGAGGGATAGGTAATTGTGACCTACACCCAGAATGGAACGCCATTCAGCTTTCAAAAAGGAAGGAAATTCTAGAATATACTTTAGCATGAATGAGTCCAAAGGACTTTATGCTAAGTGAAGTAAGCCAGTCACAAAAGAATAAGTACTATATTATTCCACTTAATGGGGTACCCTGAGTGGCTCAGTTCATGGAGAGAGAATGTGGTTACCAGGATTGGGAGGGAACAGGAATAGGGAGTTCTTTTTAATGGGTACCACGTTTCAAATCTGTGGGTTTGGAAAGACAGATGATTATATACTAATAACAGTAAAGGTAGAAACGTTTATGCTGTATGTATTTTGTTTTAATTAAAACTATTATTATTACTATTGTAGATAGGGCTCAGTCTTTGTCCATACTATGAGGACCTCCTTTCACGGGCGTGCTCACTCCCCCTTACACAGCGAAGCTCTGGCCACAGCGTGTGGACCGCTGTCCTTGCCTCCTTTCAGGCCTAGGTCTGAGTGCCCGGCTGATGCAGTGTAGCTACAGAATCTGCACAAAGATCTCTGCTGGTCTTGGGTGGCTTGGGGCTCACTGAGCAGATGGCATTGGAGTGCTGTTCTAACGGAAGTGATGTTAGGTACCTGTGCTCTGCAGATACCTCACCTCTTCCTATATAGCTTAGGCTGGCCTCAAACCTACAATCCTCCCACCCAAGTCTTCTAACTGTTGAGATAATAAGTGTAAACCATCAAGGAGCCAAAAAGTAGAAGCAAGGGAAGAGGCAGGAAGATACAATGAGATTTAGAGCCAAACCCTTAAAGTTGGAAGGCAGTAGAGAACGTTTATAAGCTGAGAGAAGGAATTATTAGTAAAGGAAGGGAGGGAAGGGTAATTGTTGGGACAAACAGTGTTGGGTCAAGAGCATTAGGGGGAAGGCTCGGTCTTGAGCTAGAGACGGGATGATTCAGCTTCTTAAGCTGGAGAGAGTGGCAAATAGGAGGAAAAGTAATTGGAATACAGAGACAGATTAATTTCTGTGACGACAGCCACATGCTGAGAATGAGAGGATGGAGATGTGGCTCCTGATTTGGAGTAGCTAGCTGCTTGGGAGACCGGGAAAACTGCTGCTGAGGGCCGTTAAAACAATTGTCTACTGATGCGAACGAAAGCTAAGTTTGTTGAGCATGAACACTGAGTGGCGGGAGGAGGAGGGGCTAGCAAGACGGCCCAGTAGTGAAAACGCTTACTGTCAAGCTTGACAAATGAATTCGATTCCTGAATCCAACTCCCACATACTGGAAGGAAAGAACCCAGCAAGTAACTAAAAAATAAAAAAATAAAAAATAAAAAAAAAATAAAAAATAAAAAAATAAAAAAATCTACAAGGTTAAGTCTTCCTTCTTCCTCAAGAAGGTAGCTGCACGTGTAGAAGGCAGAGGACACTAGGCTGTGGGAATGGTCCAGGGTGGAAGCTTTTGTACCACACGTAAAGCAGTTAGAAGAATAGATAAGCAAGGGAGTGGGGCATTCAGGTAACACTAGAGAGGGTGAGTCATCACGGTCTGTAGGCATGGGGTAGAAGAGAGACCGGTCAAGGGACTGGTGTTTTCTCAAATAGCGACGTCAAGGAAAAGCATACCTAAGAGGAACCTTGCTATGAGGGAGAGTCCCGGATACCGGTGCGGTGCTCAGTAGCTCAGAGGGGAACCGGTACAGTTGCTATGGTGAGATTTGGGGCAGAGAGTCCTTGATGAGGCGGCCGGAGGGGGCTAGGCGGAGCTAAGACCAGTTGGAGTTTACTTGTAGTAGTTACATTTCTCCTACTTATCTAGCTCCTGGTTAGTTCCTCAGACAGATTGCAAGCAAGGCTGGGGAACTCGGGAATGCGGCTCTTCTTTCAAAGCTAGGCACGAGCGTGCATGACCAGCCTCCCTCGAGAGAGCAGCAGGAGAGGAGCCAGGGCATCTGGAGAGCCAGCTCACAGTTAGAGGCTGAAGGCAGGCAGCGATGCGGAGGGTCCGGAGTGAAGGCCAGGCCTCTGAAGGGTTGACCCACGGGATGGTGGAAACACGTGTAGAGGGGTGGCAAGGTCAAGGATGATGGCAGCAAGGAACAGAAAGCGTGGGCTTAGAGCACGGGTCGTGAACGTTTAATGCCCGGTGGATGCGATTTTGTACAGGGCAGGTAGTTAAAGGATAAGATGGGGCTTGGAGAAAGCAGAAAAAAAAATTGTCGACAGTATAGAGAACCCTTTCCTTTGAGACCCAAGCCTCTGGGTGTGCCATTCAGGTTTCATGTGTTGTCACTGATGAAGAAAGTAGAATCTCGCTGGGAAGTAAAGATGAAAACATGCGTGGAGAGAGATGAACTGAGGGGAAATGTGCACCGGCCCCGGCCTAGGCTGGCAGAGACAAGCTAATTCCAAAAGGGACAGTGTGCTCCACTGTGTTCCCAGGAATCGGTTGGCGCGGAAATCTGGGCTGCCGGCTCCCAACAGGCTTGGGGACACTGAATCCCATAGGAGGTGGTTTTCCCCGAGGAGAATACGAAGAAGGGGGGGGGGGGAGGTAATTCTCCTTCGGCCCCTGTTTAATGCTCAAGATAATGGAAGCAGATAATGATCTGCAGTTTGTAAGTGGCCCTGTCAACTTGCCTGCAACAGAATGCAAATTTCTATGTGGATGTAGCTTTTTTTTTTTTTCCCGCCCCCAAACCCCAAACTAGACAGTGTATTCATAGAAAAACAAAACCGAAACACAACAAAGCAAAAACAACCAACATAGTATAGAAAGTCAAGTCACCCGGCGTACGGCCTCCATAGCTGCCTTTAGATTCTCCACAATATTTGTTATTTTCTTGTACCTTTTGTGTCTCCTTTGTTTGATCTTGGCTCAGGGCCTTTCTGTTCTCTCATTTGACAGGATTCACAGAGCTATTTCCAACCTTCGCCAGTTAAAAATATTCAAATTGTATGCCTTAAAGAGTAATTGATTTCAGATGGCCTCTCCCTGGGGAGGCAGCTCTGATGAACTCAATGAAGATTACTTCTTTGCAGCAGACTGATGTGGAAACCCAGCAAGACCCGCAGCCCCTCTGATTTCCTAGCTGCAAGACCAGGATGCTGAGTCCCGCACTGCTCGCCTATTGGGCTGATGTATAGCTGAAAGAGCCATGAAATGCTGTGCAGACAAGCAAGGCCCTGCTGCTCCGAGGCAGGCCGAGCCAGACCCACAAACCTTTATGTGAAAGCCTTGGCGTGTGGGACGCTGTGGGCTTGTATCGCCGCTTGACTTTAGAGAGGGTGAACAGCACAGCCACTCCAGGACAGTACGCTGTAATCCCACACACGACCATTTCTTCAGTGAGACATTTCTATTCACCTCAGGAGGGCTAGATAAAGATCACAATAGCCTCGTTTTCACTGAGGTCGGTACAGTAGAATGAATAGTAGCCTCTCGTACACATCAGGCCCTGATCCCTGTACTTGTAAAAGGGGAGTGTCCGAAGATGTGTAACTCAGTTAAGGATTTTTGATGTGCGAGGTTACCCCGGATTACCCTAGTGAGGCTTATTAAACACCATTGCATGCATCCTTGTAAAACGAAGGCAGAGGCAGATTTAACACGGGGAGAAGACAGCATGGCTTCAGAAGCAGGTGGATCGCCTCAAGAAACACCAGTAGCCACTAACAGTTGGATGAGGCAAGGGCTGGCTTGGCCCTTCCAGCTTTAGGGGTAACTGTAGCCCTGTAGACACCTTGACCTTGGCTTGGGAAGACTGATTCTGAACATGTGGCTTGTGTAACCGTGAGAGAATATACTTGTACCGTGTTAGCCTCCAAGTCTGTGTGGACTCGACACAGAAGCCACAGAAAACTAGCACAGTCAGGTTTTGCTGTTAAACAAGCGCCGGGAAAAGTCCGTTTTCCGATTCTGTGGACGCCTGTCTATATGGCACGCAAAAGCCTTTCAAAGTGGGGGCTTTGGCACTTCGTCACTTGTGACATTCAGAGTGGGAGTGGTGGCACTTCTGTAAGCACCCACACTGGGGTGGGGTGGTGCACGCTGAAACATGTTGGGGTAAGGGGCGGATGTCTCCCCAGGAGTGATTCGGGAAAGTGATTCGGAAGAACAATGTGTTTAACCTCAGAGGCACAGGACATTTAGACTCAGTGACTCAAGAAGTAGCTGGGTGGGTGTCTGTTCTGCACAGGCACCCCTCAAGCCCAGGTAAATAAGCCCAGCTGAGAGAGTCTGGCTCGGGTGTAGTTTGGGCAAGGGCTAGGGCATCAGGAGATATTGGAAGTAGATTACTGCTATGGTTTGAATGTTTGTGTGCCTCCAAAATTTGTATGTTGGATTTGGAACATACATGCTGGAGCCGTATGATGAATATATGAAGCGGTCAGGGCTTTGGGAAGTGATTAGGTCTTAGCAATCCTCTTATTAAAAATGATTCTGAGAGGCACCTGGACTTTCCATTCTCTGTTTTGACTCTTTTTTTTTTTTTTTTTTTTTTTTTTTGTTGTTGTTGCTTTTCATCAGATGAGAACACAGCAAGATGGCAACATCTTGAAATGACCAGGAGTCATTTCCTGGTGCCTTGATCTTGGGCTCCCCTGTCTCTCCAGAACAGTGAGCAGTAAATATCTACTATTTATACATAACTCAGGGTAAAGGATTTTTTTTTTTTTACAGCAGTACAAAGACTAGGACATTTACAACCATAGAAAGTAAAAACACAAAAATCCAGAGAAATTGACACAAAAGCATAGCATGTACATGTGTGTCTGTCTGTGTGCATGCACGCACCTGCGTGTTTGTTACCCCAACAATAAAACATTTTGTGGAGAAGTTCTAAGAAAGCATATGGGGATGAGATGGGAATGATGGCTTAGGAAAAAAATATCGGTTCGATCAGGGTCAGCCAGACTAGTCGTAAGGCAAACTTGAGTGAATTCACAAGGGTATGCCTTGGAGAGCAAAACGGGAGTCTGGGCTAGCACCTAGGTGCTTGTCTTGAGCCAGAACAATAGGAGATTTGGCTGATACTCAATTTAAGATGGTTTACAGATGTGCCAGAATATTTACTGCTTGTACCCAGCTTTACCAGGAAGCTGAGATGCATTGGCCTAGCAAGAAAGAACTTCAGTAGAAAGAAGAGCACAGTCTTTGAGGGATGGGGAGGGAGGTGCTGATACTATTGTTTATTCTCCGTTTTAGGGTCCAAGTCTTTGTCATTTAGTTTGGTTTGGTTTGAGGTCAACTTATTGGCGACAAAAATGTTCCTTGTATCATAAGACTATGATACAATCTGTCTATGGTGAAATTTGTTAAAATGACCACTTAAAAACTCATTGTGTTTATCTGAAGGCTATTTAAAAAATCATCATCTAACTTGAATGGTCAACTTTAAGCCTGGTTAGGTAAACTATGGCCATGCATGCAATCAGATGTTTCAGAGCCATCAAAATCATGCTTATAATTAGTTTCTCAAGGCCCAGAAAAAATGTTTATGCTGTAATGGTGTGTGTAAAAGACTGGCTGGCACACTGGTAATGAGAACACAGAAACAAACACAATAAAGGCTGTTCCTGGAGAACAATCTAGTGGGGACTCTATTAAAATATGAATGTGGTGATCGCTCTGGCTGCTAAAAAAAAATGTGTGTGTGTTTTTTTTAAAATCATCTTTTAGTTATTCGGTTTTCCAGATTGCTCATCTTCCTGTTTTATTGGCATTCCTTTGTCACTGGGAGGACCTGATAGTCCCTCTTGGATGAACTTGTACCTTACTCCCCAAGTCCTCCAGAAATGGTGATTGAGCCCAGAATATGTGAAGCAAGAGATCTGTCACTAAGCTACATTTGTATCCCTGCAAATTATTATTTTTGAGACAGGCTCTAGGTAAAGCTGCCTAGACTGGCCTTGAATTTGAGATCTTTCTGCCTTAGTTGGGATTGCAGGTGCACGACATCACACCCAGATAGAGTTTACCCCCTTTAGTCTAGATTCAAAGTCCTTCGTGTTTCAAAAACAACAGTATCTTCAAAGACACGTAACTGGTATTGCGTCACATAACAGCTACATAACTAGATATAAAAGACAAAGCAACCCTTACCAAGCCGGGCATGGTGGCATATGCCTTTAGTCCCAGCAGTCGGGAGGCAAGGACAGGCAGATCTCCGTGAGTTCGAGACCAGCCTTATCTACAAAGCAAGTCCAGGACAGCCAGGGCTACACAGAGAAACCTTGTGTGGAAAAAACAAAACCAACCAACCAAACAAAAAGATCTTTTACCCCCAAACTAGACTTCCCATTCTTCCTCCTAACCAGTCCTAAGGAGAACGGACCTGTTTCATAAAGCCAGGCTCGCAAGAGACCTCAGACTGTGAAGAATCAATCAGTCAGAAGAATCGCACACTTTCATTATCCACAGAAGCCCTGTTGCTGCAGGACGAGGCTGCATGTAGAGCTGGGTGTGGGGAAGGATTGTTTGTTCCTTCTGCCTCACATTTCCTGTACTGCTTGCAACCTTCAAGATTCTTCCGCACCTTTATCTCTTTCAGCATGCCTTCCCTGAACCCCGGGCTGCAGTAAGGGTCCTTCTGCTTCCTCAACATCCCCATGCAGTGCTCTCTCCCTAGACTTACATGACCTCATCTGTCAACCAGACTGGAAGAGAGACCATTTTTTAATTTATGGTGCTTTTCATAACACCCAGAAAAAAAAATCCCTGGCAGATAGTAGGTGCTGAATAAATGTTTATTAAATGAACTGAATAATTCTCTAAAAGTGGGAGAGAAATTGTATTAATTTCCCAGGCTGCCATAACAAAGCAGCATAAACTGACAGTTTAGGGGGAAAAAGGTATTCTCTTATACTTCTTGCATCTAGGAGTCCAAAATTAAGGTGTTGGTGAGGTTGGACCCTCATTGAGGTGCCTGAGGGAAGGGTTCTCCTATGCACCTCTCAGCTTCTGGCTGCTGGCATCTAAGACGTTCTTTGGCTTGCAACTATACATCTGCCCTCCACTTCTGTCTTCATGGGGCTGTCTCCCTTGAGTGTGTGTCTTCTGCAAATCTTTCCTGGGTGCAAGCTTGTAAGGACACCAGTTATATTGGATTTAGAACCCACCTTAACCTAGTTTGACATTATCTTAACCTAGTTTGGACTTTATCTTATATCTGCCAATACCCTGTTTACAAATTAGTTTCATTCATAGAATCAGGATTAGGAGCTGAGCGTATCTCTAAGGAGGTCAGATACCACATCAAGCGGGAACACCCGTCTGATGCACCAGCATAGCACCATAGCACAGGTGTCTCTGTGTGGCCAGATGCAGGAGTCTGGTTCAACACGTATCCATTAGGCACAAGGGGCTGGGGGCACGGGGACTCAAGCAGGTGGATCTAAGAAAGGAATAAACTGAGTTTCAGAAATTGGGCAACACTGGCAAGCACAGGACGTAGAAACCTGGGTTTGTTGGAGCAGAAGAGAAGTTCAGTGAAGTCTCCTGAACAACTTCCATTATTTTCCCCAGGCTGTGGGACAAGAGTACTCCTGGCGGTCTGCTCTGCACCTGGACCCAGATCCAGACTGTTAGGGATTCTGACACTCATTGGAGCCAGCAAGAGAAAAGTCAAGGTCTGGATCTATAAAAGGGATCAACAGCAGTGACCACGATGACAACAACAAAACTAAACTGTGTTGACTTTGATGGGATCTCTGGGAAACGCAGATATGCAATTGTTCTAATCATCCATTTTAATTTCTGATAAAAACCAATAAAGGCGGATGAACTCTACCAGGTCAATTTCATATATAAGACTTGAGTATGCAAACAGAAGAATAAGAAGGCATGTTGCTATTTTTCAATGCTTTATTTATATGAAAGACTCATCTCTGCACATGCATACCTATGTGCATGCACATACGTGCATACATGCGTGTGTGTATGTATGTGTGTGTGTATGAATATGAATGTGAGCCTCAGAGTGCCCAGATCCAGAGTGTAGCAGTCTGAGGACAACTTTTGGGAGTAGGTTCTTTCCTTCCACCATATGGGTTAAAGGGATTGAACTCGGGTCATCAGTCACCTCTCAAGACTGAAGTGCTTAATTTACAATGCATTGGTGTTAAGTGGCAATTTCATCCTAGATAAAATCTCCCATCTTGGAGGAAAGGTAGTTAAGGCACAGAGTATCCTAAGGGAGGTGAAGCATTCTATCTGCAGGGAATCTCTTAAACTTGGGAAGAGGACGACTCAAAAGCCCCAGGAAGTCCCTGAAACTGAGCAGATTGTCTAAGTCCCTCCTTCTCTAAGACATATAAACAGTGAGGACTGCTGAGAGATATTTTCAGGTAGCTTACTAGAATAAGCAGAGAGACCAGGCAAGAAGCAGAGACCAGCCAAACTACCTGAAAAAAGGCAGACACTGACTGAGCTGCCTGGAAGTTATACAGAAGCTTACAATTTCCAGATTTTGTGAGCTGTCACCTATGTTGGGGTGGGCTTTTGGTGATTCTGCTCCTGTAAGTAATTCCTAACCCATACTTCTGTAACTAAGCCCCATAAAACCTATTGGTTTAAGTTGGAATTGGTGGCATCTGTACTTTGGCCTACTGGCAATTCCTATTTTGGGATGAGTTTGTTTACATCTCCCCAGAAATAATGTTACAACCCTTGAGAAGGGTATTGATAACAACAGAATTGAAAAATCTCGGTAAATGAATGCCCCCAAGGTAGACCAGTTGCCACAAGCCATTCCTTCAAAGAGTTACTTTTCTCGATGTCTCAAATGAACAATTCATTGCTGAACTGGAGAAGGGTGTCAGACAGGAGTTTAATTCATGCTTCTACCATAGGAAATTGCGTTCTGCTCTTGTGATCTTTATCTATGGACTGCTTGTTCAGGAATTCCAAGCATATGGAGGGTTTTAGATTTGGGTATAAGAGTTAAAGAAACAAATTAATGAGCTGACATGATCTTGCTCTGGGATCACATCACTGAGTTCAGCTGAGTTGAAGTAAACATTGTAACCAAGGAGAAAGACCAGGAGGTGACATGCAGGAAGGCTCCCCCTCAAGGAGGGAGCTGGGGAGTTGGGATGGGTGTGCAGGGATCCCATTCCATTCCAGGGATGGCTGTTTATTTCCCAGACTTCTCCACAACAGATTGGGAATTTAAAAGTACAAAAAAAGAAAAGAAAAAGTACAAAAAGTACAAAAAAGATAAGAATGGACCTCATTAACCTCATCATGCTTTCGCTCGTTACATGTATACTTCGGGTCTGCTTTGTTAACCAGGTTATCTTTTGCAGTGCAGGCCTAAATAAATAAATAAATAAATAAATAAATAAATAAATAAATAAATAAAATGAAATAAAATAAATTTGTCCTACTATAGGAGCTGGACTTGACTGTGAAATATGTTCTGAACATTCCAGCCACAAGAATAATGAGCACTCAAGAAGTTTTCTTTTTGAGCAAGAGTTCAAGAAAAGTTTATACTGCCTTACCAACCGGCTTCCCCATAAAGCTTCAGCGCCCTGCTATTTGAAGTTAACTTGCTTGACCCCTGGTTTGTACATGAAACTAGCCAAGGAAGAGGAGAGGTAACATGGAAAACAGATTTTAAAAATCTGGTTTTGAACTATGCCTGGCATGCTGAAGCGTTTACTGCTTTAACACTTGGCAGTTAGAAACGAGGGTGGACTGAGATAGAGATGACCAGCTGGCCAGTTGCGTGTTGCCAACATTCCCCTCCAGCTACTTATTGGATTCGTCTTGTTTATGTCAAAGACTGACTCTGTGCCTTATCCTCTATCATGGCCAAGAAATGGAATGTTATGTGTTTTACTTAAGTGTCCTGGTGGGACTCAGCGGAGCAAAGGCCAATTTCACCATCCTGATGAGCTGGCCCTGGGCAGGTGGTGCTGGGGAAAAGGCTATGAAGTTTCAGGATATCTGAGGCAGGGTCAGGTTTCCAGCTTACAACCCTCCAAAGCTGAAGGCCGGGGTACAGGTCCAAGATTAGGTTTTCAGCATGAAGACAGAGACTGGTCACTCCAGACCAGTCTTCCTTTAACCCTAGGAAGTCTTGTGGGTAAACTGAGGATTGAGGTAATAAGTGATGACTGTAGAGGAAGTGGCCTCTTCTCATTGGGCAATAAACAGACAGACAAACAAACAAACACATGAAAGAAACTGGTTGGTTACTTTAAAAAGGAGCACTTGGAGGGGCTTTGCAGATACCAGAAGGGAGAATGGGAGTTGTGAGGGATGGTATGTGTGGATCACTTGGGATCCCATTAAAGAGGCGAATTCCACACGAACCTGTCAACAGGAGTGTCTCCAGGCAGGGGCCTCTACACGGTGTAAATCTGAGAAGCCACAGAGATTGTATCAAACTGCAGGGCGTGAATCGCAGTATTAAGGCCAGAGGTATCTATCTCAGTAGTTGTCTGCTTTATTCTTATTTTATTTTATTTTTATTTTTGGGGGGATTGGAACTCTTACTGGCCCGGAGCTTGCAAAGTAAGCTAGGCTGGGGTGGGGGGCAGGGAACCCCACGGATCGGTCTGTCTCCACTTGGGCTTACAAACACATGGCTTCTGGGGATCAAACTCAAGTCCTCAACGTTTGCAAAGCAAGAGCTTTACCACAATCTCCACAAGCCCTTCCCTACCCTCTTTCTGTTACTCTTAAACAAAGGGTACACTCATGGAAAGAAGATGTTCACCTTTGAAGGGTGTCAGGGGGCCTGCCCTTTATTTCCTTGATAGCTAGCGAGGGTAAACACCCCCAGTTCTCTTTTCAACCTCAGAGGTTCTTAGCACACCAAATGGGGGCCTCTTGAACCCAAGAATTCTGAACTCTGGTGTTGCACCTTCCTCCAAGCCCAATGGCGCCAAGGGGGAAGAAAGCTGGCCTGCCAGTGAGTTTTAAGTCAGTTTTGTGAATAGGGCTGGAAGCTTTTGTTGAGCAGAAAAAGACACTAGTCTGTTCTATTGTATAATAAATTAAAATAAATTCTTCTCAGTGATGGCACCCCCACGGGGAAAGCAGGGTGGTTTAGGCTTACAGTTTTTAGCCAAAGTAGCTACTGCCTTTTAAAATCCTCTAGAGTCTTATTTTTCAGACCTCTCACTTGAGAATTCTCCCTAGACTCTTCAACAGGCTTGTTCATTTAAAGCAGCTTCCATGCACGCAGTACCGAGCATGTCTGAGACTGTGGGAGATCTGTGCCCCCAGCCTTTAGCCGAACCTCGCAACCACTGCGGAGCTGTGGCGTGGCTGGGCTTTTCTGGGCCAACCTTCCTTCTGGTAGACCTCAGTCTTCTGGATCCTCCCGCCACAGTGAGAATGTAAACAACCACGCTCCAGAATGCCAGTGCTAAAATAACATCAACGAACAGCTACAACCACTTACTGTGTGTCCAGCGGAGCCTGTGTAAGAGTGGGAGCGAAACAGGCCGGTGGTGTAATAGGAGTAGAAGGTTAGAAAAGCAGACAAGAGCTAGGTTAGAGGGGAGTTCCCAAGCTGAATTCAAGGAGGGGGTTTGGGAATCGGTTCAGAGCTCTGGAGCCATGGCAGCTTTTGAGCAAGGCGTTGAATCTGTAGGAAGACCTTTTAGAAAGCTTCACTAGTAAAGTCGGTCCTGACAGGAAGGGATTCCAGTTAGAACCTGGTGAAGAAACGCAGAATTAACTGTCCATAGAGATTCCGAGTTACACAAGGGTAGGGAGTTCTGATGGCGAGCTGCTGATACTAATCACGTGTTCAACTTTTGTATTAACTTTATATCAATTAATATTTGCAACAACACGGCGAGGTGGGTGTTACCAAGCATCACCTTCTTTCAGACGAGGAGGAGGTGAAGAAAATGCTCAGTGATACCGGGCTAGGATCCTGCACGAGGAGACCTGGAAACAGATGGAGACTAGTTACTTTCCTTCGTTGCTCTGACAGAAGTAGCTCAGGACAGAAAGGATTTGTTCAGGGTCATAGTTGGGGGACACCGTCCATCATGGCGGGAAAGGTGTGGGAGCAGGGCTCTGTGGTGGCAGCTACACTGACTCAGGGAAAACTCTGGTTTCATAAACACCGCAGAGTCGTGATTTATAAGCCCCACCCCTCTAGCGAGGCCCCATGTCCGAAAGGTTCTGCAGCCTCCCTAGACAGTGCTACTGACCCATTCAAACACAGGAGCCGGTGGTGGGGTGTTCTGCGGTCAGACAGCGTCTGTGCTCAGAGCGCTGACGTCAGCACTGCCATCCCAGTGATTCTGAGATCTGGCCTGGGACTGTTGTTACCACTTGACCTCATTGTTCACTATGTCTGTCTGTAGACTTCTTTTTCTTTTTTTAAAATTTATACAGCATTCTTCCTGCATGTGTGCCTGTAGGGCAGAAGAGGGCACCAAATCTCATTATATGATCATACGATGGTTGTGAGCCACCATGTGGGGGCTGGGAATTTGAACTCAGGACCTCTAGGAAGAGCAGCCAGTGCTCTTCAGCTCTGAGCCATCTCTCCAGCCCCTGTCTGTAGACTTCTTGTTCACAAGGCATCCTTACCAGGTGTTAACTTCAAAGACTCAGAACTCAGAACTCCTATGTCTATTTTAAAGGAGTCTTGTGAACAAAGGAAAAGGTAACCGTGAGGCAGACATGCTGTGAAAATGTCCCCAGGAGTGCCTACTGCATTCTAGCTGAGCAAGGAAGGGAACCAGGTTTTTCCACCCTTCGGCTTTTCATTAGACACTGATGACGTTTCTTACCTGTCTTTTTTGGCCTTGGTTCAATGATTTTTAGAGTCATTCACTTTCAGAACAGGAGAGGCGGAAGTCCCTGGATATCAAATTGCTCAGTATTTTATCAGTGTTAAAGTCATGGTTAGATGAAGAGAACTTATTGTAGGCTCAAGCTGACTACATGCTTTGTTTTTTTTCTTCAAAGCTATTATGAAAGATCAACTAGCCTTTGGATCCTGTAGATGATCTAGGCCAACAGAACTTTGTAAGAACAAAACTGACATGTTTTCTGTTGAGTTTCTTTTTTTAACACTTGTTCTTGTAAATTAAAACCCTGATGCAGTGTCACTCAGAAATTGACCTAATTAAAGCATGTTTAAATTAAGGCAATTCCATATAGGTTGTACGAACAATTTATATATTTTTTTCCTCACTGCACAACTTCCTTGTATAACAGTTCAAAGAAAATTCATTTTGGCTAGGACTGTAGAGTTACTTGTTTACTTTTTAAAATGACTAATATACAAACATCGCAGTGTTTCAAGGAGCCCTGCTGTAGAGAAACAGAACTACCCTAACCAGACACATGACATTTACAGGCTACATACATATTTGATTCTGTGTCAATGTCAGCCGGCATTTACAGAGGCCTTGCCTACATCTGTGTGATAAGGCCTGAGTGCTTACGTGCATTGTCTGTGCTGAATTCTGTTGAATAAGTTGTTGACTGTTTCAGTAGGCTGACCTCTAGCTGTGCCCAGCTACACTCTACATCAGCAGATCAACCTATTGATTAACTGTTGAGTCTATTTTTACGTTTAAACTTTGGCCAGGCAGTGATTGAAATGGATTTATTTTTGCAAGCAAGCAAGTAGATTATGGAGGCACACAACTTTAGAAGAACTATCAGGAAATCTTAAAACCATTTTTTTTTTTTAATTCAGAAAGTTAAGCAAAGGCCATTTTTCATATAAACATCTGTATCTGAGTAGTCGCACAATGACATTCTTTGGTTGTTGACGTTTGAATATGCATTGGTAAATATCAGTTTTCTAAAAATATTGCTAAGATATATGCAAGGTTAAAGTTATAAAACTCACGAAGCTGGCTTAAAATTTAAGTAATCTTTATTTGATTTAGTGTGAGTCTAGCTTTAATCAGAATTGGTCTTAGAAAGTAGGACATTTTTTATTTAAACCGGAGAGAAGGTTCATCAAATCCTGGAGGAAAAGTTTAACATTTGGGTCATCTGTCCTAATAATATTGGGTTTGTAGATCTGACACTTATTAAGAATTTACAATTCCATTTCTACTTAGGGTCTTTAAAAAAATTGATTTCAGAGAATCAGTCTTTAATCTTCAAAAACTAACCTTTCCCAAATCCACATTTCTTATTGAATTTTACATTACACTTTTCTTCTTCTTCTTTTTTTTTTTTGAGACTGACTTTCTCTGTGCAGCCCTGGCTGTAGATCAAGCTGACCTTGAACTCACAGAGATCTGCCTGCCTCTGCCTCCCAAGTGCTGGGGTTAATGTGTGCCACCATGCCTGGCATGTTACACTATTGTTTATATATAAAATTGAGTCCTGTGCAGTATTCAGATGACTTGAAAAGATTTACATGGTGTGTGTGAAAGGCGCCTTCATCCTTCTGTCTCCTGCACTGCCTCTAGCTGTAGTTACAGAGTTCTTATTCTTTCTAGATGTTTGTACAGCTATATCCCTACAGGCAGACACTCTTAGGCCAGATCATGTCCACTCTATTTTCATAATAATGATAGTGTAGTAATAGTTTCATATGGTCACTGATGATCATCTCCTACAAACCATTTGGAAGTAAATTGGCAGTGGAAGCAAATGGTCAAAGAGCTTCCAGCACAGAGTCTTTTCTGACCATATAACTCCTGTCCACATTGTCCGTGTTTCAGGGGCATGTAGAAGACTTGTGCTCCAATCTTCCAGAGCCACAGGACAGTTTGCTGCTGTACCACATTATTTCCTGTGTGAATATAAAGGATAAAATAAAACCTGATACAGTGGAGGTGGCCTGAAAGATGGAAAGGTTTTGGTAGACTCCGTTTTCAGCCTGTGTCATCTGTCTCCGTCCCAGTCCAGGTGTCACTGCCTTTCCCCTTGATGATCAAGCTATGGCCTTGAGTGCATCAGGCAAACACTCTACGAAGATGCCACGTCCGCCTTCCCTATTCTTCTCTTCCTAAGTCTGTCGGATGTACATAACTAACATTGTTAGTTAGGCTAAGGCTGGAGGATTATGAGTTGGAGGCCAGCCTGGGACACTTAGTGTAACCCTGACTAAAAAGCTAACACACACATGCACACACACACAAGCACACACACACACACACACACTTACAAGGCAACATTAAATAGCTGAGATGCAAGATGCAGAAAGATGGGGGTTTAATGCAATGTGGCAATTTTTACAGAATTAGCTAAATAAGTGCTATTTATTCATTTTCTTTCTAAAACCAGTGAGCTAGTAGATATATGGAGGGCAAAGGGCAGGAAGTGGCCTGTTAGCTTTTCCTAGTACTGAGCTGACCTCTGTGGCCACATTGTGTCTCCCCTTTAAAGAGGATGTGGAGGAGTGGCAGAGCTCCAGAAAAAGAGGGAAAAAAATGTAATTAAGGCATGGAAAATAAGGGATACGAAGAAAGGCCAAAGAGCTGTAAGGTTATTTATTTAGAGAAGAAAAGGTCCAAGTGATTTGAAGGGTTTCTGTAAGACAGACATCAGTTCTTTCCTGTCCCCACAAACACCAGCAGCAGAGAGCTCCCAGTGCTGTGAGGACGTGTAGGGCTGTGAGAACTGTTAGAAAGGTGGTTTTCAAGGCTCACACTGGCAACTGAAGGAGAGAAGGCATTAATGTAAAGCTTTACTGGGTAAAGCTCACTCATGTTCACGTGTCAGGAGAGTGTTCAACCAGCAGCTTTGGCGTTACTTTGGCAGCCATCTTCTTACTCTTGATTTAGTTGTTTACTTGGTAGGTGTAGAAATTAACAAATAAGTTAGTTAAAAGGGTAAGTGTAAATTGGGATCACTGAGAGCTTTCTGAGACACTGTTTATGTTAGATGGGTTTTGGCTAATCCCTCGGCATAATCACCACACCTTGAGGCTATGGTCCCCAGGGCAGCTACCCTGGGCTGTGACTTCTGGAGCAGGCTGATGAACCCCAGCTCAGAGGACTGCATAGTGAGGCTGTGGGGATCTTTGGCTACAGGAAAAGAAGTTGGGGCCACACAGAGGTTAGGAGGAGCCCCAGCCCGGGATGTGGTGGTGTCCGAGTCTGGGGACAGAGGTGTTATCTACTTCTGTAAATAGTGTTGTTTGTCAGGGTCTCTGCTTCTTGACATTTTACATTCTCCTCAGGATGTGCTGGGGGCTGACTGTAATGTGGATGCTTCTTCTGTTGCTAAGTGAAGGCACACTCGGTGAGGACTTACACAAGACTCAGGACTTTATCTGTCACGTTCCTCTCCTTTTTTTTTTTTTTTTCCTCTCCTCCTTTCTGTCATTATCACCACTGTTAATTTTCAGCTACGTTAGGAATGCAGAATATGTCTTGGGATTTTTCCATGTTGGCATATACAGCTCATTTTCTTAAAAAAAAAAAAAAACAAAAAAAACAAAACTTATTGCTTTTATAATTCCTTGGTACTTACATATCGTTATTTTTATCCTGTTTATCAACATTTGAGACTGGCAATTGTAGCAGAAGTAGGAAGAATGATTGGCCCTGAAGGGGCCGTGTGGAGTCTTCTCAGGTGCCGAGACGCTAGCCTCTGTGTCACTCTAAGAAACCATCTGTATTAGACCCCGACAAGTGACTGATTATGTGGAAGGACGCACATATTTAAAAGTCTTGTTTGTAGGCTGGACGCACGGCTCAGTGAGAAAAGGGGCTTGTCACCAAGGTCAGTGACCTGGCCCAGGATCCACATGATGGGAGGAGCGAGCAGATTCCTACAACTTGCCCTCTGACCTCCATACGTATGCTGGGCACACGCCTACATGTGCCTGCATGCACGCTCACACACCTCAGTACTTAACAAAATATCATTAAAAACTCTTGTGTGCTCTGCATACTTTATTAGAGGTAAGTTATTGCTCAATGCAAAAGTTTAAGCAAACATGCTAAGATATTTATGGGTTAAATATGCTATATTTAATTATATTTCTAAGAAGTGGGGCAAGGAACACAGCAGAGGGGAATAAGGGAGGGAGGTAGGTAACGTTCTTTTCAAGCACCTCTTACCCGGTAAGCAGATCATATAATGTCTCTGTGAAGTGGATATGCTGATCTCATTTTCGTTTGTGAGGAGATAGCACAGGGTAAGTGAATTCCTCACTTACACACACGCACACGCACTCACTCAGCTACTCTGAAGTTCTGAGTTCAACTCAGAAAAGAGGCCAGTTCAGCAGGAGTAAAGTCCAGAGTCTGAGTGAGTTGCCGGAGCTCACATTTCCTCTAGGTGGTGAGCCCACAGATCTTCTCTCTGGGTGCTCTTCTGTGCACAACCTCCCTCTTTTCTACTCCATTATCTAAGTGTTTAACAAGCTTTTAAAAAAAGACCGTAATGTGCTTTAAAATGAGACGCTACTGGAGAAACTGCTAGAAATTTCAAACATTTAACATTCACAGAAAGCTGAGCTAAACTACTTTAGAGTCTGGGAACTTCTTTTAAATTGGCCTCAGAACAACTAGAAAATTATATGGCTTTGTAGAAAATATGAGGTTTTAAATGTCAGACATATGTATGAGAGCTATGGACTGTCCTTGTTTTGAAACTCAAAGAGGGGGTGGCTGGGGCAATTTAGGAATTATACAAGTCTATATATATTCATATTATTTTGGTAAAAGAGAAAAGACTTTCTTTTTTCCTTTCTTTCTCAGCATCTTTCCTTAATCTAAGTTATCTGTTCTATAATTTTCTGTCTTTTAAAGATTTATCTTTGTTATGAGTTATGTGTATATGTTTATGCGTTTGAGCACGTGCTCTGTGTGTGCGGGTGTCTGAAGAAGCCAGAGGAGGATGTCAGAGCCCCTGCCTGGCATTACAGCCAGCGTGGGTGTTGGGACCAAACTCAGGTCCTCAAGAGCACTAATAAGTGCTGTTAACTGCTTAGCTATCTCCAGCAACACTTTAAATCAAAACAGCAGCAACAACAACCAAACCACTCTTTTCTTTCATTTTTCCGCCACTGGTAATTTTTCCCTACTTTTTATTACCAAGTCGTGTATGTTTTCATTGTAACTCTGTACTGGGTATATGACATTTGTTAGATTTGCTTACTCACTTTTCAGAAACTGCTAATTGTTCAGTAACGACAGGAATGTAGCAAGAGCGCACACTCCCAACACAGTCAGTTGACTCCTGTCATGAGTAACTCTGCTCTGAAATGCGATGTGTTCAGAACCATACAGCTTTTAACCTACAAGAGCACGCGTGTATCCTAGAGATTCAAGCAGTCTTAGGATGTCAGCGTGGGGGAGAACAAATTTTTATACAAGGAAACAGAGTTCCAGGGCTCTTTATTTCTCTATGCTATTGACTGAGTCTGTACCAGTTACAGATTGAGTCTGAAGTAGAGTTGGAGGTCTGATTTTAATTTATGCAAAACGGGAATGCATGCTGGACCCGCTTGTCATTTAGTTTGTAAGCACAGCATCAGTGGTAACTCGAAAGAGAGGAATGAAAACACAACCTGTTTCTTTTAGAAACTCAGGTGCATGATGGGCACGGGGCCAGGTTAAACGTCTGCCCAACCTCCTGGGAAAGGCCTTCAGAGTTAATAATAATAATAATAATAATTGCTTGTTATTTTTAGAGTGGACCCTAATAAAAGACACAGACCTACATTCTTCTCTGGCAGAAATACATTCTTACCAACTGGAATGTATGTCTTTACAAACCAAACCAAACCAAACCAAACCCAAGCCAAGCCAAGCCAAGCCAAGCCAAACCAAGCCAAACCAAGCTAAACCAAGCCAAGCCAAAGAAACAAACAAGAAACAACTGCACTCAAGAGCAAGCGAGCTAAGGCTAACTTCACATCCATCGTTTTTAATTTTTCTAATGATGATATATCTACCAAGTTCAAATGTAGTACCTGATGCAGAAATCACTTTGTCCAAGGGAAGGGAAGGTATTAGTACAGCAATAGAAATATATTTTGAAATGTTCTTTCTGGGAAATAGTTTGTAATACGTATGCCTGGAAGAGGCATGCTGTTCTCTTTCCTAGACAAGACTTGCCTTATTTCTCTTTTTCTGATTGCAAACGTAATAGATTAGCACAGAAAATCTAAACAATAGAGAAAAACATTAAAAACAAAAGCAATCCTGATTTTTCCAGCCGATGCCAACATTTCAGCAAACATCCTCCTGGACAGCTTTCTATGCATATATGTTCCGCACACTCTGTTTATGTGTGTATAGGTAGCTGTGTATGCAATTTTAATGCAGACAATATCGCACACTTTTTTTTTTTTTGTAATTTTGCCTTATATTCAGCCATCTGCCACGGAGACTTTCTTTAATAAGTATTAAGTCCTGTTTAACAGGAGCAGCCCGCTGTGTATATGCAAAATGGGAATTTAATTGATCCTCGGCTAGCAGATATTAAATTGCTTCTAGTTTAGTGTTGTAAGAGCAAGGCTTGACTTAGCATTCTTATAGGTCTCTTTTTCCCTCAGGAGCGCATCAATAAAACAGGCAAACTGTGGTAGTCTGGTTCATGTCCCTGGTTTTCTTTCAACAAAACAAAACAAAGCAAAAAGAAAAAAGCATCAATTTTCACTGCTATTGACATTTGATAGTAAAGAGCAGTTTTTTTGTTTTTTGTTTTTTGTTTTTTTTCAGTATACTGTCTTGAAAGTCTTCACATATCCAAAATCAATATAATAGAGCCTTTGTTTTGGCAAACACATGCCAGACGGTCTTAATGAGCAGGATGAAGTGGATGTGAAGATAAAGTAGGCAAGACTGAGTTTTTCAAACGTTTGCCAAGCAGTGTGTGGGGGGAACCCCTTCTACCCCCATACATACAATATTTTAGGACTATCTAAACTGCAGCACTCATTTGATCTGACTTCTATTCTCCTGTATCTTTTCAGTTAAACTATTAGCTCTCTGAGGGCAGAGACTGTGCTGCAGTCTTCAAGGATCCCAGGGTGCCTGTCCTTTAATGACCTGCAGGATTTTCCCATTTGCTTTGTTCCGAGTCAGCAGCTCTCACCTCCCTCCTTCTTCCTAGTAGTATTTGCCCAGGGCAAACAAACAGGGAGTTTGGGAGGAGCATTGTCCAATGGACGTTAAATTACCCTGATTTAACTCTTGGCTCTCTGTGACCCAGGACAAATCCTTTAATTCTTTCTGAACTCTAATTCCCTCCACTATAAAGTGGAGGTGATGGATTCTACTTTAGAAAGTGTTGTTTAGATTGAAGGTGCTTGTGTTTTAAGGCCATTAGCAAGACACCCACTGTAACGCGTGATAAATGGTAGTTACAAGCTAATATTTTTCAAAGGTACAAGATATCCATATTTGTATATGGCTATGTCACTGGCTATTTTTTACCTTCTGCTTTAGTGAGCATAATAACTTCTAGATTGAAAGCAACAAGAAACTAAAAGGCAACGAAGATTAAGGGCTAAGACTCTCAGTAAAATCAATTTGGAACATAGGTTGATGGATGAAAATTAGGTTTTTATGTTCTCAAACCTGAAAGAGGTGTCTGGAGAATTGAATTGGGGGAAATAGGATTGGATTAGGTAATTGGAATCATAAAAGCATATTATTAGGGTAAAAAAAATAGCTTTAGGTAGTCTCCAGCATAAAGTGTCTCCTCATACAACTCCAAGGAATAAAAACAAAACTGAAAATGTAAAAGGTGAGCGATGGTAACCTTTGCTCTTTCGGAATGCCAGCTTGCTTGAGGTCCCAGGCTTCTCCTTCTGCATGCCAGCTAATGTGGCTGAGCTTATTTCCCACCCAAGTCAGTCTTAAAGACTCAGGAATGCCTTGTGGTCCGGGTCACTAAGTTTGGACGAGGTTTCCGCACTAATCTGCTGCTGGGGATGGCACAGGAACACACCATGCCACCGTGCACTTTCTTCCCGCGTTCTCTTTCCTCCCCCTGAGTTTCTGCAGTATCGAGCCACTTATACACAGCAAGCGCCCTCTGAAAACACGCAGAACTGAAGGCATCCACACAGAAGGAGCCCTTTAAACTTTTAGTCAAAGATAGCTTCCTTTGAAAGGCAGATTTTTATTTTATTTTATTTTTTTTTTAAGGTGAGAAAATGTAAGCTCTGTGGGACCGAGGAAATCTCCTCATGCAAGAAAGCAAAAATACATCTCTTCCCTCGCCTGCAAGGAAGCCAGATCCTGACTTATTTTTTGTTAACGACTCAGCAGAAACACAATGCTCCACTTCATAGAGGCTTATTACGACACAATAACAGAGCTATAATTTCCGTCTCAATGAAGGGCTTCCCTTGGCATAAGGCCTGCTGCTTCAGACACGGGCAAATACCTTCACGTTTGCACCTTCTGCGTCCTTTTAACGAGTGCTTTTATAAATGGTTCAGCAGCTGCTGTTAGCGGCAGTGGCTGGAGTGTGCATGTGATTGGACTCCTTGTGCCTGGTGGGGACATGAGATAGTCCATAAGCAACTGAGAGTGAAGGTTGCCACTCACTCTGGGGCCAAAGCGGTTGTAAAAATCAGTTTAGAGCACGGGGGACCTTTTGGGTCCTTCGTTTCAGGAAACGTATAATTGTAAAATTCCTTCTTGTTGCTATCATTCACAGAGACCTAAATAACATTCTCTCTCTCTCTCTCTCTCTCTCTCTCTCTGGCTATGTAGAATCTAGCCCTTCTCGACGTTGTTTGGAAGTTGTAGCCAGTTAAGTAAATGTTTCTGGAAATGGCTCTAAAGCTAGAAACACTGCTTATTTTTGTTTTTTTTTAAAGCTCCCCCCACCCCCACCGCCGCCAGAAGCCTTTGGACTCCATGTCCCATGGCTATCTCTCATCACCATGGACCTTTGCCCTAGGACAGTGTAAAGGTTTTGTAATCCTTGCTTCCGGAAGGGCAACAACCTGAACTCTCACATGTAATACTCTCTTCCCATTCAGACGTGGCTGCGGTGCACCGCTGTCCTGCCATCCCAAAGGGGATTGCTGGAAGGGGAGCAGGGGGAAGCTCTTTACTCTCAGTGCCGGTAAGAGCTGGCCGCAGCCTTCTATCCAGCAGCAAAGCAAAGCTGAGTAGTTAGTCATCTCCTCCCTTCGTAGTCTGATCTGACCAGGCACATAGCCACTGCTTCCAAACACTTACCTCTTTTTGCGTAGAAACTGGAAGGGCGGAAGGAGAGACAATGTTTTTATGCTGACTGTAAGTACAAAGGTTCAGTGAGTGCTCTCTCTGGACCAGAGACTGTTCAAACCTCATAAATGTTACCTTTCTGCATTCTTACGTTAACTATCGAGAAGATGAGCTTCCATAGCTATACGAAATCAAAGCCTTTAGGGGAGGTTTGGAAACTTGCCTCGGGTTACATATTAGCAGAGGCAAAGCTAGGGTGTGACCCTGCTGTCGTGCCAAACCTGCACTTAATGTTTTTTCCTTAATTCTCTGGAGATTTGTCCAACATATTTTGGTCATATTCACTCACCTCCCTCGTCTCCTCCCAGGTCCACCCCCATCTTCCTATGTACCTAACTTTGTGTTCTCTCTCTCTTTTAAATCTATCAAGTCCAATTTGTGCTATTCAAAAAATTTTGGGTGTAGGGCCTTCCTTGGATCTAGTTGATCAATCAATGGTCACATGCTTGAAGAAAACTCTTCTCACCCCCAGCCCCCAGCCTCTGTATCAAAGGCTAATAGCTCCATGGGACTCTAAGCCTCTGCTTTTAACCACTGTGCTATACTGCCTCCCTGTGTTAATGCGTCTTTTATCTTTATCCCCAGCGCTGTGGAAGACAGAAGAAACTGCAGATGCCTGCTGATAACGTGCTTTATAATAGTATCTATGCTTGTCATTTTACTTATAGTGTATCGTAGTGTTGTATTAATTACTATGTTAACAAATGAAGCAGCCAGGAAACTTAAGTAGGCTGAAGAAAATTCAAGAGTTTTGAGCTCTGAAGTACTGTCGTAGCTACCTCGTTCTGTTGGTCTGGTGTCTGCTCCTGGTTTACTGAAGCAGTCTTTTGTTTTGCAAGAACAATTATTATGGAGAAATATCAGCTTGAGGGAAGAGTTCACACAGTACCTTCTACTGGCTCTCCTTCTTCCTTCCCCACAACCTCCAGTCTTGGCAGGAGCTGTTATTTCGAATGAATTTGATTGAAGGAGACAGGAAGCCCACATTTATTTCTTTTTTAATATCTATGAAGCAAAATGTCTTTAAGAAACCCTGGCAGTATTCTTTGGTTTCGACAGAAACCTTCAGAGGAAAGAGAACAGCGCTGCCACAGTTGAGAAAAAGGTAGAGGGCATTGACACCATTGCTTCTGTGTGGGGGCATTCTAAGGGGCTCAAAACACCGACTGATGGGAATTTCCACGATTGTGTAGTTCTCTAACAGAGACATCTCATTTAGGGTCACTCTAAGTTTCTTCGACTACTCACTTTTCAAAATTGCCTCTGGGATGTAGGACCCAGTCCTTAGGCTGAGCTTTCTCTTGACTCCATCCTGTGTGTGATGACTCCTCTGTGCCCTCAGACCACAATTTCTGCCTACTCCCCAGGGCTTCCATTAGAGCACGTTTCCTGTTGGAGGCTGTCAATCTTCTGTGTTCACAGCACTCTCTTCAGTTCTGTGATTGTTGGTGACACAAAGGGGAAAAGCTTAAAGGAATCAAAAGGACACCACCGTCTCCGCTATGATGAAACATCTCAGGGTGTTCGTAGAGGTAATTCCAGCAGAGGTCAAGCGTATGCCTGTCTTTCAGAGCCAAGTCTAGGTTTGAGGACAAGGTAAAGGTATTTATCCCCTTTGCCTTGTATAATAGATTCATGGAGTAAGGTGTTCACATGTTTCAGAAAATTTACAGTAGTTCTTTGTTGTCTGTCTGTGGCTTAATTTGTTTGTTGCACGGTGAATCAATAGATTTCCCTGTCACAGTACGTGACTCATTTTATTGTGATAACAAATGAGGATGCCATGACTTACCGTCCGGGGTGTAGCAACACAGCGTTTGAAAACCGTTGATTCATACCTGAGCATAAATCGCAGTGAAAAGAAGAGCAGAATGGAAAAGAGCTAAAATGTATCTGGAGTTGCTTATCCAACCAATGGCCCTATAGGACCATTTGAAAGATGACTTTGCCCTCCTCTTTGTGGGGTGATAATGTTAGGTTTGTTCTGAGTAACACCCAGACTTGTCCAAGAATTCCTGTCAATCCTCGTAGCTTGATGATTCAGAAGATATGTGGAAAACAGTGCCGGATACGTGTACTTGAAAGCTGTCTCCTGCTTGGTACGGAGAGAGCAGAGTGCTTCCTTATAGCTGGAGAAGTATGTGGTGTTACCAGGAGACACTTAGACACATGCAGTGGCTCCAGGCCCCAGTGAGAACAGGCATATTTACCTTTTTCTTGTGTACATTAATTCAGAAGCTAGGCTGGAAATGTTCTTGTTTTTCTCTGTAACAGAAAATACCTAAAATGGATCTCTTTAAAATACTACAGAATTCATGCTCCTAAGGATTCTTCATTTCACAGGCAGATGTAAAACCTGAGTGGCTTTGAGGAGTGGTCTAGAGAGAAAAGGGAAGAATAAAGTGCACACATTTTATCAAGTGAGCCCATGCTAATGTTTTCATGCAAGTGATGTGTATTGTTTGGCCAATGGCTGTAGGAGATAGAGTAAGGATAAAATGCAGTTACTGTACTCTAGACTTTATACTCAGTGAGACTGACAGCATGTGGCCAGGCGTAACAGTTGGTGTATGCTTAGAACGCCAGAACTTGGGAGGTGGATGGAAGAGAGTCAGGAATTCAAGGCCTGTCTTGACAACATGGCACGTTTGAGGAGAGCCCATGTTACACCAGATCTGTTTTTCATTTTTAGTCTTTCAAGGTGAACAACAACAATAATAAAAAAGAATGACGGTGTGTATTAGTACAAAAATTCAAACACCTTTTAGGACATCACAAAGAGGGACAGTGCTGGTGACCTTTCTTTGTTACTATGGCCTCTGTGCTGCTCCTGCCTAGCTCTTCTGACTCTGGGTTCATCCCTTCTGTCTGCTTTAGCTCACAGAATGTCACCAAGCACAGGGCAGGTAGGGGCTTGGAAAACACATCCTCAAACCACTTTCATGACACATTGTGTCCTTCTCTTCATTTCTTTCTTGTCATGAAACATGCTCAGGCTAACTCTCTGCAGCTGTGTGACAGGCATATGGAGACAATCCAAGGCCATCCTAAATCCCTGACAGCCAGCTGACCCCGAACATGTGAGAAGCATATAAACTTGGGATCAGCAGAGGTGACATCATAAAGAGCAGAGCTTTCAACGTTTTCTTTGGAAGCATCACACATGGTTTATTGGCGTCAGGAAGGGACGAGCCTGACAATGCAGGACTTGGCTCTTTGGAACAGTGGTGATAAGAACACACAGGACACCGTACAGATTGCAGGAATTGGGAAATGAGAGATAACTGCAGATGAGCTCTAGCTTGTTCGCCTGGTATCCAGCAGAGAGGCACAGCTTGATAGGAAGCTTGAGTTTGTGACGTAGTAATTAGAGATCAGTAGAAATGTGGACCTAGAGCTAACGTATTTTACAGACTTTTTGTTTTCAAAGCATCATCTGAGGGAACAAGACCCAGAATGAAAAGCCCACTGGTAGATCAAGGTACAGTCTCTTAGGTACTAGGACAAGAAAGGAAAGGAACTGTCAAGAGGGACAGTGGGAGAAGGGACACCAGGGTCAGAGAGAAGGCAGGAGCTGTCCAAGGGAAGACCCTCAAGAACAAGCTGAGGATCGTTTGAGATAGGAAGACAGGCTGATGGGGTTGAGTATGGATCTGATTGCTAAGATGTTAGTGTTGTTGAGAAAAGACTGTTTCAGTCTGCATATGTTTATAGGTTTGAAGCCATGTTTCAAGGACTAAACTGAGATTAACAAAATAAAGGGAGAGGTGGCAGATTACAAAGAAAAGAAAGAGGTGAGTAGCTGAAGGCTAAGAGAAAGCATTTATATGATTTGAACATCTGTGAAGATATATGGGTGGTGGTTGGAATGAGGACGGCATAAGAACTGCTCCCAGTGTGTCTTTCTGCTTCTGGGATACCTCACTCAGGATGATCTTTTCTAGTTTCCACCATTTGCCTGCAAATTTCATTATTTCCTTGTTTTTAATTCTGACTAGTAGTCCATTGTGTAAATGTACCACAGTTTCTGTACCCATTCCTCAATTGAGAGACATCTGGGTTGTTTCCATGATATATACTCACTTATAAGCTGATATTAGACATATAATATAGGATAAACATACTAAAATCTGTACACCTAAAGAAGGTAAGCAAGAAGGAGGACCCTGGGAAAGACGCTCAATCCTCATTCAGAAAGGCAAATGGGACAGACATCAGAAGATGGTGAAAACAGAGAACAGGACAGGAGCCTACCACACAGGGCCTCTGAAAGACTCTACCCAGCAGGGTATCAAAGCAGATGTTGAGACTCATAGCCAAACTTTGGGCAGAGTACAGAGAATCTTACAAAAGAAGGGGGAGATAGAAAGACCTGGAAGCTCCACAAGGAGAACAACAGAACCAAAAAAATCTGGGCTCAGGGATATTTTCTGACACTGATACTCCAACCAAGGACCATGCATGGAGATAACCTAGAACCCCTGCACAGAGGTAGCCCATGGCAGCCCAGTGTCTAAGTGCGTTCCCTAGTAAGGGGAACAGTGGCCGTCTCTGACATGAACTCAGTGGCTAGCTCTTTGATCACCTCCCCCTGAGGGGGGAGCAGCCTTACCAGGCCACACAGGAAGATAATGCAGCCACTCCTGATGAGATCTGATAGGCTAAGGTCAGATGGAAGTGGAGGAGGACCTCCCCTATCAGTGGACTGGGGAAGGGGCATGTGAGGAAAAGAGGAAGGGAGGGCGGGATTGGGAGGGGATAAGAGTAGGGACTACAGCTGGGATTCAAAGTGAATAAATTGTAATAAATAAAAAATTATATTAAAAAATAAACTCAATATTGCATTTTTTTAAAAAAAAGAACTGCTCCCAGGAGAGGCAGGAGGTGGGGGAGGGGAAGAATTGAATTGAGAGTATGTAACACAGGCTCCACAGGAATGTTTGTGTTCTGGGTTTTCTGTGGAGGCATGTGTCTCTGCCTGTATTTCTCATGCTTTTTCTTTTTCTGTTTGTTTCCTTTCTTTTTCTCTGTTTATTTGCCTGTTTGTTTTCTAAAGAGAGGAAAAGCATGGAGTTGGATGAATCAGGAGGTGAGGAGGATCTGGAAGGAGACGAGGGAGGGGAAATCATAACCAGAATGCATTGTATAAGAATCAAATTATAGCCAGCTGTAGTGGAGCACACTTGTAATCCCAGCACTCACCGAGGCAGAGGCAGGCGGAGCTCTGTGAGTGCAAGGCCATTCTGATCTACAAAGTGAGTCCAGGACAGCCAAGGCTACATAGGTTTTTGTCTCAAAAAACCAAAACTAAACCAAACCAAACCAAAACCCAAAACCAAACCAAACCAAAACAAAAAAACCAAATTATTTTATAATTTATCTTTATTTTATGTGCATTGGTGTTTTGCCTGCATGTATGTCTGTATGAGGGTGTCAGATACCCTGGAACTGGAGTTATAGGTAAGTGTGCACCTCCATGTGAGTGCTGGGAATTGAACCCCAGTCCTCTGGAAGAGCAGCCAGTGCTCTTAACTGTTGAGCCATCTCCCCCAAATCAGTTTTCAATAAAAAAATGTAAAAACATATTAACTAAGAAATTATTTCTAATTTGTTTAATAAAGCATTTTAAATTTCTTTTCTTTTCTTTTTTTTTTTTTTTTTAAAGAAATTAGGTTTCTAATTCCTCATTTTTTTAAGGTAGTTCTAACACTCCTGAGTTTGCTTTTGAAAATGCTTTACCAAAACATCTGAGCAATATATTATTATTTTGTGACTGGGGAAGCTAAATGTGGACGAAAAGTCGAAGGACAAACAGGGAAGGAACATTCTTGAGTTGCTTTCATGTCCTCTTGGCAGGAAGTGAGTGGCCACCCCCTAACCCTGCCCACTTCTGGCCTCTTTTCCCTCTGCCCTGGCATAGAAAGCTGCTGTTTGAAAGAACAGGCTGAGGAACTGAGGGCTCTGAAGGAGAGCTGCTTTGATCTCAGTTGGACTGACCGGTGACCCTTGGACATTTGGATCATGTCCCGTGGAGGGTCCTCAGTTCAAGATGGCATCCGGTCAGAGAAAAAAATACCCTGTCTCTGTACATGCAGCCCTCGCAGGTTGCCTCATTTCACCAGACATTCTAGAGCATCCTATTGACAAAGAAGCCTTCCAAGTCTGAACGGGGGTTCAGGATGAAGTCGGTTTTCTTTGGAACCATTTGATCTCTTCAAAACACTTCAAGGAAAACCCGTTGGATACTGGAGCCCAGATGAGAGACTTGTGAGGCTTTGGGAGATCCTCCAGGTGGTTGGTTCACTTGTCAAGAGTGTTTGTCAGGCAGGCAAGGGTCCCTGTGCTTGAGCACAGGACTCACGTAAAAAGCAAAATTCTGAGTGTGAGATCCCAGCACAGGGAGGAGGCGACCAGCAGATCCTTGGGGCTTGTTGGTCAGCTAGCCTCATCTACTTGGCAGTTTCATTCCTGTAGGCCTGTGGGAGACCCTGACTCAAAAATAAAAAGGTGGATGGTGTTTTAGAAACAAGATTGGAAGTTGTCCTCCACTTGCATATTTATTCAGGTGCGAGCATACACACACACACACACACACACACACACACACACACACACACCCCAAACAAATACTTAAAATACTTAAGAGTGTGGTTTCTTTGTTGATGAAATATCTTCATGACTTAAACAGATGATATGGTAACTTTGTCTTCCTAGATACTGTCACTTCATTTATTTATTAAATTCTGATTTTTTTTTTTTAATTTTGAGGGGCAAAAATTTAAGCCGTGGGAGAGAAAGGGGGGGGACCGGCTCTCAGATATATATGTGTGTATGGAAGCCATTGTGAGAAATTTATAATTTTCCATAAAAATTCCAAGGAAATCTCTTGCCCCCAGTAGTATGCATGAAGCCAAGTCACTTTATGAGGACTTCTCGATCGCAGACATTTAAGGAGGGGTCACCTAGGTGTCAGAGACAGTCCATATCATTCAAATCAGCTCTTCTGTCCCTCTATGACTCTATGACTCTGGGAGTTGGTCGTGATGCTAAGGGAGGTTCTGTGATTCTCCTGGCTCTTTGGACTTCCCTCACCCTTAGTGAGGCAGCTGCTGGTATCAAGCCAGAGACTATGTCTCCATTCCTGTGTGAAAAAGAAGGAAGAACCGCAGCTACAACCCGCCCACGTAAGTACTCAGCAGGAAGTACTCGAAAGGAATCTAAACACGGACGGGCTAGCTCTGAAGTTCTGGCACTTTTGGGATTAATCTCGATTGCTTAATTATTTGTGTATATCCATTATGCATGTTCATATCTATCCGTCTGAGTCTGTGGTCCTCCCGAATACATTCCAGTGAAAATTCTTCCTCGCACAAAGGCCTCACTCTTCAGGATGTCTACAGCCACCTTTCCATTCTTCCAATGTCCCCTTCCCTTTTCCTGGGCTAAGCTCGGGGTTTAGATATACAGGAAACATCTGAGGTCTCAGTATGGAAACAGGCATTTCATTTCTGCTCCTGCAAAACTGAGCATATGATAATAAAGCCATCCACTTATTCACCGGCTCAGAATGTACGGCACGCCTACATTCATTAGCCTTGCACCATAAGTCTCAACAGGTCAAAGTTGGCATAAAAATATACCTCTATATATGTTTTTTTTTTAAACCAGGTAAAACATATGCATACATTACTTTAGTTTTAGGGAAAGGCTCAGCTGGTTACTATGAATGAATTATTAGGGGGCAGTATTATGTGTGGGGGAAGTTGACGGAATTACAATCAGAATTACTTGTTGTAGATGGTGGCCAGGAGCCTGCAGTTCAGATTTGAACTGCCCGAGTTCTTATCCTGGATTCCTTGTTTGCTGGCTTTGTGGCATTTGGTCAACTGTCTGCCCTCCTGTGTCTCATATGTAAAATGAAATTTACCGCCATACTTGGTCCACAAGGTCACTGGGAGAACTGCATACGGAAAGTGTGGGAGACAGCCTGGTTGGTAAATTGCCTGCCGTGCAAGCAGGACGACATGACCTCAGATCTCCAGGACTCGGTAAAAGCAGGCGTGTTAGACTGTGTCTGTGACTCTGTGGGAGCAGAAACAGGCAGGTACCTAGAATTCACTGTCCACCTGCTCTAGCTGGTCAGTAAGCTGTGAGTGCTGGGTTCAGCAAGAGACCCTGCTTTAAAACAAAACAGAAAACAAACAAGTGTATAACCACTGAGGAAGACAGCAGATAGTACACACACACACACACACACACACACACACACACACACACACACACGTGCCCTCACACTAAGGGAGGTATAAGAGAGTGCCATACTAATTTAAACATTCAGATTTGCTTTCTCAGTTTCATCCTTGAGTGTACCATTCAAATGTTAACGTTTAGGCGGATCACCCAGGGACTGCCACGGTGGAGTTTCTGGCTCCATAGGTCTGGATTGGGCCTGAGATTCTGCATTTCTTTCATGATCCTGGAGGAGTTGAATGCTCTAGATCACAGAGCACATCTAGCTGTGACTGTCAAGGCTGACATGCATTAGGATTCCTGGGAGGGCTTGTTCCAACAGGACTTCTGGGTCCCTGCACCTGGCGAGCCTGCTTCAGCTGGTGGAGGGCGTGGCAGATAACCTGCCTTTCTAATGAGCAAGCGCCTAGGTAATAATGGTGCTTCGGGGTTAGCAACCTTGTAGTTTAAGAACCACTGGTTTAGAAAACAGATGATTATTCTACTTGGAGAAAAAAAATTACTTCGAGATGCTACAGAGAACAGAGGTTGGGAGCTTGCTGGGTTCCAACTTTTGAGATTTTCCTTCTGGTATCGAAACGTATTTAGCATTGCATTTAATGACGAGCTTTGGCATGTCCCATAGGCTTTGCGCTGGCCAAGGCTTGCCATACCCGAAGTAACCATCTAACCTTCCCTGGAGCTCTTGGCCAGGATTTCTGAGGCCAGTGAGATCACGGATCTTGAGTAGATGATCTTCCTCTCAAAATGAAGGTGAAAATAGGGAGACCATTTTAGAAGGTTCTCATTAGGTGTAGTGAAAGCTGACTCATGACTTGGCAGACATTTTTATATGCATGTGTGGACGGCGTGTTTCTGTGCATGCACATATGTATGCAAGCTGTGTTCTTCTGTGCCTGTGCGTGTGAGGGTCATAGGTCAATGCTGAAAGCCTTTCCTCTATTGCTCTTCACCTTATTTTTGCTACAGGGCTTCTCACTGAACCCGGAGCTCCGTGTTTCTGCCAGACTGGGTGGCCAGAAAGCCCCTGGGTCCACCTGGCTCTGCCCCGTCCACCAGGCACTGAGTTTACAGGCATGCTTCTGCACCTGGCTTTTTACATGTGTTCTGGGGATCTGAAACCAAGTCCTCATGCTTATATAGCAAACACTGAGCCATCTCCTCAGCCCTACTTGAATTTTATTTTTTCATGGAGTTAATGTTAATGAGTTTCTGGGTTGGTACAGAAATACTGAAGGAGAGCATGGGTTACATGAATCCTTAACTCACAACAATTGTGTGTGTGTGGTGTTTAACTTATCCATAAGTAAAGAAAATAGAAGAGGCATGGCCACTGAGATCATGTCAGAGACAGGCCCTGTTCCTCTTACTAGGGAAACTCACTTGGATGCTGAGCTGCCATGGGCTACATCTGAGCAGGGGTTCTAGGTTATATCCATGCATGGTAATTGGTTAGAGAATCAGTTTCAGAAAAGTCCCCTGTGCCCAGATGTATTTGGTCTTTGTGGCGCTCCCATCCTCTCCAGATCTTACTAACTCCCCCTTCTTTCATATGATTCCCTGCACTCTGCCCAAGGTTGGGCTCTTTGACCTCCTCCCACCTCTCAGGGAAGTTGTAGCCTTGCTAGGCCACAGAGGAGGACATTGCAGCCAGTTCTGATGAGACCTGATAAACTAGGGTCAGATGGAAGGGGAAGAGGACCTCCCCTACCAGTGGACTTAGAGAAGGGCAGGGAGGAGATGAGGGAGGGAGGGGGGATTGGGAGGGAATGGGGGAGGGGGCTACAGCTGGGACACAGAGTGAACGAACCAATGTCAACCACAAGGGACTGGGTTGTGTTGCAGATTTCTCTGCCCGGATTCATGCAAGAGCCAGAGCGAGTTTGGTTTCTGACCAGATGGCAAGCCTTACGGCTGGCTCCGTCTGCACAGTTCTAAGTTGGAATCCAAGGCTGGCTTTGCTTTAAGACTTGAACGATTCCAAAGGCTTCAGTGTTGTAGATGTCACTGTGAGTCATTTCTTTATGGCTTGTAGAAACCTATCGACTTACAGTAAGGAACTTGGTCCATACTGTCACTAGCATAAAGGATTCAGACTTAATCTTTTCTTAGTTTATCTTCTCATACTATATGTCTTCTGTAGTGACTTCATTCAAGTGTCTAGGTTCAAGTACTTTGTTTTCTTTCTAAGGTACAGATTATGCCTTTGGAATATTATCATATATTTGAAATATTAGCAGATGTATTTTCGGTATTTCCTCCTTCTTGTTTGGTTTACTGTTACACCCTTGTGAAAACAAAAACAAACACAGAATTAAATTGCTGAATTTTCTAGGCTTATGAGGTTCCAGAGACCCTTAGAAGGCTGCAGAGAGGAAGCTGCTGGTCTGTGTACTTAGGCAGTCATGCGCCCTGGTGCCACCAAAGTGGTTTTCCATCTGCATTTGGTATATCAGTCACTTTTTAATTACTTCGACAGAACATTATGACCACGGTCATGGTCATGGTCGTGGTCATGGTCATGGTCATGGAAGAAAGGCTTTATTTTGGCTTGCAGTTCTACAGGGTTGGAGTCCATGATAGCAGGACAGGGGCAGCTGGTAGCAGGCATGGCAGCAGGAACAGGAAGTTGAGAGCTCACATCTCGGACTGCAAGCATGAAGCAGAGAGTCAACTGGAAACTGCATGAGTCTTAAAATTCTCAAAGCCATCCACAGTGACATACTCCAAAATGTCCATACCTCCTAGTCTCCTCAAACAGTGCCATCACCTGAAGATCATAGATGGGGGACATTATCATTCAAATCATTACAGGTGGAATATTAGTAGGAAGAGGAATCTTTGGAACTAGGGGAGGTGGCTCAGTTGGTAAAGTGCTCACCACACAAGCATGAGTACCCACAATCCCAGCACTGTGGGTGGAGTTGGGGAAGAGACAGGAGGATTTCTAGGGCTTGCTGCCCAGCCCAAGGCTAGCCAATCAGTGAACTCCAGGGTCAGTCAAAGACCCTGTCTAAAAAGGTGAAGAAGCAAATAGGAAAACACTGCTGCCAATCTCTGATCTGCACAGCCATGCGCACCTACCCACTTGCACACATACAGAAACACACGCGTGCGCACACACACACACACACACCCCACAGGAATCTTAGAGAAATTAATTTGGTCTTTACTTAATCAGCAAATAAACTTATACATATCTGAAGTGCAAAACTGATGTTTTGGTCAATCTGTTGTACCATTCAGACACGGATATATTGGGTTTTCCATCTTGTAATAAGAATTTTGGTTTGTTTTCCAAGTGAACAGAAAGTGCCAGAACTGATGCTAAAATCTGGGTCGTTTAGAAATTTTCTACCTGCTGATATCAAGTCAAGAGTCAAGAGCCAATAAGGTAGCATTCCTCTCTTCAACTCTTTTTTTTTTTTTTTTTTTTGTGGCACCTCTAGGGAGTTAGGCATGTCATGATGAAGACGAACATCTCCTTCGCAGTCACCAGCTGTCGGGAGCTCACTGAAATGCACAATGAATGCAAGCTATGTGCTTCTCATGAAGAGCACATGACAATGGAAGTAGCCGATGAAGCTCTTGGTGAAGAGTGGAAGAGTTACGTGGTCTGAATCAGTGGTGGGAACCACAGACAAGGTTTCTCCATGAAACAAGGCATCTTGACCCATGATAAGAGTGTGCCTGCTACTGAGTAAGGGGCATTCTTGTTATAGACCAGGGAGAACCAGAGAGAGGAAGAGCAAGTCTGTTCAAAGATGCATTATGAATGCCAATCTGAGTTTTTTCAACTCAGTTATTATTAAAAAAAAAAAAAAAGGTGAGAGGGATATTACTTGATGGATATTATTGTGCCTCAGCCATTAGGCACTAATGAACTAGTAGAATCTGAAAGCTTCTCAATCTCTTTAAAGGGGATGATGTCCACTGATGTGCTGTCAGAAAGTCCTAAAACAAAGAAGATGAGAAGCCCAGGACCAGAGCACCCAAGAGGTAGCGTCTTGTTACTCCACGCGTCCTGTAACACAAGTGCTGACATATTGCTCTGAAGAAACAATGCACTAAGGAAAATAAGGAGGAGGCTACAGAATGTGCTAAGCTTTTGGCCAAGAGAATGAAGGAAGCCAGAGACAAATGCTAAGAACGGATTGCCAAGAGTCGTAGGTTGTTCCCCGCTGAAAGCTGCTACTTCTGATCGGAGTCCAGTCAAAAATAAGTCTTTAAGAGGAACAAAAAAATGGTTGAACCCTGAAGAAAGAAAGACAGAGAGGGAGAGGGGGAGAGAGAGAAACTAAGATTAATTTTTATTTTCAGTTGGAATAAGAACCAACAGGAAACCTTAGGACATTCCATTTCCATTAGTTGTTAAAACTGATATAACAGTTTATAACATTTTATGTATTACAACTGCAAAAGAAAATAGATATCTAATACTAAGAAAAATCCCTATATTTTCTTCTGGTTGTCATTTTTTTTATTCATTTACCTCCTTCCCCCTCCCCCATAGGCTCTAGCCTTAAATACATTATACTGCCCAGGCTGGCCTAAGTTATAGCAATCCTCCTGCCTCAGCCTCCTGAGTGTCATGATTACAAACATTAACCACCATGCCTAGCTCATCTTATATGTATGAAACCTTAAGCTAGTAAGAGAAACTTTAAACTCCTTTTGTTTAATGCTATGTCTACTTTTAGCTAATATTTGTAAGAACCAATATTATTCCTCCTCAGTAACTATATATACTCTTTGTTTTCTTCAAGGGTCATGTGAAAGACTGCATGTAATTCAGAAATGTTATTACTACTGTGAAAAAACACTCCATATTTAAGTCAATCTGAGTCTCTCCCTCACATTCAAGCCGAATCTAGGACACATCTGGACAGCTGGAAACACCCACATTTGATTGACTCTTCCAGTTTTTAGAACATTTAATAAATACAAGAATAAGCCACTTGTCCGAATCACATGTGTTTTAAAAGAAGTCAACAGCATTTCTGTGGGGTTGGCAAGCCCATGGCACTGCCCATTTTTCCCTGCTCCGTGTCTCTGTCAGAGTTGCCCCACACTGGCAGACAAGGTTGACTTTCAAAGGGTGTGGTTTTTGAGGTTGCCAGCATGCCTTGCCATGACTTAAAATATCTTTCCCTGGTTGCCAGAATGCCCGAGGAGGCACCAAACTTGGGAGCCACTGGCTTCAGAGACTTCTGGTGCCTCAGGACCAGAACGCTTTCAGGGTCCTTCCTGCATTTCTATTTTTAAGCATCTGCGCCACTTTAAGCCTTCAACCGGGACCCTACTCTTCTCCTTCCCCTCCTCCTTGTAAGTGAAAGCAGAGCATAAGCATTAATTTTGGGCACAGAAAGTGAATGCTGACCTGTTGCCAGTCCCCTGAGAACATTCATTTTAAACTACTCTCCAAGAGAAAGTCTTCCTTTTCAGCCTAAATTCTTTGGATTCTGTGTATACAGAAGGCAGGAGAAACCCCGTGGGGAAACAGTTCCGGGAGCCTACAAATAGACTCGCCTCTTGCGGCGGGAGCAGAAGAAGCAACCTTAGGCATGCTCCTTGGGGTCAGTTCTCCCCTGGATACAAACGAGAAAGATGCACTTCATTCCCAGGTATTGCTTGACGGTGTCTGGGGCAATTAGGGGAAAAAGTCTTGCAAGAAAAGGCAAATAATATTATTTAAGGAGGGAAATAATTTTTCTATTAATTGAATGGAAGAGGGAGATAAATTGGGTTCTAAAAGAGAGAAAAAATATACACCGGTAAAGGAGTTTTTCATCAAATATTTCCTGAGTGCTTACTGTGCATGAGAAATAGTTGCAGGTTCTGAATTTATAATAATCAAGAAACTAGAGATTTTTTTTTTTTTTTTTATTTCATAGGCTTCCTAGTCTAGTGGAAGGTTTCAGCTAACTGCCTAATCCAATGTGTGTGTGTGTGTGTGTGTGTGTGTGTGTGTGTGTGTGTGTGTGTGTACAATGGGATCAGTAGAGAAACTTCTGAGTGATGCTTAAATCAAGAACTTAAAGGGATTAGATGGACAAAGCAGTCAAATTAGTTTGGTTTTGTTTCAGTCAGGGTTACGATTGCTGTGATGATAAAACACCATGACTAAAAGCAAGCTGGGAAGGAAACGGTTTATTTGGCTTACACTTCCACATCATAGTCCATCATTGGAGGAAGCCAGGACACGAACTCAAGCAGGACAGAACCTGGAGTCAGGAGCTGATGTAGAGGCCACAGAGGAGTGTGTTCCCTTCAGCTCGCTCAGCCTGCTTATAGCACCCAGGACCACCTGCCTACCGATGACACCTCCCACAATGGGCCCTCCCTTGTCCTCCCCCCCCCCCCACAAAAAAAGGGTTTCTCTGTGTATCCTTGGCTGTCCTGGAACTCACTTTGTAGACCAGGCTGGCTTCGAACTCAGAGAAATCTTCCTGCCTCTGCCTCACAAGTGCTGGGCTACAAGGTTGCGCCATCGTGCCCAGCTTTCTCCCGTCAATCACTAATAAAGAAAATGCCCTACGGGCTTGCCTATAGCCCAATTTGATGGAGGCGTTTTCCCAATTGAGGTTTTCTCCTCTCAAATGACTTTAGTTTGTGTTAAGTTGACATAAAACTATCCAGCACAGGCTTCATTTTCAATGAACTGATTATAAAAACAAAAATTCAGTTCTGAAAGGTTCATTTCCTATCATCCTTAGAAGGTTGCCTGCCAAAGCACAATTCATATCGCTGCAGGAGACAAGTGGATTGCTTCCTCTTTCCCCTTACCTAGGTACTGTCCCTCCCATGTTGCTCTATGGTGAGTTTTTTGTTTTAAGTCTGTTTCCCCAACAGATTGTAAGTCACATGAGGTTGGGACCATGCCTTGGTGAACTCTGTTGAATACAACATAGCTCTGGGATGAGATGAATAGGAATAAACATAAACACAAGCATGAACATACGTGAAAGCAGCAGCAGCAGCAGCAGCTACAGAAGAAGAAGAAGAAGGAGGAGGAGGAGGAGGAAGAGGAGCAGGAGGAGGAGGAGGAGGAAGAAGTTGTTGAGACAGGTAAGAAAAAGTGATAGATATTTTCACAGTATCTTTGCACTGAGAAAAAGAGTCATGTCAAAACATTTTTCCTCCCACTGGATTTGTTTATTTCTTCTAAGTATGAGCCTTGGGCATCTAATATGTGCAGGCTCTGTGCTTGCTGTGGGCTGTGGTGGTGAGCTATTGTACAGTGTGAGAGAGAAAGAGAATTTTATATATTAACTTATAACTACATAAATTCCAATTCTACCAAAAGAAATAATATAGGTTCAAATATCAAAATAAAAGATTTTACCGTATCAAAAGCAAAGGTTTTGCTGAAGTTTTGGATGTCTATAAGAATGGTATTTTGTGTTTCTATCATTCTTCCCTTTTAGTTCCCTACAATAATTAATGTTTTATACCTAAGATGCATACTTTCCTTTGGGACAGGGATGTAAAACATTGCTCTTTTTGATATTTTAGCTTTCTGTCCTGGCTCATTCCTAATATCAAGACCTACTCTTTTGGTAAATAAATACCAGTTAATTATAACTAGTATTCGGATTCCATCTCAGTTGTTCTGATATTATTATATAAATTTTTAAATAAACATTTTGGAGATTTGTTATTGATAACACCTGTACAGAGGAACATTATTCCTATACACTGAAAGCTCTGAAGGACAAGACAAAGTAGAAAAATAAAGAGCATCAGAAATTTTCTCTGTTCTCCAAATGTCAGGCTAGACACAAATTATACATAGAATAACAGTTTTTTTTTTTCTGGTTACAGGTCCATGAAAATAAATTGAGGTAACTTCTCAGTATTAGATATTAACACTGGAGGAGCAAGCTGACCTCTCTAATACAATAGAATGATTATTACTATTACATTGGTGTTTCAAGGTGACCTTTGAAATTTTAAGATATAAGAAGCCTCCCCTCCACTTCTCTTCCCTCCTTTTCTCTCTTCTCCTCCCCTCTCCCTCCTTCCTCTCCCCTTCCATCTCCTCTTTCTTTCTTTCTTTCTTTCTTTCTTTCTTTCTTTCTTTCGTTCTTTCTTTCTTTCTTTCTTTCTATGTTTCTTCTGAATAATGTCATTCAGACATGTGAATCATGATACTAATGTTATCAACACATATGCTATTGACAGTAAAACAGGATGGAGGCAAGATGGTGCAGGAAAAAAAAGGTACAATAATTCTAGACAAAACTATTAACAGATACTTTTATTTTTCAGGTTAAAGATGCTGTGAATATGCCCCCTGGCAAACAGTCAGGGAAACACCTTGTTGATGGCGTTGTTTTTCTTTCAGTCAGGAGCAGACTGATGACAATCCTTTGTGCTTGATGCCCGGTTTGGTGGCCAAAGCTCTTTTATGCCTAGGACTCATAAAAATCAAATCAAATCAATCAAATCCAGGCAGTGCAGCTGCAGCAGGAGGAAGACAGACAGCGACCTGGATTCTGCCATGCCACGATCTGTGGGTAGGAAAAGACAACCACAGACCTGTCCTCTGCCCAGTGGCACAGGGCAGGCCAGAGACACACAGAGCCCTGCCTACCACCGTGCAGCATGGCGAGGGAGGAGCAAGACAAAGATCTGTCACCCGAAGACCTGGCCTCCAGGACACAGCATAGGTGGTCCAGATGGAGAATGTCACCCAGGGACCAGCCTGCAGTGGGCCATCACAGCGTGCAAGCATGTGGCGGACAGATGGGAGAGAAAGAGAAGCAGAGCAGCTTGAACATTCTGAAGAGAGATGGAACTGGAGACTCCAGGTGGAGAGGAGCAGCCTTCTGTGAGTGGCCGGCCCTGCTACCTGGGGCCATGGTGAAGTTCCAGCCCAAGCTGCTGCTGAGGGCCATGTCTAGTTCTGTGGCTACTCAGTAGCAGGGCTCAGTGTCAGTGTCTGAGGCTCATATTACCACTGGATAACATGGAGATATCCATGGTAGGGGCACCCACTCTGACCATGTGGATGTCCAGGTGCTGTGCGGAACTGGCTAGGCTTCTCACTGGCTGTGGCACTCTGAAGAGTTGGCCCCATCTCTCACTGGTGGCGAGCATCAGGGAGACTCTGGCAGTCGGGAGAGCTGGCCCCCGGGTCATGAGAGCAGGAGAGCTGGCCCTGTCCCTCACTGGCTGCAGCACTTGGGAGAGTAGGCCCTGTACCTCCCCTGAGCAGCCCAGTAGAGCTGGCCCTGGTGGAGGGGGTGCAGGTGAGCTGGTCCCGAGGGTGAAAGAGCAGGCGAGCTGGCCCAGCCACTTGTTTGCAGTGAAGTGGTGTGGTTGCAGGGGTGACACCCTTTTCCCTCGCCACCTCTGGGAGTCAGAAGAGCTGACCTTGCCTCTTGCTGATGGTGGTGTTGGGTAGCCTAGCCGGGCAGTGCTAGGATAAGGGAGGTGATAGTGAGGACAAGGGAGAGCCGGTGCGCTGATCAGTTCAACTACTATTCAGGCCCAGATTCAGGGCTCTGAGTTGGCCCACCCCCAAATCTATGTCATCTGTGAATGATGGGGCTGCGTGAAAGGACCAGTCCTGCTGATCCAAAGCTGCAGGATCTCCATGACATAGGCCAGCAACAGGATAAACTGGGAGGAGTCCCGGTGGGGATCTGACATTGATGGTGTCACAGAAGGCAAAGACCTTGAGCCAGGCCAATGACTTATTGCAATGAATATTTGCGAGCATAGACAGGAGAAAACACTGTGGGACACACTGTGATATACTACAGCTTCCAATATGAGATTTTTCTATGCTTTGTATGTGTGTATATGTTTGTGTGTATGTTTTTTTTTTTATTTGAGGGGAAAGGTTGCACGGGTGAAGGGTGAATATGAGGGGCCAGGAAGATGAGGTGCATGATGTGAAACTCGCAAAGAACCAACAAAAAGTTAAAAATAAGAAACTGCTAACAACTATAAAAATAAAAGATTGTTTCCTGTAACGGTTTAATAGCATACCTGAAAAATGAGACTCTGATCTCTTTAGACCCAGTCTGGTGCTGGGGCACAGGGCATTTTAATGAGAAACACAAACTCAGTTATGAATAAAGACAGAATAAAAGAGATGAAATGAAACACCAAGAGAAGAACTTAACCACTAAAACACACGCTTCCCCCTCTGCTGGATGCTCATCTGTGTGTGCCTTGCCAGCCACAGCTAGCAGCCACATGAAGGATGCACTTCCCATGCTCTGTCTAAATCATGCATTCTCAACCGAGGAGAAATCACCACCCCCCCACTAGTGAAAATTGGTTGTGTGTGTGTGTGTGTGTGTGTGTGTGTGTGTGTGTGTGTGTAAGATTACCTTTTAATGTATAACGCACGGATGCATGTACAATTGCACAAGCAAGTATACAGGGGCATTGAAAATCCATAGCGTGGCAATTAGGGGAAAAAAATGTCTGAAAGGATTCTTCACTGGAAGGGTAATAATGGAAACAGATGGCAAGAGGCGTTGTGTTAGTGGGATGCTCCTGCTGTAGAGAAGATAACTTATGTCTGGAAAGGCTCCTTCATCTCAGGCAACTTGGTATTCCTGCAGCAACATTAACTGGGAAATGACGTGATGGGATGAAGCCGAAATGGGTGGCGTGGCTACAAATTAATCGTGGGGCAGATGAATAGGTTCTTCAACTTGTCTGATGTTTTGTATTTGATTGTTGGTTATTTTGTTTCTCGAGGTCCGCTTGGTATCTCTTAGGAGCAAACTATCTCGTATCCCAAGTTATGTTCTATAACCTTGCCTCCCTTGTTTGGCCAATAAAAGACATACACCTGAGCAGGGCAGAAAGGAGGTAGGCATGGCTAAGGTTTGCGGGCTTCGCAGACAGAGCCATCTTGAGAAGGAGAGACAGGTCCAGGAGGAAGGAAGAAGAGAAAGCTTTAGTGGTTAATGGGGAGAGAAGCACATGGCTGCTTGGACAATGGTGGAGGAAAGCAGCCCAGGTGAGAAGAAAAAGGAAGTATTTCGAGATTATGGATGGAAGTAGCCCAGACAGAAATTATTAAAGCGGATGGCCTGGGAAATGATGAGGATAGTTTACAGGGTTAATATCTGCCCAGCCCCAGGTAAAATGAAACTCTTCTGAAACACAACAGGCGTCTTTTATCGATCGCTATTTTATCGAATAGCGGGTTAGGTAATACTACCACAATAACCATAGGGCTAATAATGAGCACAATGCAGCAACAGCAACCAGGAAATGGCATGGTGGGATGAAGCTGAAATGGTAGTGTGGCTAAGAAATAATAGTAGGAAATGATTGGGGCAAATAAATAGGTTCATCAACAGATGTACCACACCCTCGAGAGATGTAGGCCAGACTCTCAGGGCTGGAAACCAAAGCAGTGTAGGGTGGGGGGTGGGGGAGTGGGGGGTGGGGTTGGGGGTGGAGCCTCTTGTGTCTTTACAGAACCTACAGGTTTCTGGTACGCATGGCCAGTAGATGTCCTGTCGGCTTCCCTCACCTAACTGACCCTAAGTTAATGGAGGTCATCTATACCTGTGACATGCTGAGGCTGAGGGCCCATGACACTCTGAATCCTGTATGCAGGTGGGTGACTCGCCGTTATGTGCTACATTTCTGATCTCTTCAGTTGACCTACTTGCTTACCAGGAGTCTGTGTGCCTGTTCCCTGAGCTGCCCCTTGTGTTTACCAGTAAACTTACTGTTTAATGAGGCAGTAGATAGATCAGTGAATAGAAAAAGAAATAGAACTGTAGTTTCTACAAAAACCTTGTTGAATGCAGAGTAGAGTATGAGGCTGGAGAGATGGCTCAGTGGTTAAGAGCATTGACTCCTCTTCCAGAGTTCCTGAGTTCAATTTCCAGCAACCACATGATGGCTCACAACCGTCTATAATGGGATCTGGTGCCCTCTGCTGGCATGCAGTTGTACATACAGATACAGCACAAAAAAAAAAGTGAGTCTGGAGAACAGACAAAATATTCTGTGTGCTTATTCTCAGCCATATCAAAATACAGGCTTGGAACACTTAGAACTTTGAATTTAGATAATCTTGGGATTTTATCAGAGGATTATAAAAGAAGCAGAGAAAATAGAGGGAATTAAAGATATCTATCTATCTGGTGGTTGATTATAGTGATAGCTATTGGATCTTTAATCATAAAAAGAAAACTGTTAAGGATGTGAGAAACTGAAAATACAAGCTTAGTTAACTGAAGAGCACTGAAGCAACAGAATAATCTGACATATTGGGGTTTGCAATTATCCCCATGCATGGTCCTAGTTTGGAGTATCAGTCTCAGAAAAGATCCCTGGGCCCAGAGTTTCTGGTTCTGTTGCTCTCTTGTGGAGATCCTGACCCCTCCAGGTCTTTCTATCTCCTCCTTCTTTCATAAGATTCCCTGCACTCTGACAAAAGTTTGGCTATGAGTCTCAGCATCTGCTTTAATACCCTGCTGGGTAGAGTCTTTCGGAGGCCCTCTGTGGTAGGCTCCTGTCTCGTTCCTTGTTTTCACCTTCTTCTGATGTCCACGCCATTTGCCTTTCTGAGTGAGGATTGATCCTCTTTCCCAGGGTCCTCCTTCTTGCTTAGCTTCTTTAGGTGTCCAGATGTTAGTATGTTAAGGTATTTTCTTAATTAGTGATTGACAGGGGAGGGCCAAGCCCATGGTGGGTGCTGCTTCCCATGGGCTGGTGGTCCTAGGTTCTCTAAGAAAGCAGACTGAGGAAGCCACAAGGAGCAAGCCAGTAGGCAGCAGGCCTCCATGTTCCCGCCTTGTTTAAATTTCTACCCTGGCTGTCTTTGAAGATGATGAACTGTGATCTGGAAGAGTAAACAAAATAAACCCTTTCCTCCCCAAATTGCCTCAGGTCATGGTGTTTCATTACAGCAGTAGACAATCTAACTAAGACAAAAGGGTTGGAGGGAGACCGTGCAATGGCTCAAAAATGCAATATAGCTGAGTGACAAATCAGTGAGTGCTCAGAGGACAGAGAATGTTCGTTATGTAATACCATGATTGTACTGTGTTGTGGGGTTTACACTGAGTGTGTGGGTTACACTTGAATATTGATGGCTGAAGAGTCAGATGCAATAAAAGGAAAGAGCTGGGGACAGTGTCTCGACTGTGGGTCACAGCAGGTGCAAAGGTCAGATGGTCGGAAGAAACATGCTATAACATGTCAGAGAGTTCATGAGGTAGGGCAGCTATAGGTTGTGAAGGTCTAGATGTTGAACTGAGGGTGTTTTTTATTTTTCTGTCATTTGCCATTTATGTAGAAATAATTATCATTTGGCTGCTGTCTTTAGAGATTTCTCAGTGGAAAAATCTTTACTTCTAGCCAGAAGTCATTCTCACAAGAAGTTTTAGGCTGTGAGAAACTTGTTCCTACATTTGCAAATACAGACAAACAGTCAAACACATTAAAATCTGAGAGGGAAGATGGAACTTGATAGCGAGTCAGAAAATAAAAACGAGTTCATACCTATGTTGGCTTAGAGGCCATATCCTCAGGAGCTCACGCCTTGCAAACTTCAGATCTTTTATCTTCGTGTGCTGCTCTGAGTTAGCTGCGTTAGACTGCCACTTCTTCAAGCATGTGATTCCTTCCCCCATTGAGCTAAAAATAAGCGACAGTTAATTCTGTCCCTTCTGCTTCCTTTTGAGAAGAGGTCTAGAACCGTCACAAGTAGCCGAGTGCTTTGATCAGGGTCTCTCTCTTTAAGCGGAAAGTCAAGCTGTCAGCGGGCTGCTAGAGCAAGGTGTAATGAGGGTAAGGGCCGCTTTGCTTTGGATGAGACCATTTTTATTGGCACCACCGTGCAAAGGTCCAACGTCTCGCTCTCCAGTGGTCTTCCCTGTGTACCCCATCATTTACTTCAGTGGGGGTTCTAGTAACCAAATGATGAGTTTTCCATGAAAAGATTTTATTTTTAACTTTAAATTTTGTGGGTATTTCCCCCCTATGACTTGCTATATAATCCTGGCTGGCTTGGAACTCATTTGACAGATGAGGCTGACCTTGAATTTACAGGGATCTTCCTCCCTCCTGCCCATGTACCATTAGTATGGGCACGAGCCAGCCATGCCCAGTGTCCTTAACCAGATCTTAACAATGGGACGTTTTCCAGGAATGTGGGAAGGGTTAGCAGAACTAACAAGGGTGTCGGAGGGCCAAGGAGACTAGCAAGGTCTAGAAGCTGTTACTGCTGGTAGACTCAAGGGCACAGGGAGAGCAAATGGAGAGGATCCAGCAAGAGCCGTAGATCTAGCAAGGGCCGCACAAGCATAACTGCCAGGCCTGCTCAGTCAGGGGAAGGGTAGACATGACAAACGCTTAGGTCTCTCTCGTCCTGTCCGCAGAGACTCGTGTAATTGATGGAATCCAAATGGAAGGCCAAAGGTTCAAGAGAGTCCAGGTCATACTGTCCAAAGAGGTGAGAACAAGCCAAACCTGGTCTCTTCAACTCTTCAGTGGGTCTACCTTTCAGTTCCTCCCAGATGGAACACTTCATTAAATTTTGAAAATAAATAAATAAATAAATAAATAAATAAATAAATAAATAAATAAATAATAATTCTGAATTTGGTTAGTTAGTTTTGGTTTTTCAAGGCAGGGTTTCTCTGTGTAACAAGAGCCCTGGCTGTTCCTTTCAGTTCCTCCCAAATGGGACACTTTATTAAAGTCTGAAAAAAAAAATCTGAATCTATTTATTTATTTAGTTTTTTTTTTTTTTTTTTAAGGCAGGACTTCTCTGTGTAACAAGAGCCCTGGCTGTCCTGAACTCATTTTGTAGACCAGGCTGGCCTCGAACTCTGCCAGCCTCTGCCCCTCACCCCCAAGTGCTAAGAATAAAGGTGTATACCACCACTCACAGCTTTGAATTTTTTTAAGTTTATTTCTTTTAAGTCCAGGATCTTGATACATAGTTCAGGTTGGCTTTGAACTCATGACCCTCCTACTTCTGTCCCCGTACTGCTGGGATTGCAGATGTGATCTACCATCTGGATGCAAAATTCTTTTTTTTTTTTTTTTAAATCCACGTCTAGAATTTTAGAGAAGGTGCAATGACTAGAACACACTGAGAAATGACTCACTGAATGACAGGAGGAGGTCAAACTCTCCTGCTCATGACTGGTTAGTTCAGGACGTGGGGAAGAGCTTAGTATGAGGACCTGTGGATCTGCCAGCAGTACCGGGGACGCCTATCTTTCCTGCGGAGACCCGCAGACAGCACCAAAGCACGTGGGCGAGGCAGCTCCTGGGAGAAAGCAGAGTAAACATTTCCGCTGGGGAAGAAAAGTGTGGGTCTGCCCACTAGGACAACGCTGCGAGTGTGGGGTTTGGGCAGTACCCCGACAGGCCACCTCTTGCCTAGGAGAAAGATGGATAGAGCTGGGCTTTACATGCCTAGTTATTTTTGAAAGTACCCGGCAGAGAAGTCCCAGGAGTACATTGCAGCAGGCAAGCTGAGAGCACGTGTCCTTCCCTTGTTTGCTTTCTCATGCCTTCTGGAGTTGGGTCCACCAGGGATGGGAATACACAGATGAGTGCTTTTACTCAGGTGAGACCCCAGACAGTGACTGAAGCTGCTCTTTAAGGAAGGGGAGTGTTTCTCGTTCATTTGTCACGAGGTTTGCCCAGCTGACGCTCTAACAACCCAGTATTAACTCGGCGTTGCAGATGGTAAAACAGGAGCTTGGCAAGGTTAGGGGACTCGCTCAGAGTCACGAAAAACTAGTTAGCGGCAGAGCTAGGATGCCAATCTAGACAGTTTGGCTCCAGAGCTAATGTTCTTAACTCCTTCCCATGTCCTGGAGACAGGCCTGTGAACAAATAATTACAGTGCAATGAATGAGGTAAGTGTTAATGAAGGGCTGTACGGAGCAGAAGGAGCAACTGAGCAGTCAGCCTGAGAGTCAGCCGTTTGTACAAATTCCCCGGCCCACTGCCGGGAGTGCGCACAGCAGAGCCTTTTCAGGGCGAGCGTTATTGTTACTTAGGCCTAGCCTCAGATATGGAGACACTTAGAATAATTTCTTCCTGACACTCTGGATCCCCTCCAAAAGTTTTGTTCCAGCTTTTGGACAAGGCAGAAACAGGAAAAGGATGTGCTAATGTTTCCTGACTAGAGAGGCCTAGGTTGGAGTTTGGGATAGTTTTGTAATTAAAATACTGCTAAGGTTCTATGGCATGCGTATGTATCATCTGTATTTATACGTCGTGATAAATGTGCTATATAGAGACATAAACATCAGGAGTATGGCTGGTTCAATCTTCACATTTCTGTGGCTTAGAGGTCTGTGTTGAATACAGGTTGTTTATTAATGTTTCTTATCTCAAATATTCTTTAATCATGACGGTAATAATTTAGTAGCGCTACGTCATGGTTTCTAATAGCACAGAAAGGAGTTCACTTATCTATCTTATTCCTCTAGGAAGAACTTGTTTCAGTGTGGTTTGCATCACTGGTTTGTCTCTCAGTCTGTCTTTGAACTATTGGGCAGCCATATATTTGGTTCTTCTATGACCTGATATCAGAGTATCATTAGTTTATTTGGCCAGAGTGGACACTCTAAGCAGGTGCTGTTCACTGCCGCCAAATGATGACCTATTCATGCCAGGATGTTAAGCACATCCTGTACTTTGGTGTAAACACCAGGTGGGATTCTAATCCATTCAGCTCCAAGCAGAGCCTTCTTCCTTTCTTCCTTGGTGAATGGAAGTCAGTGGGAAGTTCCTGTCAGGACTTCTCTCTACCTTTAGACGTCAGCAAGTTTCACTCCTAAACGACACAAGAAGAGAACTAACCCAGTCACTCCCAAGCGTCCTCTGTACATAACTTCTTTCTTGGAACAATCCCAGAAGCTCTCAGAGAAGTGCCAAGTTGACTCGTAGATCTTTCCTTACACTCGCTTACCTTTTATTGAGGTTTGGAGAAGTCCTCTTTCCCTTTAAAAGCTGAAATCGCCTGGGAGCCAAGTCCCTGACCCATTCTTGGATGACTCTCCTATTATATATGGATAGAGGAAGATGAAATAAAACAGGGTGGCCCTCACAGCCATGGGGTCAAGAGCTGGGTATTGTGGTCATCAAGGTAGACTTTTCGGTCTACAGGACCAGAGGTGGGAAGAGAGCTTGCTCACACATCTGGCCAGGTATTATTACATGGTTGTGCACAGGACTACAGCTCTATTCTTAGGACCTTTCACTCCTTAGCATGCCAGTGTAGCCCAAGGGGTCTGATAAGCGGGTGACTTGAGAGGGATGGATACTAAAATAGCTTTGTAAGACAAGAGGTTGTGTCTTCTGATAACATATTCATCTTTAAATGAAATACTCTGAAAACTGACAAGTGTGGTGAACTTCTGGCTGTCTCCTAGCATTGACTTTCTCTTTGCTTATAGTCATAAAACTCTGAGTATGCAAATGGGAACAACCAGGAAGTTCTGTTGGCCATGTGACTAAACTTTGATGGATGGGAAAGAAGGAGAAACGCTGAAATTTTTGGGTTGTGACCTGAAAGAGAAGAGTGTAGCTACTTGACGGAAGGCCCCTGAGTTCCTGACTCAGGAGTTGACATTTTTTGAGTCCTGAGCTGCTCAGGTGCAGGCTGTTGAACAAGGTAGGAAAACACATCCGTTGTCTGCAGCCTTGTGGATGTCTGTCGGGTATTCCCGGCAGGCTTTTATCCCAAGGTAGTGACTGGGGAGTTCAGTCGATGAGTGTCAGCTTCAATTAGGAATATGGTCTTATGGATCCACCTCTTCTTCTGTTTTCCCCAGGTAGCCTGACTTCTCTCGCAGACAGTTTGCTTGGACTCTTCATGGCATCCCTTTAGATCTGGGGGATTCTACAGTGAAAGAGAGGGATACGATAGTAGGCCTCAGTTAGAATAGGAGTTGGGGAATCTTGATTTTCCACCTAGACTCAAAAATTCTGCTCCAGCCTGTCACTCTTTTAAATGCTGCTGTATTTCCCCGGCACACCCTCGGAATGGCTGTGTGGGAGAGCAGGATTGCTTTCTCAGCCATGACTACAGTGTTTGAATTTGTTGCTAGGACATCTGTTGAATTTCCAAATTCTATCTTAGGAAAGAAATATAATTTTTCTTTGATGCTACATTCTTCTTTAGGCAGAAATACAAGGACAGCACTGTCTGTGGTGGCGTTTTGGCAGAACTCTCAAGTGCAGCCTGGATCTGGGAACCCACAATTCAAGAATAAGGCACCAATTACGTACAACATTGTTGGATTTGGATGGATGCTCATGAAGCCACTGACTTAAGGGTCAAAGAGCTTATTTTTCAAGCAAGTACATTTTACTTCTTATGGGAGACTACCAAAATAATTATTTCCTGTGTGGGTCAGCAGGAGTGAGGTAATCTTAAGGAAAATGTTCCATTGTGCTTATGGGGCTGGGCGGGGCAGCGACTCGGGACATCCCTTAAAGGGACAGCCATTGTATTAAATGGTGAAGCCTGGTTCGTATGTGCTGTGGGGGAGGGGTTCGTTTTTCTTTCTTCTACTTTCAGGATCTAACGAGTGACAACAGATGTGATTGTACACATATAATTGCACAGCCTTATTCATTCTTCTGTGGATGCACTTTAAAGTGGACTCATTTACATAGTATATAGATGTTTCAGAAAGACAGTTCTCTGTGAGCCAGAATGTAACATGTCCTGTTTCCGTTAATTTGGAAGGAGAAACTTACCTTATACTTGTCTGGCTTGAGCCACTTAATGGCTTTATTTATTTTTATTTTCCCAGCCTATACTAAAAGGCCTATAGTAATCTCGTTCACTACTTTTGGATGAATGAATGGCTTGCCAAAAAGAGTAGATTCCAGTGGGGAGATTTCTACCTACGTTCTGACCTGTCCTGGTACTATGACTCTGGCTGAAAAGTCACCTTGTTAGCCAGGACTAGAATTTGACTTGGGCAGCAAACTTCATGATTTCAGAGATTAAATAACACTATGATTCATATAGCCAACCTTCCAAGAATCAGGGAAGTAGGCTCAGGATTACCTATACCTTGTGAGATGTTGGCACAGTATTTTTAGTGATTATGGCAACTGGACCAACAGGTAACAGACCATCAAGCCGCATTAAATAGGATTCTACTTCTGGTCCATAGGCTAGAGGGTACCTTTGGATATACATTGCCTGGTTCATGTCATTCTGCTTACCTTCCTCAACTGATTTGCTATAGGAGCTTAACGTATGCATCACTGTTCATAAGCTTCATTTTTATAATAAAGGATGGTAATTACCAAATTTTTGTTGAGTGCCTATTAGGGGCAGGCATGTATTGGTACTGGGATGCAGAAATGAACAGGTTAGGCATGTTCATAAGAAATTTAGCCTCTAATCGAGGAGATAGACTTAACCCACCAAATGGTTATAATTGTATTTATTTGTGAAAAAGAAACTGTATAATGAGGTAGGGAATAAATGAAAAATTTACAGGGTGGTAAAAATGACAGTCAGGGCAAGATGTGCCGGCTGGTGCAATAGTATCAGGACTGTTACAGTGTAATCAGCTGTTTCTTGCTTGCAGTCGAGAGTTTTTTCACAGGAAAGAATTAATGCCCGGTATTGTAAACTTGACTAAAAGCCCATGGCTGGCAGGGCTATAACTGTGAAATGGATAATGGGTGTCAAACTACCTCTAAATATCTATGTTTATCCCTATAGTTTGGTACTGCTCTCAGCCTTGGTAATAGAAGCTTCTCTTTTCAGTGAGCAATGGCTAATGTGGAGACTCAAAATTTTTTCAAACACTGAGAGTAAGTGACTTTGGAGTGCTTGGGACATCCAGACTATTCTCCCCAAGGGTAAGGAAACATAGCACAAGTGGTGTGTAGGCCTTGATTCTTTTAAACCTCCTTTATTTGTGGCTCCTTAGGCTTCTACTTCCCTTTCAATCCCCCAACCCTAGGTAGGAGAGAAGAAGGTTAGTGGAGACAGGGAACGTAGAACTTTAGATGTAGTTCCTTGGTGTGAAACGACCAGCAAACCATCAGCAGCGGCAAGCACAGCAGTAGAACAAATCAGCAAACCAGCAGCAGCGGCAAAAGCAGCAGCAGAATGAATCAGCAACCCAGCAATAGCAAAAGCAGCAACAAGGACCAGCAGCAGTAGCAGCAGCAGCAACCTCCTGAAGTGTTCTCTCTAGAGCATCTTGAAGTGAAGTCTCTTCTCTCTCTCTCTCTCTCTCTTCCTATTTATCCCTTCTCAGAGTCTGCACCAGGATTTCTTCACCTGGCAAAACCCATACCCCCTGCACGAGGCAGTTTCCTGCTGAGAAGGAACCCTCTCACAGGGCTGTTATCAGCTATGGATTCCCTCACAGCAAAAACATATTTACATAACATAGCCAAATCTTTCACTACGGTGGTGGGCAGGGGGCTAGAGAGCATAATATGCTGTCTTGTGGCTATGGCTGCTACACCATGAATTAAGCAGCTTCCATTACTTGCACAAGACCTGAACAAGATGAGGGCTTATCACTTTATATCATGAGGGCCCCCACCCCTTCCTGAGGAATTATCAGCTCGATGGTTTCTAGAAGAGGGAGACTCCTATTCCTCAATGGTGTAGCCAATGTTAAGTTAACCACGCTCCAGCGAACACGGCCACCCCGCGCTCATGACAGCAACCCTAATTAGATTCAGTGAGTCACAGTCTCTACCCTCCAGAGAACGAGTGAAATAAGTGAAAATGAGAGGGAGACTTGTGGGGAAGAAGAGACTCGCCGGAAATGGTCAGGGGGCGTAACGGGTGGACATAAATGTCCCAGTTTGCTTTCAGTTGCTGTAATAAACACTGAGGTAGTTTGAATAAAACTGCCCCCCCCCCATGCGTCTACAGGGAGGGGCAGTATTAGGATGTGTGGCCTTGTTGGAATAGGTGTGGCTTTGTCGAGGTGTGTCACTGGGAGTGGGCTTGAGGTCTCAGAAGCTCAACCCAGTCTCCTGCTGCCTGTGGATCAAGACGTAGAGCTCTCAGCCTCCTCTCCATCACCACGTCGGCTGCCATGCTTCCCGCCATGACGATTATGGACTAAACCTCTGAAACTGGAAGCCAGCCCCCATGAAATGTGTTTCTTTATAAGAGCTGCCATGGTCATGTGTTTCTTCCCAGTAATAAAAACAAAAAAACAAAAACAAAACAAAACAAAAAAACCAAACACCCTAACCAAGACAAACACCACGGCCAAAGCCAACTTTTGGAATAAAGGGCCTATTTCATCTTACAGCTCACAGTCAACATGAAGGAAGCGTGAGCAGAAGACATAGGGCTTGGGGAAGGTAGTAGGGAAGAACACGGCTCACGGTGGAAGAAACTCATGTCAATGGCCTGAGGGCTGAGAAGAATCGGTGCTTTAGAGGAGAAAGCAAAGGAAACGCTGCGTCGGAGCCTCCTGTGGTGTGTTCTAGCTGGAAGAAGCCGTCCAAGAATGTTCACCTCTGTTCACAGGGCACAGCACGCACAGGTGTGTGTGGAGTGTGTACGAGAAGTTGGGGTTTTATTTCCATATCTAGAGCGAGAAATGTTTGGGCTGGGGAGATGGTTCAGTGATTGCTCTTCTTACAGAGGACTGGAGTCTGGTTTCCAGCACCCACTCTGGGTGGCTCAGAGGTGCCTGTATCACCCCTTTTCTTCTAAAGCTGCTTCTGGTCATGGTGTTTGTTACAGCCATCGAAAGCAAACCGGGACATTTACGTTTACCTGTTACGCCCTCTCACACCTCCTGACCATTTCCGGCGAGTCTCTTCTTCCCAACAAGTCTCCCTCTCGTTTTCACTTATTTCACTTGTTTTCTGGAAGGTAGAGACTGTGACTCACTGAGTCTAATTAAGGTTGCTCTCATGAGCGGGGGGTGGTGGTGGCCGTGTTCGCTGGAGCGTGGTTAACTCAGCACTGGCCACACCACTGAGGAATAGGAGTCTCCCTCTTCTAGCAGCCATCGGCTGCCACCCCAGTGCCAGCAGATCCAACACTCTTCTGGCCTCCGTGGCCACTTCCCACACATGATGTATACACACACGTACACATTAAAATAAAACAAAAAACAAATAAAGCAAGCAAACAAACAAAAAAAGTTCTGAGCTTGAGTGAGGTCCTGCCACTGTGAATTTAAGATCTCACCTCAGGGCTGGGTGGTGGTGACACACCTGGGAGGAAGAGGCAAGCGGATCTCTGAGTTTGGGTCCAGCCTGGGCTACAAAGAGAGTCCAGGACAGCCAGGGCTACACAGAGAAACCCTGCCTCAAAAAAGAAAAAAAAAAATCTCATCTCAGCTGAGTAGAAGTGATCAGAATGAAAAGTTACACTTCATCTAAACTGCAAGAAAAAACCAAATATTAGATTAACTGAACTGGTGATGTTTGTGATTCTAGCCTGAGCATCAAAATCATGGCGGGAGCTGCCATACACTCTCAGCTGGTATCTGGCACTGGGGGTTTAGGAGCATACAAGGCTGAGGTGTATCATGTTAGTTACACTGTCTGTTTCACGATCTTTCAGTATAAAAACCATCTGGAAGTGTCCTCTCTCGTGGATGTGTTCGGATTCCAGGTCTCGGATGTTGCAGCGCTTGCTGTGGTGTGTTTATGATCCCTGTGTAGGTAGACGAGATGCTACTGGCTGTCAGATGTTCTGTCTTCTCCGGAGCTTTTCAGCTAGATGTCTGTACAAACAGGGCTGGGAGGAAAATTCCACCTTCATTTTCACTATCCCCTCTAGCCGAAATTTAACACTACAATGATATATTTAGGCAAGGAACCATGGTAATTTTAGTTTAGCTTGTGACTTTGCCATCAGCAGAAGTAACAGATATTTTCTTACACAGTATGTTTGGTGTAAAATATTCCTTTGAAAAAAAAAATTAAAGGTAGGTGTTGAGGTACACACCTTTAATGGGAGGCTGAGGCAGGATTGATGTGGGTTCCAGGCTGGACTGGGCTATTCAGTGAAACCCTGTATCAGAAAACTAAAAAGAGTCTCTGTGGTTGTAGCTCAGTGTTAAAGTACTGTCTTACGCACAAAGCCTGAACTTTGATTCCTCCTGCAAACCCCCCCCCCCATACCCAGTCACACACAAACACCCACTTAAACAATCCCACAACACTGGCCCCTTCCTCAAATATTTAAAAACTGTGTTTTGTTTTGTTTTTTCTTTTTTGCTTTCAAGACATGGTTTCTCTATGTAGCCTGGCTGTCCTGGAACTCACTGTGTAGGGAGGGTAGCCTTGAACTCATAGACCTGCCTGTTTGCCTCCTGGATGCTAGGACTAAAGGCATGTGCCACCATTCTCAGTTGCTGGAAATTGTTTTACAGTTTAGGCCAGTTTTTTTTTTCAGTCATATGCATTTTATTTTATACATTTCAAAAACTATCGAGATAAAGCTTTCAGATGGGTAAAGGGATCCCGTACACAAGAAAGGTTCAGAACAGCCAGGCTCAATGACAGGGAAGCAATAGGAGTGTTTCATTATGAACAGATCTCATCTCCAGATCTGCTTTCACACGATGTCTCGCTTCAGTCTGAGTGGCAAAGGGGGAGAGCCAAGCAGTACTTGCGAAACCCTTTTCCTCAATACACTTTTGTCCTGTTCGTAGACCAGTTCAGAGACTGGATTTCCAAGGATTAGGAAAAGTGGTACATGCAGAGATTAAACAGATCTGAGAAACTGTGCCCATAATCTTGGGTACAAATCGTACATTTCCACAAACGTTCCCTAAGTAGGGATCTGACAAAAGAACAGACATCGCTTTTTGAAGCTATGATCTCCAGGACTTGGACCGAGTCCAGCAGCCAGCCAGGGCCCTCCCAGTCCTCTTGGGTTGCAGCCTCAGAGTCCTCAGGGACCATGTCTGAAGACATAGTGCAAATCATTATTCAGTCTCCACTTCCCGCCATCCTGCCACCTCACAGATGCTATTTTTGGAAGTCTGAGTTTCTCAGCAGAGGCAGCAGCAATAGCAAGCTTGAGGAGTTAGCCGAATGGCTGAGGTGGCACCCCGAGTTCAACACTGTATTCTCACTCTTTCTGCTGAGATGAAAATGCTTCTATTTCTGCGTTTTGGAGGGAGGGAGAAGAGACAGAAGCAATGTCATAGCACCAAAGATTAAAAACTTAAATGCACAAATGAACAGAATATTCACCCATTGTCTACCACACTGTATGTGCTAACCTTCCTTCCTTCCTTCCTTCCTTCCTTCCTTCCTTCCTTCCTTCCTTCCTTCCTTCCTCCCTCCCTCCCTCCCTCCAGATATTATGCAGCCCAGGCTGACCTTGAACTCATGATTCTCAGGAGTATAGGGGTTCCAAAGGATGGTTTCTGATGATGCGTCTCCTGACAATTCCCTCAGCCTAGCGGTAGCTATTCTGAAGCTGTGATTTAATGGCACAGAACAAGAAGTCAAGGAACTCATCAGATTCCCCTAGAAAACAGTTTCAGAGCTGGGAGAAGGGCGCCTGAGTTCTTTGTGGCTGTTTCCTCCGTCTTCTCACCAACGAAATGGAGTAAAAGCTCCCACACGAGGCTTTCCTGAGCTAATGTGGGTGAACTGGAAAGGGGATGGGTAAATGTTTGTCAGTCTGTAGCTTCGGTTTTCCTAGACAGAGAACACTAAGAAACTGGCTTACGTTCTGGGTCATTTCCTCTCCTTTTATGGGCGTCTGCCACCCCCCCCCCCCCGTCTGCTTCTCAGGCCTTCAGTTTTCCCCTCTGATGCATTTTGTTGTAGATCTGAAATCTTGTTTTCTCTCTTAACTTAAACAACCCCTTTCACACCTTCCCTGGATCTCCGGTATCTCATCCCCACCTTTGTGACTGTCCTTTGACTTAAAACTGAAGTAGCAAGTGGAAGATGGTAATTTATGATCCTTTCCAAACCTCAATGATGGAAAAAAAATACCAAGATTTAAGGTACAGTGTGGGGTTGGGGGGAGGAGCAGTTTGCAGTCTGACCTGAGTTCAGGGCTTGTCATGGTCCAGAGCTGGGAGTCTCCTGCGCACCACTGCCTAAGCCCTTCCATCCCCTTCCCATGCTCTGAGCACTCAGCAATCAGGCTGGACACAGAGCTTAAGGCAACTGATAGCAATCTACACGAATCTGACACGGGAGAGTAAATCTGTTTTAAATACTAGGCTTATTATGGTGATGCCTTCTAAATCCATGACAGCAAAGGCAGGTGCGTGTGCTGTGCCGTATGGCAAGGCTTCTCTGCCGAGCTAAATTCAGGGATTTAGGCCTCAGCCTGGCACGGAGACCCAGGGGGACAAGCCTGCCACAGCCCAAGCCTTCCTCAGTGTCTTTTCATCGCTGCCTCGCTGACCTCTTTGTGGGTCTACAAGCATCCAGGCACTTTTAGGCTTTCACTTCTGGTGTATGTATAGTGTGCCTCAAAAGCAAGTTCCCCTCCGGACTGTGGTCTGTCCTCTTATTCTCCCCACAATGGTGACCCTGCCCACACATGCCTCTCCAGGTAGGTTAGGGCTTTCTTCCTAAGTGTTCCTTCAAGGCATACATTCTTTGGGGATGTGGGGCTTCCTGCTGTCTGTACCAGTCTGTTGGGTGAATAAATGCATTTTTAAGGTTACTTATAAAACATCCTAGCCTTATTTGTTCTGTTTGGAAGTCAGCTACACAACAGCAGTTTTTCCAGAAGAGCCCTATGACAGTTTGGTCCAGCAAACATGAGTCAATGTCACACTGTGAGCCATAGCAGGAGAAATCAGCCCAGAGTCAACTCCTGAGGGGAGGAGAGTTCCCTGTATTCCTAGTCTCCATTCTTCGTCTGTAATGAACTGAATGATGAGCTTGGTGTTGGGCGTGCCAAATCTGAGCAGCCTGGGATGCCACGGGACGCTACTTTCTGTGAGCACAAAAGTAGCCTGGAAACTTTCTCAGTAGCACATAAAAGACATCACGCTTACGTTGGTGTCGTGGATGCATTCTTAGACCTTTATCGGTAGTAAATACTGTGCCTGAAAAGCAAGCTCCCCTCTCAGATCCACCTGGACCCTGCCTTAGGTCTCAGCAGTCTTCTTTTATTCTTCCTCCTTATGCTTTGTTTCTGAGATAGGGTCTCATCACGTAGCTCAGGCTGGCTGCAAACTGATTGCATAGCCCAGGATAGCACTCAAATTCTTGACTTACCTGTGCTAGCTTCACAATAGCTTCTTTAGCCTCTCATGTCTCAGTTCAGCTTCCTGTTTCCTTCCCAAGTACCTCTCCTTCCTGTTTCTGGAAGAATGCACACCATTTTGATCTCATCATGTGTACATATGGGAAGTTAATAGAGGTGTGTGTGTGTGTGTGTGTGTAAAGATAATTAAGCATGGTCACTTAGGAAGAAAAGACTGCTTTTTCTAGAAAATTTAAGTCTTAAAAATTCAAGATGCTTTGTCCTACATAACAAATGCTTAACAGACTTGAGCCATAAATATAATCATTAATTATTAGTAATAAGATCCATTTCTTAAGAGCAGGTTGCATTTATGCCAAAACCAAAGCAAGTGTGGGGAGCTTGCTGCCCCCACATTCTCCGAAGGAAGCAGAGATTGTATATATTAGCTGGAGTTCATCCAAGCTGCTTTTGGGACAAACAAGATAATGTGTTGGGAACAGAGGTCAACAGCTGTGACTCTTCTGTGACGTTCTGGAAAGTGGACAGATGTATTCAGATTGACCTTCCTTATTCAGTGAGTGTGGGAACTTGTGGGAACGGGTTGGAGACAGGGAGCCATAGCAAGGCGGAGAGGAGAATCGGATTCCCATGGGAGTCAGTGGCATGGGCCACCACAGAGAGCAACGTTGAAGTTAACAGCTTTATTTCCTGGGGGTGCTGCTTTAAGCGACATGTCAAGAGAATGAAGGCCCATAAAACTTGTAGCAGAGGAGGAGGAAGCCCAAGCATGACAGTTTTCCCAAGACTGGACAGGATTTCAGTTCCTGTAGAGGTCAGAGGTGGCCTGCTTAGCATCCCACTGACTGCATGGTCAGGAATAGAAGAGGTCAAGTCAGGTTCAACACAAGACACAGAGTGAAATACATTCCCTATGCTGGCTTTCCACCCCCAGTCATAGTTAATTACCATTCTGTTCTCTGGAAAATATCCAAGTATCCCAGCTTTTCTTTTTAAATGGCAAATCAGCCAGACCCAACATGCTTGCTGCCTCTGTGTCATGCCAGCCAGGAGGTGACTATCCTTAGAGGGACCTCAGTGAGACCATCAGATTTTTCAGAAATACAGAGTTTTGGGACTAGTTGACTACTTTACTGATAACCATCTCCTTAGCAAACAATGTCAGACACGTAAATTTACCCTGTTGTAATGGCCTAGCTGGAGCCTGAGGGCAACACACTTTCTCCATGCTCATGATGCATGATGCCCCCTCTGCCACTGTCTTCAGATTGGCAAGTGCATGACCCTTTTTCTAGAGCCCCGTGTCTGGGCTCATGATCTATCCATCTTGCTGATGGTATGTGAGTCTTTGGTCAGGATAACTTCCTGTCAGATGATATCAAGGCTGTAGGGCTTTGCTTCCTCTGTTGGTGGGGTCTCCGTGGGCATCAGCTCAGCATGGGAGGCTAGGAACCACACCTTCTTGATTGAAGAAGGCTCTCCATCAGAGGTTCTTAACCTATAGGTCATGACCCCCTTGGGGGTGACGTATCAGATATCCTGGATATCAGATATTTACCTGAGGATTCATAACGGTGGCAAAGTTACAGATATGAAGTAGTAACAAAATAATTTTGTGGTTGGAGGGTCACCACACGTGAGGAGCTGTATTAAAGGGTCACAGCGTTAGGAGGGTTGAGAACCACTGCTCTAGAGCCACATTTAAACAAACCAAGACAGCTGCTTAGAGATGCATTGTGGGCGCATGACCCAACCACTCTGAGCTTTTGTTTCCTTAACCATAAAATGCAGATAATGATGGTCCTGACCTCCTGGGGTTCTAGTGGGGATTAAATGGGCTGAAACGCAGCTGGGAGCCTCTGATAAATTTTAGCTATGGCTTTTATAACTCAGAGTGATAAGCCCACCTGCTAAGTGGTCAAAGTCCTTTAGGTAATTGCTCTAAGGAAAAAAAATACAGTATTGTTTCGTGTAATTCTTGATAAAATCTTGTAAGTTGGTCTTGCAAAAGCTTTTTTTTTTTTTTTTTTTTTTTTTTAATACTTGCTTCCTCTGTGGGATTAGATGATCAGTGCAACAGCCTTTTCTTTGTTTTCATTTTTTTCTGGGTTTAGCATAAATTTCTTTGTAAGATGTTGGTTTTGCTGGTTTGTGGTAATATGCACGACTTAACTTCATCATTGCCTACTGTTTTAAAGAAATCCTTTAAAAAATACTAGTAGCTGGCATAATACTAGAAAGCTCAGGGGCGAAATCTGTTTCATTATTTTCTTACAACCATCCTGGGAGTGTTCAAACCTCTGTAAGAGGGAGCTGCGGGGAGAATTCGAAAGGAAAATGAATAGCAATTTTCCAGCTGGCATGCTGCTTGGCTTGTTCTGTGTTTAGCTAGCCACAGGTCTTCTCATTGATAACTTGTAGCTTGACAACTGTCACTCTCGGAAGCTTTCAGTGCTACTTTGTAATGTATACCTATGTGCTCAGACTGCAAGAGAGTCCAGCAAGAAGAAACACGATGCTAATTTCCAGAGTTCTGGAGGAACCGGCCTGTAGAGCAAAGTGGATTGATCTACATAGACCACACATGCATTCAATAATCTGTTCTGATTGATCTAACAAACACTTGTTCGGCCCCTACAAGCAGTGCGAAATGGAGATGAAATCTGTATCTACTCTAAGGGTGGAGGAGATTTACACACTGTGCGAAATATAAGCAACATACCGAGAGAGACATTTTTATTTCTGTTTTATATACGAAGAATTGAGGCTGTAGTTCCCTAGTCCACTGAGGCTTCAAATCCTGTGCTTTTAGCTAGCAGAATTCTCACGCTCAGTGCCTTTCCTTTTCTCAATCTAGATTGGCAAACCAAGACTTGAGTAAATGTCCTGTGGAGGAAACATATTCCATTTTCCCAAAACCATAAGGGAGGCGCAGAGGGTCCAGGAGATGGGGGGGGGAGGAGCTGCTGAGTGGCTTGACTGTAGGACAAATGATCTATGAAGGAAGCGGGTCTTTGAGACTCCTACTGTTCTGAATGAAGCCCATCACGGGGTAGAGGACCAGACAGGAATCCTATGCAGAGGTCGTAGCTAGAGATAAGGTGTGTTTCGCACAGTGTCTTAGTGTCTTGTGTTTGAGAACGCAGTCGGGGTAAAGACTTCCCTGCTCAGCGTACCAGTCGGGGATGTCCACAATTGCCGCCACATTGGCTGGAAGGTCGAGGGAGTGATGTGGGGTGTTTCGTGCCTCTTATTCCTTCACTCAGTGTCTTGGTGAGCATCCGCTGAGTGCTAGACATAGGGGTGCAGGTGAGATGTGAGGTCTGTCCTCATCCTTACGTGGTGCTGGAGAGGCATTAGACACATAACAGCATGTAGCAAGCTGCCAGCGCTTTGCGGGATCCCATGGCGCTGTAGTAGCGTGATAGAGGTCATACACGTGATGAGGTGTGCGTGTGTGCCTCGTGCATGGCTGCGTGTGTGTTGGCTGGAGAAGGCATGACTGAAGAGGTCCTGTTTACTCTGCACTTGGACGAGTGAACATGGCTCACTCAGACAGACACATTGCGCAGAAAAGGCCGTGCTTTTTGGACTGGATTTGATTAAGGTGGTTTATTTCACCACAAGCTTTACGTCCTTAATTTTCAAGAATGTGTAGGCTGAGGCTGTTTCAGTGCAATACTGATACATTTTGCTGACGTCTTCAAGTGCCATTAGGACCATCCTCCCCTACCTGAATGACTGGTGTTAGCTGTCAGCTGAAGGATGTTATAAATTATTACTTTTCTTCATTGTCCTGAAGAAATATTCGATAATCGGAGAAAGCTAGCACTTAGAGAGTCAGTATAGCATCGTGATTTGGTTATGCGATATAGCAAGGAAAGTTAGAAACGTCTAGACTCTAGGCTTGGCCCCACTGTTTTTTGAGTCTTCTTGATCCCCACTGGGATCAGCTTTCTCTTCTGCAAATGGAGATGGAGCATCTTTCTCAGGGGCTGGATATCAGATGAACACCAGGAATGTAAAGTCAGTGGCGCACAGACGTTGTTGTCGTTCTGGTGCACGACTCTTACATAGACACGTATAGTGGTACATACTGCTTTCACACGTGTTACAAGGTGCCTTTGTGCACTGATGGGTGGGTTCAAGATTCCTTATCTCGTTTCTCTCATTTCTGCTTTTTAGGATTACATAAGTGGTGTTGAATCTCAAGAGCAAATGTGAAAATGACAAATAAAATAGTTTTTTTTTTTAAAGAGCTCCTATGAGTTCAGGGTAATAGGGCCACAGAACGTTTTTTTTTTTTTTTCTCAGTATTATATGTATTTTTGAAAGGGAAAGGAACAAATGTCAGCTTGTTTATTTTATTATTATTATTCTAAAGAAAGAAAACCCATTTCGACCGATCCATTGATAAATGTCAAGTACACTGGGGGACCAAAGAGATTGCCTCAGCAATTTAGAGCTTTTTTTTTTTTTTTTTTTTAGAAGTTTTTCTTTTTATTTATTCTCTTCTCATAAATCACAGCCTGACTGCAGTTCCTCTCCCCACCCTCCCCTCCTCAGTCTCTCCTCCCCACTTCTCCTTTTCCCATATCCACCCCCCTTAGCCTCCCCTCAGGAGAGGGCAGGCCTTTCTTTCAGGGACATCAACCAAGTATGGCATAACAAGCTAGAGTTAGACCAGGCACATATTCTCACATCAAGGCTCAGTGAGGTAACCCAGTAGCAGGAAAAGGGTCCCAAAGGCAGGCAGAAGAGCCAGAGACAGCCCCCGATATCAATGTTAGGAGTCCCACAAGAAACAAGCTACCCAACCATAACATATATACAGAGGACCTAGGTCAGATCCGTACAGGCTCCCTGATCTCTGTGAGCCGACTGGAGTCCTGGCCAGATGATTCTGTGGGCCATATTATTGTGTCCTTGACCCGTCTGGCTCCTCTGATCCTTCCTCCTCCTCTGCAGGACTCCCTGAGCTCTGCCTAACATCTGGCTGTGGGACTCTGTACCTGCTCCCATCGGTTGCTGGATGAAGTTTCTCTGCTCTCTCTACTGGCCATTATGCTAGGATGAAGCCACAGCACATCATACAGGCATGACAAACTGTAGGTCAGAGGTTTTGTTGTCCTAATCCCTGCATTTGAGGCCTTGCCTGGGGACAGGATGGCGGCAGCCTCCGTGTCCCCATTACTAGGAGACTTTGCTAGTGTCACCCTCATAGAGCCCATGGCATTTCCATTGCATTAGGTTTCTACCTTGCTCCAGAAATTCTAGTGTTTCCCAGTACACTGTCCCTCCATCCCCCCTTCCTCCTGTTCCCATCCCCACCAACAGCAGTCCACCCTAGAAATGTATTCTATTTCTCCTGCCCAGGAAGATCTTTAAGGCTTCCTTGTTACTTGGCCTCTCTGGGTCTGTGGATGGTAGCGTGTTTATCCTTTATAGATAATATCCACTTGTAAGTGAGTACATACTATGTTTGGCTTTCTGGGTCCGGGCTACCTCAATCAGGATGATTTTTTTTTCTAGTTCCGTCCATTTGCCAGGAAATTTCATGATGTCAGTTTTTTAAACAGCTGAATAATATTCCACTGTGTAAATGTGCCACATTAAAAAAAAATCCTCTAGGTCTTTACGCATTTTATTTGTTTCCTCTGTTATCCTCTTCTCAGGAGGATAACATGGATGTTAGGTCATCTTCTTGAATTTCAGTTATGCTGGGGTGTCCAGGGCTACTTGCCCCTGGATAACTGGGTTCTGGAGATGCCATATTGCTCTGTCTTTTGTTCAAAAGAAAGACTTTCAGTTATGGTGCATTTCTATCACGAGTGTATCATCTTGTTTAGTAAACAAGTCAATCCAGTAACGATTTCCCTTCACAGACATAGGTGATGGGGTAAAAGCAACAATAATTAGTTTTGATCATCTGTAACTACTTAGCATATCAAATGGCCAAATTTATAAATCTCCACAGTCTCCCAGAATAAATAATCCTAGAAATGCTGACAGTGTGGTTGACAATGGTTTCAATTAGGGAAGGAAGTTATAATTCTGTTCACAAGTGAAAATTTCTGAAATTTAGAAAAGAATTTAAGACTGGGGTCAGAAGTTTTTGTTTGTTTATTTTTGGATATATGTATAGCTGCAGCAGTTAGTTAACTAATGTTAACTGATTTAATAAACATATTCGTTTAATAAACATAAAAAAAATCCACTCTTTGGTTGAAGGATATCTAGGTTGTTTCCAGTTTCTTGCTATTATGAATAAACCTGCTACAAACATAGTTGGATAAGTGTCCGGGTTAGAGCATCGTTAAGTATATGCCCAGGAGTGACATGGCTGGGTCTTAATGGTAGACAGAGTCCCAGTTTTCTGAGAAACTGCCATATTGATTTCCAAAGTGACTGTGTAAGTTTGCACTCCTACCAAAAATGGAGGAGTGTTCCCCTTGCTTCATATCCACTCCAGCATGAGTTGTCACTTGTGTTTTTCATTTTATCCATTCCATAAATATGGAATCTCAAAGTTGTTTTGATTTGCATTTCCCTGACAGCTGAGGACGTTGAACATTTCTTTATGTGTTCAATGCTTAAGTACCCAATTTTAAAATTGGATTATTTAGTTTGTTGATGTCTAGTTTCTTGGGTTCTTTGTATATATATTTTTTATATTAGCCCTCTGTCAGGTGTGGAGTTAGTGAGAATCTTTTCCTATTCTGTAGGCTGCCATTGAGAGAGAAGTTGGCCACAGAAAGACAAGTACCACATAATTTCTTACAACTGTGGATTAAAGAAAAAAAAACATTGATTGCCTAGAACTAGATAATAGAATGAGGTATTGTGGTCCACATCTATATACTAGCATTCAAGGGGTTGTGTCAAGAGTAGTACAAGTTTGAGGCCAACCTGGGTTACTTGTAAAGACCCTGTGTAAAAATAATAAGAGTAGAACAGTGGTTACCAAAAGTTGGGGAGGTAAGAGGAAAGAAAGCTTGAACAATGGGGTCTAAGCCACAGTTAGAGAAAAGGAGGAAATTTTAGTGTGCTACTACAGTTGATACACACAAATGAGGATGCTTATAGCTTATATAAAAGCCATATTGGGAAAGCAGTTGAGTACAGATGCTGACCTGGGGGAGGGGGGGTCAAGGAAAGATCCAGAAGAGGAATATGGGCTTGGCCGTGGTGGTGTGCTAGCACTATGTACGGAAGGCCCAAGAGTTGAGGAGAGGGGTGGAGGGCTGGATAAAGAGATCCCGGGATGTCTCCATAGAGCATCTTCCAATGATCTGCTTTTTAAATGATTCTTTGAGAGACATAGAGAACATGAAGTAGCCAGAGGATTTCGGTTGCTTTCCTGTTTCCCTAAGAAAATATGGTGTTTTTATGACTTCCTCTTTGCATTGGAAACTCTCGCAGACACTCAGATGCCTGGACACTTGCCAAGCCGGTGCTTGGATGCATTTTGCAAAGTTTGTAGAAGTGAGTTATACATACATTCCATAGGATTACCTTAAGACTATTACAAACATCAATTTCAAAACATTTATGTAGAATTTGAACACTTACGTAGAAATCTCACAACCCCCCACACAACCTTGTATTTTGGACAGTCTGTCACTCCCTGTGAGAATCCCTCTTCTGTGAGATGGTTCTTTCTCTTCTTCAGAATGCCTTGCTTGTCTGCTCTTGCCATTGCTGGACCCTGAGCACCCACCTTTCCCAGCGCTGATACTTATCAGTGAATTACTCTTCTCAGCACATTCTCTGGTGATTGACATTCTTTTCAGTGACAGAAAAAAAAAAAGTGTCACTAAAAGATGTAAAAGTCTAGTCATCAAAAACAAGGCAATATCCTGTGTGAAAGTCAGGAAGCCTTGTGGCTGGAGTCCCTTGATCATGTGCCTGTACTTCATCATGTGCCTGTGTGACTTCAGTTCACAGCACGCTCTGCCTTGTGAGGGAGGGGTGGCAGCCCTGACCCTCATTAGGACAATGACACCTGGGCTGCTCTTCTTGGCTCTCAACTTCTTCTCCTCAGTTCAAGTAGCAGGTAAACAATTTTGATCTCATTTCTTCCCTAGGATTTTCATTTGTGTTTCTGTGATCAGCAGGGCTTATTCGAAAACTCTAGTGACCTGCAAATTTTGAACACATTTAATGTTTTGCTCTAATACGACAAACTACTATTTAGAAACTAATTCTTATAATACACCATAGAGTGCTTTAATAAAAAAGTCTTTTGGGAAGAAACATCATTTTATTTAACAGATAGTTGATAATGTCTCAAGAACTTTTTATCTTATAGTCAGGATTTTATTTTTTAAATCCTAGAAAACCTGTGGTAAGTAGGTACTTAGGTAAGTTCTAAAGACTCTGGGTTAGGTTGCCCGGGCTCATATCTCAGATTCTAGTGGAGTTTTGGTGAGAGTTTAAACTACCTAAATCTCTGTAAAATGGGAACCTTAATAAATATTGCCTCAATTTCATTGTGAGATAAAATGAAACAATCAGTGTGAAAGGTTTAGGTCACCGGTGCTTGGCCGGTAAGCATGTGTTCATTTCGGTACTGTGCCTACCTGAATTCAGCGCGTGCCAAGAACAATCCGGCAGTAGGCACAGATGCTAGCAAGTTTCCTTTTGCTGATCATTGGAATATGTTTACTTAGGTTAAAATCCTTCAAGCCCCCAATAACAATGGCAAGCAGGCTATATGGCTATCGGTTAGAAAGCTCTTATTCTGAACAGCATTTAGTTTTCACAACCAGGAGGGGCTTATCTTCTTACACTCCCTTTCCAGATGGGGAGATCATCTGATGAATACTTTCTACTGCAGAGTGTTCAATAGCTCCTGCAGAGGATGCAGGTCCCAGATTTCAGAGCACCTTCGTCTGACTCAGGAGCCTGTGCGCTTGACCGTAGTGCTCTTCCAGCTAGCCTGATAAGATTTGTATTATTTTCAGACTCATATCAATTCAGTGTTAAATTGTCTCCACAAACCATAGTTCCTAAGAGAAAAAGATAGCTATTTTAACTGCTGGAATAGGACAGGGTTTCACCCAGTTTGGAAACTGGATAAAAAGGAGTCCATGGATATACTTAGATTATGACATTTCACTCAGAAAGATGCATTGTGAAGCCAGCGTTTTCATTTTCCTTCTCACTTGTTTTGACATTGCAGACCTCATTATTGGTGTTATTTTTAAATTCCATGAGTGCTCACTCCAAAAAGCATCATTTCCTAATTTGCAGAAACAGAATAGTTACCTGTAGATGCCCACTTACTTTTGTTCCTTGGTGTGCTGGTGACCACAGATTTTATATATTTATAAAAAGTGCAGCTGGAATGGAAAGACATGGCCTGGTGGTAAGTCATGCCCCAGTACCTGGCAGCATACATTTAGAGCTAAAGAATCTTTAAAACTTATTTTGAAAGGGTTTCTGTGCTTCATGTTTAAGGGGTCTCAAATTTCTTTTACAGAAATAGTTAGGACACCTTAGTTTATTAGGGTAAAGCCTTCCCCTGACTGAAAGTTTTCAACATTGCTAATTGTACACAAAATGCATTTCTGATGTCTTCTGTGGACAACATTCTGCCATAAACTCATTTATTTTCTTCAGAAACTATTTTGGTTGGACTCAAAACTTTGTACTTTTCTTCCTTTAGAACCTCTACTATGGGGATAGCTAAAAAGAGTTAGGGAGTTCACTATGTAGACCATTGGTTTTATTTACCTTAATGTGCATTTTACTTTATAGACACCAGTTCCTTTTCCTACCAACTCTTAGGATTTGATGCCAGGTGTCCACTAAAAAAGTAGGATGAGGTGAAGGTAGAGAGTACATTTTTGAAATGCCTCTTCCAGAAAGAAAGCTTGAGAAGGAAGATTTTTTTTTGAAGGAAGATAATTACAACAAACACGTATGACACATGAAAAATGGTGCAAAGCCTTTCCATATACTTTTTGTTTCTCTCTTCATGTTTACCACCTCACACAAAGAAATTACACATAAGGAATTCCCTGGTCTTGGGCTAGAGATGTAATGCAGTTGGTAAGTACTTGTCTAGCACACACGAACTCCTGGGTTTGATCCAGCACAGCATCAACCAGGCGTGGCAGTGGTAGCACACTCTTATAATCCAGTGGAGGCAGGAGGATCAGAATGATCAAGGACATCCTTGGTTACATAACAAGTATGAGGGTAACCTGGGCTACATGAGATGCTGTCTTAAAAAAAAAAAAGTCATTTGTCCTTGATCTTCCTAGAAATATAAGAAACTGCCATGATACCTGCATTGGACCGCACGTGTGTGTGTGTGTATCTTTGTGTGTGTGTAGGCAGGTCTTTATTTTCACTAATTTAATAATTTTGACTCATTGGTTCACAGCATAGATTAATATACTTACTTGATGATGTTACATCTAATCCAATTCTCGTGGTTTGGGTGATGCAGCAGAAAGTTCTTTATGGTTCAACTAAAGAAGCAGGATATTCAGTTCAAGAAGCAGGACACCGGAAGAGTTAGGAAGCTGTACCTTGGACACTTCCTCCACTAAAGTTGTGTGTTTTGTACGCATATTGGACAATGGTGCTACTAAGATCTGAAAAGACAGGGTTTTGTTGGACTTGGGAATTTGAGTCCAGGTCATAGCTGCAAGTTTCTGAGAGCTAAATACTTTGTGATTGATGGTAGGAGTTCGTAGATAAAATATATCATTGGTCATGTATATTTTCTAGCCAATGTTTTCAGCAAACTGCCCATGTTGTGTAGAGACTAAAATCAGGAAATATCTGTTTACTTTTTCATGAGAGCATTTCTTTTCACTTTTCTCCAAATCTTAGCAGATAAAGTATGTCAAAGTGGCCAGTTTGGACATGAATGATTTCTCCAATAACGCTGCATTTATTCCCCTCAGAACTTTTCCGTAGAGAGGCACAGAATATGATTGGCATTTAATAAAAAGTCATATCTACGAAGCAAAGTAATTAAAAACTTTATCTTTGCCCAGTCTTTGGCAAATGATTTCCTCTGCGGTAGATGCACAGAAAGAAATAATTAACTTCTCACGGTTAAGTGTCGCTCTGAGGCTGGGCTTGGGAAAGTGAGATAAAAAAAGATGAGCAGCGAAGAATGCAGTGTAATCAGCAGACTGCTACGTTTGCATAGCTTCCACGGCACTCTGGCGAGCTTTTCCGACTGTTAAAATCAGACCTGGTGTTTTGTCAATTGATGTAACTTTGATAGCTACTTCCAAAGAATGGAATTTGCTAAGAAGCTGGTTCACTACCATGTTCTTAATACACTCTTCTAGCCCTCTCCTCCCTGCCCCCTTTTCAAGGCAACCCACCCAGCAAGGACTTTAACAGCAAGGACTGTTAAAATTAACATCGATTGATCAATTCCAAGAAACAGAATGAGTCATTGCCGCAGACAGATCAGAAGAAACGAATCTGTGATTGTAACTGTGAAGAGGACGCATGCAGACTTTTGCTGGGGGGGGGGTTCCCATTGCCTTCCTTCCATGAGATACGAACTCTGTGGGGTGGGGGTGGGGCTCATTGCCTTCCCTCCTTAGATACGGACTCTCCTTTTCAATGCTTCACCCCCCTTTTCTTTTCTATTTTGACGAGTGAAGCAATTCCCTGTGATTACCATTTGACATTTGTCTTGTGTGGCTATCTTCCTTCAAGTGATTTCTTGTACGCAGTGTGCTGACCTTTATCAAAGTGAAAAAAAAAATCATGCCACCAACACCCCAGAAGAAAATTTCATTTGTGCTTTATCATCTAAGGCCATTGTTCTTTTTGTTCACTAGTACAGACATTGGTGGGGACACAGGGTTCACTTGTCTGGAGATTAGAAGGCACTTAACTCCTGCAGAGGACAATTTCTTCACAGCAGGAGATTGCCAAGGATAATTCCCTTTCTCCTTTCATCTCAGTTAAAATACAGTTTGCCTTTTTCTTTAAGAAATCTACTCGCAGAGCTTGGCAGTTTTCTGTTGAGAGTTTAGTCAAACTTGGGGAGAAATGACACCTGGCTGCTTTTGTGACTCACTGGAGGGGTCGCCGGTTTTCTAAGCCATGTGAGACGTTTTCTCTGGTCAGTGATGTGGTTATAGTACCGCCACCACCTAATCAACCCACTAACCAACCAAAACTGAGGACCAAAACAACAAAAGCTTGACATACCCAGAGCTTTTAGCGGGGAGCTGCAGGGGGAGTGGCAAACAGTCCCTGAGGCTTGGGAGCGGGGGATGGGAGGACATTCAGAACTAAGGGGGGAAAAAAAGCGTTCGCAAAGTAGGTTTTCATTTTTTCACTTGTGACTCAGTTTGATGACACTGAATGCTAGAAGAGGGGTTTGCTGGGTGGTATCAAGAAGTTCCCAGTTTCTTGGCAAAGAGTGTTCTCTTTGGCCTTAGTGCCTCAGTGCTAATGTCATTGGTATCATACCTCTGTCTTTGTGTCATTATGCAAATTGTATTTGTGTGCTTCAGGAGTAAGAGACACCCCATGGTGGTGGCGAGTTTTTTTGCTTAACTTTGAGCTCCTTTATCTGCACATCATGATTACCGTCATTTCTTTGTCACTGTCTTCATTATCTTGCAGATGCTGATTGACAAGGTAACCAAGTTAATGGTGCCATTCAGAAGCACAGTTCACATTAGTCTCTTACCTCATGGTGAAATCCTTTCCACAGCTTCTGAATCACTTTGTTGGCTCATAATCCACCGTATAATGTATAATCACGGCATTTATGCCCCTTCATCATTCACTAATTCACTAAGACATCTGAATTATTGATATGTCCCTCATTCTAACAACGACACAGGTTCTCTTATTCAAACAGGGTGCGTGTTTGGATTTTTATCTTTGATTTCTGTGTTCGGTTTTGTGTATGTGCACAGATGTGCATATGTGTGGAAGCCAGAAGGCAGTCTTAGATTCCATTTCTTAGGCGCTGACCACCATTTGTTTGTTTTTGTTTTGGGGCACAGGGATCTCTTATTGGCCAAAAACTTGCCAAGTATCCTCGTTGGCAGGCCAGTAAGCATCAGGGATGTACCTGTCTCTGCCTCACTGTCACTGGGATTACAAGATGTATGCCATCATGCCTAGCTTTTTAATATGAGTTCTGGTCATTGAACTTGGGTCCTCTTGCTTGCAAAGCAAATACTTTCCTGATATATCTCCCCAGACTGGAAAGTTTAAATCGGTGATCAAGTAGAAGGTTTAGAACATCACTTAGATGTATTTGCAGCTTGTCTGAGATCCCGAGACTGTCTTTGATATTGGGTGCTACTAATACATAATTTGAGACCAGCAGGGACCTACCTGAAACACAGAGAGTCTACCCTTAGAGCGTCAGTACAAAAGGCATATAGGAAGAGGAGGTTTTCTTCCACTGTGACACTCCCGAAACCCCCAAACAGGGGTCTAGTAAGCTTCTTCTCTTTAAAGTGCCAGCCTCTCCATGTGCTTTGCTGAGCTAAGTTCTCATTCATCTGCTCCTTTAACAGGTATTTGTTGAATATCATCTATGTGCAAGAGACTAGTCTGGGTCCTGTGACAGATCAAAAACAAACACTTTAGGATGTGATAAAGTAAAGAGTGATATTTATAAAATTCTTAAATTTTTTTTTCAATCAACCTTAGGTCAATTATGAATAGTATTCTATCCACACTAATTTATTATTGTGGAAAACAATTATAAACCACAGGTGATCAGAGATGGGAAGAAACAGGTATTTCTCAACTTGCAGACGAGAAAGCTGTGTTGATGGTCACTAGATGTTGAAAGATTGCATTGTTAGGTTTCTCAGCATTGTTGGATGCCTTGAGGCTGGTCCCATCTTAATTTATCTAACCCATTGTGTGTGTGCATGCGTGCGTGTGTGTGTGTGTGTGTGTGTGTGTGCCATAATAAAGGGCTCTCAACTCCAACATCCTTCGTTGTCACACACACCAGCAGCCACCCTTTATGACCCTACCAAGGCTGGACTAGTCTTGTGGTTCCTTCTCTCCATTCCTGCTGTTCCAGATCTACAGTCTTTCATTCTAGATTTTTTTTTTTGGTAGGAAGATTTGCCTTCTTGGGAGAAGTGATTGCCTTTATTGTAAGAGGTGGTCTTATGAGAACGTGGCTCACTTTAACAAATATTTATTAGACCTCTCATATTTTAATCCTCCATGGCTTTGAGGAAACAGAGGGAGAAGACAAGAAGCACAAGGGCACAGCAAACAAGATTGAGTTCTCTCTGCGTTCATGGACTTGGCAGTTTAGTTGAGAAACTGTATGATGGGACACAACATCTGGAAACAGCTGCGTGATGACAGTTGGCATTCCCCTCCCTTATGTCATGGTGCTATGTGTTGCATTAATGGCTTTGCATGTACTGTCCTTCTACCTATCACTTGGAGGCTTTGAGACCCCAAATGTCAAAATCAGTGGACTTCTTTTCTCTTCAGAGTTCACAAAAATTGTTATTGTGAATTGATTAACATCTGTTTTGCACATCAGACTACTAGCTCCTTGGGAACAGGCTCTTGTTTCATTCACTCAGGTAAACTTGGTGTTCGGCGCAGTATGGGAAGCCTGTAGGAATTGATCAAACATTTATTGAAAAGGAAAATGAACATGCAGGTGTCAAAAATGGAGAAGCATGAAACAAACACTGTCCGAAGTAATGTAGGAGCTGGAAGTGGTGCTCATGCCTGTAGTCCCCAGTTCCAGCCCTTAGTAGTCAGAGGCAGGAGGCTTACCATGAGCTTTGGGACAGTCTTGGTTAGGCAGCAAATTTTAGGCCATCCTGGGTACAGTGTGGGGGTTGGGGATTTATCTGGGTGTCAGAGCACTTGCCCAGCAAGTGCAAGACCCTGGGTTCAGGCTTCAGCTCTGAAAAAACAAAACAAAACAAAACAAAACAACAACAAAACCAAACAACAACAACAAAAAACCAAGGTAACTGACTACAGTATGACATCTTACCTCAACCTCCTCCCCCCAACAATAAATTATTGTAGGATGGTAAATCTTTATGAAGATTTGGGAGTTGAGCTGGATAATGTTGTTGATGAAAACTGCTAGCTAATATTTAGTTTGCACTTATGTTATAGACATTGGTTTTACTCATTTTTTTTTCCTCACTGTTTAAGACATTCAATCTCCTCCTAAATCCTGTGAAAAAATTATCATAATTATACCAATTCACAGACAGGAAAACGGAAATACCAAGCAGGTACAGCTGGCTTGCCATCACACAGCGAGGGAATATGTAAGCATCCAGTGTATCGCTTCAGGGTTTCTGTTCTTACTGAGGTTCTGTGGCCTGAGAAAGAAGGAAATTAGTAAGGAAACAAAATCAGGAATATGGTTCTATTTTTTTTTTTTTTTTTTTAGAAGTCAGACGAGAAGTCTAGGGAGGTAGGGTACAACCAGGCTAAAACAAAGGGCTGGATACTGATTTAAAAATATTGAAATTTGATTTTGGAGCTTTCTTGAAGCAACTGAAGCGAATAAGAAAGCTCTTAGAAATGCTTATCTGGAACGAAGCGGAAGGAAGGCAGGGGAATGGCAGGCTAGTTAAAAGGAGCAGGAAGAGTGAGTGAACAGAGTCTGGGAAATTCCCTTGGCTATGAGGCAGCTGGAGGCAGCATTAGAGAGCACACAGGCTTCAGAGGGAGGAGGGCAGAGAGCTGAGGCATCCTTGAAGTCAAAGGGAAAAGGGTTTCCAGAGAGACTGGAGACAGGCAGAGAAATGAATAATGCTGACGAGGGAGATCAGTCAGACTTCTGAGTTTAGGCAGAACTCTGGGGAAGGGAGATAAAACTTCACAAGATTAAGAGAAAGCTGAGTGGGACAAAACAGATAGTGCAGAGAAGAGGGAATTGAGAGACAAGGAAAGGCAACCAGAAACTTTGGTCACCTGAAATATCTACCATGGTGTTTTTGTACATAGCAGCAATGTGGTAAGTGGTGCAATTCAGTGACTTAATCATGTTTGATATGTGAAGGGAGCTAAGGGCTGGACGTAGGTGTGAGGGATCGTGAGCACATGTGTGCGGTTTTGAGGGAAATATTCCTAGGAAAGAGAGGAGGAGGGAGAAGAGGGAACAGGGTAGCAGGGCAGTCTTCTCAAGAGACAGGAAAATTAGAGAGGGGACAGATCTCCAGGTGCACAGTGTGACTGGGCTTGACCTCAGCTCCTGGATGAGATAACAAGGCCACGAGGTTCACACCAACGTCATGGGTAGGCTTCCAGTTTCCAGTCAGGGATGTTAATCTTAGCATCTCTCTGTGCCCTGTTTGTTTTTGTTAGAGAACATATTTTATACATACATACATACATACATTCATACATACACACATACATGCATACACACATAATACATACATACATATGCAGAGAATTACAAGCCAGTGATCTCTGAAATCTCTTAGATCTGTTGTTCAGGATCTTAGATGCTAATGTGCTTAGAGAAGACTGCAATATTGCCTTTGCTGACTCCTATTTTCCACTGTAAAGTTCAGGTCTAAAACAGTAATTATTTCCAAAATTCCAGCCTGCGACACCTACCCAGAAGAGTCTGTATGCCACAGTAACTCTGAGCAGACTCTTCAAATGTACAATATTTATAGAGAATGGAGGAGATCAGAGAGAGACTCTGCTGCCTTCTTTATGGAGATGTTTTGAATGAGAGCTCAGATAACGATGGCTCAGAAGCCGCTGGTCATTAGATGAAAACACACACTTAGAAAACAATATGCTAAGGTAGCCACTCTAACCTATTGTGTAAGGTTCTCATTTGTGAGTTTGTATAATAAAGTGATTCCTTTATCTCTGTTTTTTTTTTTTTTTTTTTTTTGTTGTTGTTGTTATTGTTTGTTTTTGTTTCTCAAGACAGAGTTTCTCTCTGTAGTCTTGGCTGTTCTGGACTCACTTTGTAGACCAGGCTGGACTCAAATTCACAGAGACCTGCCTGTCTCCCTGAGTGCTGGGATTACAGGCTTATCACTGTGTTTTTTTATGATTTGAGAATTGAATTATTATCATAATATATGTGTTGAAAGTTAATAAAGGTTACCCACTCTTTGGATCCTAGAATAATACAATTTGACTTTTTTGAATGGTCCAGTGATATTTGGTGTGATACCACTTCCAGTTTAATTAAATTGCTCTACTACAGTGTCCTTCTAGCTCTAAAAAATGAGAGGACAATTGTTGTTCTATGAATGGTAGGTGACATTGTTCTCAGGCTTATGAGGTTATGTTAAACAGTTTCAGTTCTATAGTAGTATTCCTGAGAAGAAGTAGGCAACGGCTTTGTAGACATCTTAAAATTTTCATTCACCCCAACACTGGTGACCTAAGTACATTTTGTCTGATCAGCTTCCTTAAACTCTAGCCCTACCCTTCTGCTTCCTTCCTGATCTTCCCCCTAGGAGGCCTCATCCAATCCTCAAGTCTAACATTTCTGAAACAATCCACCCAGTTCTTTTCTCCAAACAGATTTCATTTATTAACTTATTTAATTTTGTCAATCATGCTTCTGTTCTTGCTCTTAGCTGGCACTGTCTGTGAGTCCAGCAGTCATGCTTTTCTCATCCCTTTCATTCCAGCTCAGGCCCTGCCGGCTCTCATCTGTTATGGCAACAGTCTCTCACTGGTTTCTCAATCGGTCCTTACTTTATGACAAACCAATACCTTCCTGACTGCTATGCTAACTCTCCCCAGGAGACTCCATTCTTACCTTACATAGAGAGAATCTGTTTCCCTTCCTGGTAAAATCCACTAAGCTTTTCTTGGCATCAAAGACCCTTCATGATTGGTACAGACATCTTACCTATTTCTTCCTTAAATAAGGTTCCTTGCTACTTCCTAATAAACCCTCACAGTAAGATCATGTCCTTAATATTACCCTATCTCAATTTGCTGTAGACTTCATGGTCCAGCTAAAGGCTGTTCTCTATCAAAGCCTCTGGAGTCATTCTGTCTCTGACCAAAGCCATTTTCTTGTGATTGTCGATGACTTTCATGTGCCGTTCATGGGTTTGGAGTATAACTGTGCACCTAGCAGGGTTTCTCCTATTACTTTCCATCTCCAAAGAGCCACATATATCAGAGTCCATTATTTATTTGCTGAATGGATGACTTTATCATGGAAGAATTTAGAATATTAGAGAGCAATTTTCTGAGTAATCAAAATATGTTTTCAGAGTGTATACATTAATTTTCCTGCTCATTTTTCTCTTTTAGAAGTGAATGCTTTCTAAGAGGGAACTTTTTGCTACCAACTGTTTGACAGTTTCATGTAGAACAATAATATTTTAAAGAGACAAAGGCAAGTGGTCCCTACATTATTGTATTTGCCTGTATAAGAACATAGATCAGAGTTAAGAGTATGGCTTAGACTAGTAATGGTCTAAAATTACTCTTAGCAAATTTATTCATCAGGCTTCTATTTCTGTTTTCATTGTCACCTATAATAATTTTTGTTTGGGTTGAGTGGTGTTTGAGTTTTGTTTGAAAATCTTATATTCCATTGATAAGAGTTAATGTGCTTGATATAGTTGACAGCTCTAACACACACACACACACACACACACACACACACACACACACACACACACA
>NW_026593286.1:29444570-29506410 GCF_907164565.1 Psammomys obesus | reverse complement strand
ACACACACACACACACACACACACACACACACACACACACACACACAGAGTCTTGGACAAGGCTGGCTTGTTTTTATCAACAGAAATCCTGCTGTCTCACAGTGGTCTCTGTGACATGTCTGTTTCCTTCTGTCTCTGGTGACTCCTGTCTTCAGATCTCAGGGTGGTCACAATGATGCTGATACAGGCCACCGCAGCCCTCTGCTCTTGTTGGGTGCGTGGTGCATCTTCTATAAACAAGTCCTCCTACTGGTACCAGCGACTGAATAAGCCATCTATTTTCAGTTGGAATCCTGAAGGATTCAACATACAGGCCTGTAAATCACACTGTTCAAATACATTTAAAAAAAAAAAAGACTTTACTTATACCAGTATTTCTTATAAAAAAAGAAGAGAATTTCAGGAGAACAGTCGATGGAAAATGGAAGAAAATGACCATAGTTCTGTTGAAACTTTAACTTGTATTAAAATTTTTTTAATACAAATTTCAGAGTTTGAGGTCATCCAAAGCACTTTAGGTCATTAACAACTTCATTTTATCATTTTAGTAGCTCAGAGAGTATGATGAACGGTATTATAGTCTGGTGGGCATTTGTGCTTCCTTTCTTGACATTTGAATAAAGCTGAGCTGCAAGCTAGGGTTCCCTGAGCCATGCTGAGCCCCTAATTTGGCTTACAGGTCCTGGAGCCTGTCCTCTGTAGAGTCTGAAAGGAAGCAAGTAGCCAAGGGGCCACAAGTCGAAGGATAGTCCCAAAGAGGAAATATGCTCAAAGGAAAGTTACAGTAACTTAATCAGATCTGTGGTCAGATGACAGGTACTCTCTGCCAGGGCAACCAATGACACCCTCACAACCGGCTCACAAACACCAGGGTACAATATGCCAAATATAGAATGCTTTTTTTGTCCCTATTTAACATGTTACTAACAAATTCTGTTCAATTAGAATTAAAAAAAATCAGAATCAGGAAGCTATAGCTTCATTTTTTTCAAATGTAATACAAGTGTTGTGACAGTAATAAATAGAATCCATTATAATTTCTAGAAGAAAAATCAATTTCTAATTAAGTATTTATTATATCTTTCTAAATCTTTCTGATATCTTCTTTAGCATCCCAGAGTGTGCTTCAGTCTTGAGTTTTATCAGCTTTGGTGGGCCATTTTATTTCACTATGATGCTTATGATATAAAAAACTAAAGAAAATTATAAATTTGAACATGATTAAATTTTTTTTTCTAGTTAAGGAGTCACCCATTAAAAGTTGGAGTGAACATGGTTGAGCAAATGTCCTTGTTGTGTACTTGAGCATCTTTTGTATATATGCCTAGGAGTGATACAGCTGGGTCTTGAGGAAGCACTATTCCTAGTTGTCTGAGAAAGCGCCAGATTGATTTCCAGAGTGGTTGTACAAGTTTACATTCCCACCAGCAATGGAGCAGGGTTCCCCTTTCTCCACATCCTCTCCAACAGGTATTGTCACTTGAGTTTTTGGTCTTAGCCATTCTGATGGGCTTAAGGTGAAATCTCAGGGTCTTTTTGATTTGCATTTCCCTGATAGCTAAGGATGTTGAGCATTTCTTTAAGTGTTACTCTGCCATTCGGTATTCCCCTATTGAGAATTCTCTGTAGAACAGTTTATTTTTTTAAACAAAGAAAAATAATTTCTGTTGATCTTGTTCTTAAATATAAACAAAGGAACTGAAAAATTCTAAAAAAAAAAAAAAGTTGGACTGAAGAGTGACTTTATGAGTTGACTGACATCCTTTTGTGTGTGGGGCCAAACTGAAATAGGAGAGCTGCAATGGATAATCACTCACCACTTGTGAGACAGAAGTTCTTTATGAGAGACAGCTTGTGTTATAACATGGCCTGTAGGTCTCCTTTGGGATTCATCCATGACCTTCAGGAAGTCTCTCAGATGTGAGCCAAGCCTGTGTATAGTCATCCCTCATTATGGAGAACATGTTCCTCAGCAAACCCCTGAAACCTCAGGTGGTAAAACTATGCCAATGAACATCTTTCCCGTCTTTACCAAGCCCACCATGCACTGTGCCTGCAACTTTTGCAGAGAAGGTGTAGCAGCAAGCTATGATGTTCCCTCCTAGCAGACAGCCTCAAGACCTCAGCATTTGATCTTTCTTTCTTTCGTTCAAGTAGAGAGCTTTCAACAGAATCACTGTTCTTACACTACAGGCCGTTATTAAGTAAAATAAAGGAGTTTGGACAAAAGCAGTGAGATACCTCAGTGGTTGGTCAGATAGCATAGGGAGCAACGACAGGACTGAGGGGTTGGAGGGGGTGGCCGTGGTAGCCCATGCACAGTAGAACCACTGGATAAAGTGAGAATTCCCATCTTAGGTGAATAACATTAGACTTCATCTTCATACGCAGAATGGTGCAAATTCAAATTGAATTGCTTATATCCGAAATTTTCCATGTAATATTTTGGGTTTGTAGTTGACTATGGGTAACCAAGACTACAGAAAGTAAAGCCACAAGCAAGGAAGAACGAGTTAGAAACATACTTCCTTTAAATATAAGCACATAATCAACAGAGTCTTGTTAAATGAAGAAAGTTGTTTCTTTTCCCCTGTTCATTCATGATTGAAAGCATCACTCTATATGCCTACATAAAAAAATTACACATTACCTCTTCAGTTATTTTGTGACCTTGTTTAAAGTCATTTATTTGCTTTGTTTTTCAGTGGCCTTGTCTATAAAATAGTGGATTTGCTTTAGATAATCTTCAAGTTTCTTCCAGCTGAGTTTTTTTGTTTGTTTGTTTGTTTTTTGCATACAATACTCCACTAAAATGGTAGAGAAATGAAGTTTGCTTTGGTCTAGTCCTCCTTCCATTCAGCTTACCCACTACTGAGTAGCAGTCTCTCTGACTTTCCCTTGAAGTTGCTAGGACCTAGAACTGACCACCGAAACTGTGTTAGAATTTTGATGCGGTGTGGCAGAGGGAAAAGAACAATACATTAAAATCTGTTGGAAAGCTTGAGGTCAAGTCTCAAAGGTTATTTATTTGTCCTGAAACTTGGACTCTTTGAAATCTTTTTGTAGCCTCATGAATTCTAAGCCACTGTTCCCTACATTGTATTTTACACTTCATGTTCTTTGTAAATACAAGAGTTAGCTTAACTGGGTGTATGTGTGGGGGGGTTTCCCGTGCATCCTTTTAAGGGCAAGGTTCTTTGACATGGGGAGCTACACCCTAGAGTTCTTCAATGCATGGGCACAGGGGTTGGTCTGGTTCCTAAATGTAGTACCTGACCTACATAGATTTGATGAGAAGGAAGGAGGGTTTTGGGTGTTTTTTTTTTTTTTGTAAGCACCCCATTCTCTTGGAAACACAGTCAATTTTCAACCTTCCAGAAGCTGGTTCTACCATAAGCTTCACAGACTATAGGTGGGAAATCTGGCTTTCACAGCCTTGCATATGGGCTGATAAAGTGCCTTCTCACCTCTGATCTTACTCTTCTTGTGTGTTGTTGAGCAGGCGATGTGAGGGAGAGAGTTTTGAGGTTACTGCTTCCTGTCTCCACATCTTAAGCTCCTTTAGCTGCTAGAAAAGGCTTTGAAAATCAAAGCACGAATTCACCATCAAAACAACCTGCCAATCAGTGGAGGCATGCCAGCCAGGGCAGTCTGTTACTGTGCTAAGCCAATGCAGTGCGGAGGCTAGCAGGTGGAACCTAGGTAAACCACTCACAAGAAGGAAAACAGAATCAAATACTTGCAGAGGGAAAGAAAGGTCATTCCTAGCATGACTTGGAAAACAGCAAGTCTTCAAACAGAAGCTAGTACAGGAAAGCTAAATGTAGATCTAGTTTCTTCCAAGCTAGGGAGGTGTTTCTCAATCTCCCTAACGCTTCGACCCTTTAATACAGTTCCTCATGTTGTGGTGACCCCCAACGATAAAATTATTTTGTTGCTACTTCATAACTGTAGTTTTGCTATGGTTTTTGGATCATAATGTAAATATCTGATATGCAGGATAGCTGATAGGCAACCGTCAAGGGGGTCATGACCACAGGCTGAGAGTCGCTGTTCTAAGCGTAGGTATATCCTTGAATTTTATAGCATCCTTTTAAACTATTTCAAATACCGCAGATTCCCAGAAACTCAAAAAACAAACAAACAAAGAAACAACAAAAAACCAAAATGTATAACCAAATTGACCATTGCCACTTGCTTTGGTTTATCTGTACCTTTGCACTGCTGTAGAGTGAAGTTATGTCTCCTCACACACACTGCACTTTAAAGGAAAGTAGAAGAAGCTAAAGTATGGTATATACTAGAGACCGCATGAACACACATGGTCAGTGCCATTTAGAATAACTGTAACATCAACAGATAAACTGCCCATTCCCTTTCCATAGTTGTTTCAAACTGTTTCCCAACAGAATTTGGCACAGTCACAAAATGAAGTATTTTCCCTCTCCTTGCTCCGTGGCTGGGTTATGTCACCAGCACACTGACACGTAACAGACAGTCTTGACATGGGCCATAGAGTTCTTCTTGAGAACATTCTCAGTTTGTAATGCTGAGGTCAAACGGGCTCAGAAGAAAGCAGACAACCTCAACCATATCGAGAGCCGTGATGGGAAGAACAAAAGGCTACCTTCTAGTTCCTGTATTACTCCTTGAGGAGAAAAACCGTTTCAGAGAATGACTGCTGCCTCTTCCTTCTGAAACTTTCCACCCTGTGTCATGACCCCTGAAGCTGAAAACATGCCTTCTTGATAGCCCAGATGTCCAAACTTAACTATTTTTGAGACCTGTCTATTCTGGTAACGCAATGGAATAGAAATGAGTGAAAAGGTGTGGGCAAGGAGAAAAACAGCTACATGTTCCTTAGTCTGTGTGGCTGAGGAAGTCACTGTACACTCTTCCTTTTCTCTTTACCCACACCTAAATCACTGCCAAGTCGTGCTGTAAGCATTAGCCTGAACATTTCTCACCTCATCCACTACTTCCAAACCAGTTTACTCTCACCCCTGACCTGGAAAACAGCTGAATCTTGCCCACTCTCCATGCCTTCACTCTTGTACCTTCCAAAGTACAGCTTCCGACTTTGTTAAAGTGATTTACATAAATGAAAAAGTTGTGTGCATCTACTTTTCTGCCTAAGAGCCTTCGCTAGGGCTCTCTCACTGGCAGGAGAGGGCCCCCAAGGTCTCTGATGGAGGGAGCCGAACTTGCTTTCCCAATCTCGCCTTTCATAACCCTTGGTAAGAATGGAGGTCGCTGTGATTCCCCCCAGACTGTCACACTCACTCCTACCTTCTATTTTCTTTGCTGTTCTTCCTCTCTTCTCCTCATGTCGCCAATTTGCTTTTAGTCTCAATAGCACACACTTACCACGTCCCCTCAACTTGAAGACACACTTTAGGCTAACTTTTTGCTTGGTGAACATCTGTCAATCAGCGTAGGCAACTTTCTTTACCTCTCAGACCAGCGATCTTTGTCTAGGAAACCTGTGATTGGTTTTTCAAATGCCCCCAGACTCTGCAGATCACTTTCTACTGAGAAAAACCATCTCAGAGAATGACTGCCCTGTATCAAGGCTAGCTGTTTATAAACTGTTCCTCCTTACTAGACTGTGAACTGACCCAGGAAATCATGGTTAGGAAATCAGTTTTGTCTCTCTTGCTTGAGTCTTGGGAAGAGGTCACCTGTTGAATCAGCCAGGAGTCACTAAATGAACACCGGAGTGTGGATGCTGTCTAGCCCCCCACCTCTCTGCTCATACCCAGAGGACCATGGTAGTGTTGTTCAAAATAGGCAAACAATGCTGAGTGGAAAAACAAAATGTACTGTATCTACACAGTAGAATATCATCTAGTCATAAAGTTCTGATACTTTATCACAACACGGATGAAACTGGAAACCTGCTATGTGAAAGAAGCCAGATACAAAATGACACACATTCTAGGACTCCGTGCACACAAAATGTCCCGAATGGGCAAATACAGACAAGAAGTAGACGAGCGGTTGCCAGAGGCTGGACAGAGAATGATGGGAAATGACGGCTAATGAGCATGAAGTTTCCTTTTCATATAGTGAAGATATTTTACAAACAGATAGGTGTAGTCCACTCACAACTTCCTGAGTATTAAAAACAAAATCCCTTAATTGTATTTGTTAAAAGGAGAACTTTATGATATGTGAATTACATTTCAGTAAAGTTACTCCAAACCCCAATATCAACACTAACCACATCTTAACCTATATCAACGATATCAGAATTTCTGGGAGTAAGAGGCCATGGGTATGTGTTTTCTTTTTAGGTTCTGGATGTGCAGAAATACTGATAATTATATAGAAGACAAAAGCTATTAGATATTTAATTCTGTGTTCTTACCTTCTACCCAAAGCAAAAAGCCACAAACAAACAAACAAACAAACAAACCAAAAACCCAAAACCAGAAAATCCAAAATGAAAAACAAACAAAAAACAAAAACAAAACACCTGTGTCCATGGATTCAATATCAGGTTAAGTGACAAATTTCATTTTTTAACAACTTCTGATTCTAGCTGGCTCTTGGGTGTGGGTACAAGTAACCTTTTAAAAATTACAACTAGGAGGCTAAAAAGATTGGTCAACTGTTAATGGATAGGCTCACAAATATATATAATATATATATATATATATATATTATATATATATATACTGATAATTATTAGCATGCTTCCCTAGCAAAAATTTATTTTATTTAAATTTTTTTCCCACAGACAATAGCAATTTGTTTACTTCTGAACACCTGAGGTTGTTCTTCAGATAAAAGGTTGTAGGATCTTTCATCTGTGCAGTTGATTTTCCATGCTTAAGTGGCTGGGTATTCAGGTGGTGTGGCCTTTGGTTTCAGTTTTGTTCACCATTTGCTCAAGGACTGTAGATGAACCACTCATGTGTCTAGACCTCATTTAGTCCTTTTCTTTTCTTTAAGTGGATATGTAGGAATAATGTCCTACACATTTAATTCCAGCACTCAGGAAGCAGAGGCAGGGGAACTAGTGAGTGCCAGGCCAGCTTGGTCTATGTAGTGAGTTCAAGTCAGCCGGGGCTATACAGTGAGACCTTTTTTGTTTGTTTAGAAAATATATAGAGCTAAAGATAGGGTAGGTGTCTGATGCGAAGCGTGGGAGGAAGGAGAGAACCGACTTCTGCAACTTGCCCTCTGCCCTCTCCTTGTGTGCTGTGACACACACACACTTGAAATGTAATAATTTCTTTTAAAAAGGGAATATATTTTTGTGTTCTAGAAACGGGGATGTACTGGAAAACAATTCAATGTGGTTTCCTCCTTAATGAAGTTGAGAATGTAGTTTCGTTTTGTTTGGTTTTAAAGTGAGAAACGGAATTAGGTGGTATCCAGATCTTTGACTGTTTATTGCATAAAGGTAGAACTCTTCTTGATGTAAGAGAACAAACAAGCCAGTTTCTTGCAAGGCTCTCCTCTGAATTTGCTATGGAGGAGAAATGAAAGACAGCACTTGGAGCTACGAGAGCTTTCCTCTTTCCTCACCTCTTTATCCTACTCTTGATTTGGTCAAGTGGCAAAGGCAGAATGGTTTGAAACTTTTAAATCCCTTTACAAAAGCCTGTTGCACAACTGAAAACAAATTCATTCGGACACCCACACCAGGCTTTCGGGCTGCTTCCAAGCAATTCACTTATGCAGAAAGTCAGCTCAAGGCCTGATTAACATCATTAGAATCCCAAAACTCCTAGTGCACGGCTGTGATACTCGATGCTGACAGAAGGTCATGTTTTGCCTTCCAGGTGGAAACATGCTCTGTTTTCCCATTCAAAAAGGGACGCCAGTGTTATTGAAATAAAAACTTCGAAACTTTTGGTGCAGTTGTTATTCCAAGAAGAACTATTGTTATATCTTTATCTGCCAAGAGACTAACTTTTGGAGATCTGTTTCAGTTGGCTAATTAATTCATTTTGATCTCAGGGCAACAGAATTATTATTCTTGTACTCCTAATTTTTCTCCCTCAGAAAACAAGATTTTGGTGAAGCAGTCGCCCATGCTCGTGGTAGACAACAATGAAGCCAGCATCAGCTGCAGGTATTCCTACAGCCTCCTGTCAAAGGAGTTCCGAGCGTCCATTTACAAGGGCGTGAACAGTGATGTGGAAGTCTGCGTTGTGAATGGGAATTTCTCCTATCAGCTTCCGTTTCACTCAAACACCGGGTTCAGCTGTCGTGGGGATTTGCAAAATGATACCGTGATATTCTACCTCTGGAACCTGCATGTTAATCACACAGATATTTACTTCTGCAAAATTGAGGTCATGTATCCTCCACCTTACTTAGACAACGAGAAGAGCAACGGAACTATTGTTCACGTGAAAGGTAATATGCAGCTATACTCCTGTAACCTTAAAGGAAGGGTTTGCAATGCTGAGCGACTCAAAGATCATGTTTAAGCTGGGTTCCTTTTACTTTAGAAGTAATTCCATCTTATATTTGAATGCCTTTACCTTTCCTCACTGACATCATGTGAAAGAGTGAGGGAAGGAGTTCCAGTCCAAGGGAACAGAACCTAAAAGATTATTCTTGATTCAAGGAGACTGTGTCAAGAAAAAGTTTGCCATTAAAATTAAAGTCTATTGCCTTTTGAACTTTTGGCTAAGATCAAGCTAACACTGAGCTTGGAGTCCTCTAGGATGAAAGATAGTCTGATGGATCAGGACTCAGGAAGGATGGATTGGAGACCAAGTTAATTCTCTTTTTTTGTGATCCATGCTCTCCCTCCATTACGCTTCTTTTCATTTTCCAAAACATAGAAAGGATGGTGGACTAGAGATTTAGGGGACATGAAATCGATGATCTTGGGTAAGTTATCCAATTTCTTAATAGCTCCAAACTCAATATAATTAAGCATTTACTCATGATTCAGTAGCAATAAGTGTACTATGTTTATGTTGAGATTATGTTCTGTCTAAACATTGGGAAGAAAAATAACAGGATTCTTAAACTCAAATAAAGGTATTGGCATTAGCATATAAAATTCAAGGAGGTCAGGTAGATTTTTATGTATATGCCTATATTATAGCTTCTTTTTTCTGCAGAGTGATAAATAAGAAAATATATGCCCCATTTTATATTCACTTCTAGCACAATTACAATAAATGCATTTTCTCTTATGCCATAACAAAGCTGTGCTTGAGAAAAATCTAATACCAAACAAGGAAAGAATTATTTTCTTAATATAGCAGAGTAGCTTTTGTGCTCTGGCAAAAAAAAAAAAAAAAAAAAAAAAAACCAAAAAACCAGAGACAATTAATATGTGGATTCAGATTTCTAAATCAATAATGCTCAAGCAAAAATATTTTGATTGGATTAAGCAAGGGATTAAAAAAAGATATGCTATTTTGGAAGCCAAGAATAAAATGTTTCTCCCTTATAAAAAACACATTCTTTTAGGCTAGTATTTTATGTGCATACATTTAGGAGACTTGGAAAAGGCATCAGTGATTCTGTCCTTGGCAGCTTTCAACCCTGTTTGTGTATTATAAACTTAACTAGGTAAATTGAAAAATGCCTGTGCTCAACTTTGAGCTTCTGACTTAGTCAAGACGGCTTGAGGAAGGGGAGCTAGACAATGTTGTCACACTTTGTAGGATAATTCTAATGTGTAGTCAGGATTAAAAATTTCATGGACTAGAGAGTTGTTGGTATTCTTTTCATTTATGTGTTTTTATTACAACTTTACTGCAAAGCACTTCTAAATAAAAAATATCACGTATCGAAATTAATCAGACCCAAAGTTTATACATCTCAATGAGCTGTGAAGTCTTCTTCCTAGTTATAACTCTCCATGAGCTTCGCATGTCTTCTTCCTCATCTTCTGATGCCAAACGCGGAGTGTGACCCATTGAGCGTCAGGTAACCTGGTGGAGTTGGTGTCAGATTTTTATCTTTTCAAATTTTTTCCAGGCTAGTTTTCTGACTGCCGTATTAAGCTGATGCTTTTTTCTTAGGGTCTGAAAACATATAATTTTACCGATTTCAAAGACAGTGTTTAGGGTATAGATGGATTAGCTTGTGATGGGAGTAGGAGGGCGGGGGAGGGTCAGGTTAAAGTCACCGAGAGTCGCCATTTTGAATTACGCAATGCTCAACTCCGGCACAGCACTATAAAGCAGTGGTTTGCAACCTTGGTCTTGGGCTTCCTTCAGCAGTGATGGGGTTGAGTAAGTCCCAAAGAGCAAGACTAGATCACCTAAGCTGCTAATATTTTGCATATTTTAGCACTTTCAAATTCCTCTCTGATGTTCAGGGCAGAAATGTACTCAACGTCTGTTTCTGTGTCCTTTAATCCACTCTCTTATGTTTTTCAGAGAAACATGTTTGCCACGCTCAGGCATCTCCTAAGCTGTTTTGGACACTGGTCGTGGTTGCTGGAGTTCTGCTTTTTTATGGCTTGCTAGTGACAGCGGCTCTTTGTATTATCTGGGTAAGAGGAGCAGCATTGCTTTTAAAGTAACTTCCCTGCACACGCACTCTGACTGTATTAAGAATCTGGCCTGCATCTTTCCGGCTGCAATGCTGAAGCAGGCACTGTTTCTCAGTCTGTTCAACCTTATGTGAAGTAATGATTTGACATGAGTTCTGCTTTCTAGAAGGTACTAAGCGGCCAGGCAGAATTTGAACTAAATGGGGAGATTAGGGTGGGAAATTACAGGGGGTTAACTTTCTTATTCTTTATTCTGCAACATAACAATTACATATAAGGCAGCTTAAATGCATATGCAAAGTAAAAAATCCGAGCCTCATCAGGAAGCTAGGCAACTGAAGCCAACGGAACAGCTTTGGCTTGGGAGCCAAAAATCAGGAGAAAGCAGCCTGCTGAAACTGTGTATTCAAACCAGAAGAAGCAGGTCTGTTTATGTCAGTCCTGTTTTCTGTGTCTTCTGAAGCAGTTGCTTTGTGTGAGGGCGACTTGGATGCTGTCATTATGAAAGCGTAAGGGGAGGGAGACTGTTCATAGTTCTCTCCACTGAACCGAGCTCACCTGTCTCTGCAGATGCTTCAGCAATCAGCTTAGTATATATTTTTTCACCTTGAATTTTTGATCCTAGCTTAAACATTTTTCATTTGTTAGATTTTTTTTTTTCTGAGACAGTGTTTCACTATGTAGCTCAGACTGGCCTAGAACCTACAATGCAATCCACACTGGCCTTGACTCGTGGTGATCCTCCTGCCTCAGCCTCTCCAGTGCTGAAATTATAAGTGTGTGCCACCATGTCTGGCTTTTGAACACGTTTTTTAAAAAAACCTTTAAATTTTATAATTTTGTGTGTATGAGTGTTTTGCCTGCATGTACGTCAGTGTACCGCTGTGTGTCTGGTGCCCATGGAAGCCAGAAGAGGGCATCAGATTTCCTGAAATTGGAGCTGCAGACATTCGTGAGCCACCATGTGTGTGCAGGCAATTGAACTCAGGTCCCCTGGAAGAGAGGCCAGTACTCTGGAACTCTGAACCGTCTCTCCTACTTTTTGAACACATTTTGATGAACATACCCACTCTTAAGAAGGTACTGCCTTAGCAAGGATCCTTTTCTTAGGAATCAATTTGTATACAAAGAACAGAATGCCTTGTGCATTGATTCCACATACCTCTGAATTTTTTCCAGAAGTTGGGTGAACACACACGTAATTTCTTCAATGAGAAATGTATGCTCCACAAGGATTAAAGACATTTTTCTTGTTGTTTTCCACCCATCTGCTACTGAGTGCTTACTGAAGACTTACTGAATGCTTACTGGGTTGCTAAATAGGTAACCCTCACAGGAGCCAAATAAGAACCTAACTAAGCCTGCTTGAAATATGATATCTACTTCAAGGCATAAGCCATACATTTAACTAAGCAATGTATAGTCAGGGATTTCTGGAAGTGTTGGTGAGGGGATGGGGCAGCTCTAACTCTAAGTCATGAAGTTCTGTCTTCTAGCTAGCCTTAAAGTTAAACTGTCAGGCCACCTTTCGACTAATCTATAACTTCTACAGAGTAGGAAACAGAGTGTTTGCTTGTTCCTGGGAATTCTTTCTGTCATCTTGGGAATTCCGAATGTTTTCTAATCAGGATATGGTGGTGGGAGGCTTTAGTATAGGGAAGTATTGCCCAAATTCTGCCTCTGGTACAGTTGAGGATGCTTGTTCTTCTGGACTTGGTCATCTGCTTGCTATTGTCCAGCTCTACCGTGGTTGCCAGTGATTTTAGCATCCTTGGGTTTGGCTTGGTTTTTCCAATCTTCAACCACTGACTTTTTTGCTTGCTGTTTGGCTTTCCAAGTCTCTGACTGAAAGCTTGAGTTTCTTAATCTAAAGGCCAGGTGCAGTGGCCCTCTGGGTACCCTTCCAGGGAAGGGGCTCCCTTGTCATGTATTGACCTAGGTCAAAGGAATTTACTAGCTTTGTGGGAAGTAGTTCAGGAAACTGCTTTAGCTTTCAGTGGTCCCTCGGGCACCACTTTTATGGTAAATATGCATTACGAAGTCAGCTTCTAAAATGAGACACCAGTTTGCTGAGTGACTGGAGGCAGCTTCTCACTTTCAGTGAGTTAAAACAATCCACCCTTCAAATCAGGCATCAGAGATGTTTTTGAGCTTTTCTTTGGCAGCCCCATAATTCCTGGTAAGATTCATCTTCTCTGCCTTGAGAAAACTATTTTTGGCTTCTCTCATAAGCGCTCTGTGACTTGGACAACCTTACTGCTTAATATGTCTGGTCCTCTGTGGCTTTTGGGAGTCAAACTTGGTTATCTGATAAGGGCATAACTTATTCGGACCTCAAACCCAGGTCTTTGTACTCTCTGACCAAATGGTGCAGATAAAAACAGTTTACATTTCATAGAACAGTGTAATATCTTTACCTTGGGCTTATCCTTCCCCCTTTTTGTTGTTTGATTTAGAAGCACCTCAGTGAGCATTTGGGGATCCTAGGGCTTCACCACTTTCTGCGATCCTATTTTTGGCTGGTCAGCAGTGTGTCTTGGTGACCATTTTCCAGAGCCTCCCAAGAATCCATGATGTGTTTCTGCAGGTGGTTCCAAGCTGTGTAGGGTTTCTGTGTCTGTGCTTGACCTGGTGTTGGCATTTGAGTAAAGAAAAGGCTCTTCTTGGTCAGGCTGCCACAGACTTCCGGCCGTCGCTCCCAAGTCTCTATTCGCTCAGCTGAGATGTTACACTGGTTCCCTTTTCTAGCCTGGAGGAGGACTGTTTCTGTTTTTAACATTCTCTTTGCCAATGTGCACCACAATGTGTATGTTTAGGTAGCCTCCGCCTTTTTAAATCTACTACATTCTTGACTAATTAAGTGCATTGCTCATGTACGTCCTATGTGTTGCTGCTTTGTCTGGGAAATGGAGCAGAGGGAGAAGGAGGGGAAAGGTAGAGTGGCCTCCACGTCACACATCTTTAACAGGCATTGACTGCTGCGTGACACAGATACACAGACAAAGGAGGTGGCGACACTACGCATTCCTATATACGCACTGTGGGTGCCCATGAGCACTGTGGGGTCTGGAGTGGATTCCCAGCTATTTCCATGCCTTTGGTTTAGAGTCAGGATGAGGCTAGCTAAACCCACTGATAATGGTGTTGAGGTCAGCATGGGAGTTGACTAGAACAGATTTTCTTTATGTTTGTGTATAACCTGGAGAACCTCAGATTCATGACACCCTTATTGAGATCTTGTTTTAAAGCTGTAGCTTCACTGGAGTATCCACAGGCAAGGGTTAGCGCTTGGGGGTTGGCAAAGGAAACCCGAAAGGTTGGCATCAGAACTGAAAATGCTTACCTGAGTAGCATCCCCAGCCTCCTTTTCTTACTTTGAGGGCTCGGGAAGGCAGGTGGGTATAGCAATGAGGCCTACAGGCCGTAGTCATCCACTCATTTGACTCGTCAGGAACATCTGTCAGTTCATACCTATTGTAGCTGCTCAGAACACTGGGCCTGTCTGCTCAGAAATGGGCGCTGTGTTTTCATAACAGAGAATACTGACTCGACCATCCACCTGACTTTCTGCTTTTGACAGTTATGCAAACTTTACCATCACACTGATCTGGCAAGGATGCTTCCAGACCACAGTCAAAACTTGGTCAAGACGTAAAGTGAGTGTAATTCCAGCTCCAGATTCAGTATCCTCTCTGCTCCTGGTAGAATTTCATCCAGAGCTGCTAAGCCTGGGAAACTGTGGTGGGTGACAATACTGTCTTTGCAGAAACACATGCATGTAGGGGCTAGGGATGTAGGTGTTCAGAACTATAAACCCTCACTTGTTTGGCCTCTGCTAACATAAATTTATAATTATTATTTCAGATCCTGAAGGAACCGAAAGTTTTTTTCATTGTTCGGATTTTTTTTTTTTTGGTGTTGTTGTTAATTATGGGAAAATAGTTTAGTAAATGATTAAAGTGGATATGCTTAACCTATCCAAAGAGGAAGGACTTTCAAACATGTTTAATTATCAATAGTGAATATGTTCTTAAATATTCTCCTGGGCTTTGGATTAGATGACAACATTGAGAGTAATGAACACATTTCTATAAAACAGTTTTGTTTAGATTTCTAGTAGAGTTATTAGTAGTCTGGCTTTGATTCGTCATTATCTTAGCCCAAGGCACATTAAAAAAAAAAAAGCAACTGCTTTTCAGGGTCATTTGGCAGCTGATGGTCTGAATAATTATCCCCAAAGTCTTAGAACCGCTCCCATAGTCTCTCCTATAGGTCCTTACATATTGACTTTTTTTTCCCCTGTAGACTAACAGCAAAAGGAACAGGCTTCTTCAGAGTGACTACATGAACATGACACCCCGGAGACTCGGACCCACACGCAAGCATTACCAGCCCTATGCCCCAGCGAGGGACTTCGCAGCCTACCGCCCCTGACAGGGACCCCTATCCAGAAGCCAGCCGGCTAATGCCCCTCTACCTGCTCAACATCCCTGCTCTGGATAGGAAAGGACAGTCACATCTCCAGCCGGCTACTTTGGACCTTTTCCGGGCCACCTGTGCCAACCATTTTGGAGCATCCAGATCTAACATCCTGATCATCTTGAGACTCGGGAATAAATTAAAGAAGCTTCGAATGGCTGGATAAATTCTGCATGCCTTGACCCAGACTCAAGCTTAATCTATTTATTGACTTGACTGAGAAGTTAGAGTAGAGAAATCAAACAGTAAGGGAATTCATGCAAGCCTCACTCCTTTCTCACTTATCAGCACACTTCAGACATGGGAAGTGTGGTAGCTAAAGATGTTTTGGATGGAGAAGAAAGGATAGAGAAATCTTCTCTTTGACTAAGCTGGTGTCTCGGGTGGGGATAGGTTAGAGTTAGAGTTAGTTTGTCATTTGAAAATAATTAAAACACTTTCCCACTCATAAAAAGAGCCGCTTAGTTTAGAGTTTTCCTGTTAGTTTAGGAAGATGTGGACATATTTTTTTAATGAATTCTGACCATTTTTAAATCACTTTGACCTGTGGAAAACCATCAAAGCACTCCCAGGGCTGACTTTCCTCCTTCCCTGTTGTGGGAATCCAGTATTATTAATACTTACAACATGATTTTGGAACTAAATAGCCCTCCTTCACCAAGAAGAATGTGAGGGGAAATAAGCCCACTTTACATTAAAAAAAACCATATATATCTGAATGCTAGGAAGGTTTATCTGTTTAGTAGCCTGTTATAGTCAAGCCACTTAAGTTTCAACCTTCCACAGTTGGTTTCCTTTGTGGATGCCTGGAGTAGAAGGCTGAAACTGCATCTATACAGCGTTAGTCACAAAACTGTAAAAAAAAAAAAAAAAAAAAAAAAAAAGGTTGTTCTTGATCTTTGTCTGAGGAAGGGAATGAGGCAATTCTTGCCATGCTCTAATGAGGTGGATATTTTCCAGAAGTCATCACAAGGAGCCTCAGTATAAGTTTCTTTAGACTCTAAGGTTTAAAGGGCTTTGTATGTTCCAGGGCTCAGAACTCCAGAAGTTTGTGGGCTCAGCTGCTTAATACCATAGGAATTCATTGACATGAAAAATTATTTTGGAGTGTATCTTTAGGGACACATTAGTTCTCAAAGTTTTTAAGAACCTGCAAGACCTGATACTGAATGAACATGGACCTTTGTTTTTGTGTTTCATTGTTTGTTTGGGGACTTTGAAGAATGACTGGAGAACCAGTTTCACTGTCTGTTTAGCGCTTTGAATTATTGGAGATTTTTAGAGGCAGAAAGACCTGGTAAAATTCTCCTTGCTTGCTGAATGGCCTCAGGCAAATTACTGTTCATCTGAGACTATGATTCCTCAACTGTAAAATGGACACAATGAAACTCACTGTGCTCCTCCTGCCTCTGCCTCCCAAGTTCTAGGATTACAGGAGTGCACAGTCACAGAAATTTAAACCCAAACTTGTGAGATTCTCTCAGCTTCAATAATTTGTTTAAGCTAATTGGAATAGTTATGTTGTAATCAACCAAACATAAAGCACACCCCTACTGCTTTGTGTATAAAGAGGTCTTTAAACTTTCTTCTTTTAATATGAGGAGGAGTAAAGGGTAGGAATCTTTTCTTTCTAGCCTGAAGATATTGTGCTCTGGTAGTATTTTTTTTTTTTAATTAGCTTCTGTTCTGTGCCTGTAATTAAACCAGTGAAGGCCAATATCAGCCCTACTTTGATAAAAGACCCAGCACCTGTGATTGCAGCCAGCCTCTCGACACGTAGCGTTTTTAAACCCAAACTGTAAAACTATATTTGAAAACGACAGTGCTGGAGAATTTATAGAAGGGGCAATAACAAATAATACTCTTTTTATAAATGGAAAGATTTGATCTTTGGTAATCGATAATTTTGTTGTCTAACTGGAAAAGGAGGTTTACTGAAGATGAATCACACCTGAGATTTTTCATACCTACCCTGCACAGAGCCAGAGCATGGGAGTCATAGGTGTTTCACTATCAGTATGAACCAACAGATGGTTTAAAAATACTGGTGTAGGGTAAAGCTTTCACAGTTTCAGGTAAGTAAGAAGACGACTATGCCATTTGCTGCTATGATCATAAGAGTCTTAGAATTAAAGGTGTGCATGTAATTTTTAATTGCGAGCTCAGCTATTTGGGGTTGAGCATGCCAATTTAAAGAGACCCAGTGTACCTTCTGTCTGCATGCAGTGATAGAATTACTAGCACACCCCCTTTTTCAAGCTGGTGCTTTAATCCTGTCCTGACGACAGGCACGCTTTCCCTTCGCAATGGATCTGGAGACATTTTACCATTTGAAAGAGTATATGATAAATATTTGGGTTCCCCTCCTCCCTCTCATGTGTGTGTTTGTGTGTGCATTTGTCTGTCTGTCCGTGTGTCCCTCCCCCACTCTATCTCTGTCTCTCCTTCTCTCTCTCTCCAGATTTTCAAATATTGGTTTTTCTTGGCATAAATACAACCTGTGGTTGATTTGCCAGGCTTCAGTAGCACTTTATCAGCAGGCCAATGTCTTACCTCTTTGAGATTTCAGGCTGGGTTTACCCCTGTGCTCTGTGCTATGACTGCTATAGGACAGATATATCCTGATTGAGCCCTCAGTCCTTTAGGTTTTCAATCATTTAGTCACCTCACTGAGCTACTGATCTGCATGGCTATTTTAATGGCCGTAGGATGGTCAAATGGGGTGTCTGATTCCTCACCTCGGCCTTCTGTACTGCCACATGGGCTATAGCAGACTTGAATACTCACCTGAAAATGTTAAATTCAGCTACATGAGATGGACCGGAAACCACAGTACTCACTTCCATGTAGCCACCATTAATTCAGGTCAAACACAGTGGTATCGATTCTCTCTCGACTTAGGTGAGCGAATTTGTGCAACTTACAAAGCTGTTTGAAGCTGAAGTCTCTCTGCACCAATATGTTCGTGCAAATATCAAAAGCTTGTTACCGTATCAGGGCCTTTCCATACACTTCTTTCTTTGTCTACAATGTTACTCCCTAGATATCTGTTTGGCTTGCTCTGACTTCCTTGACATCTTTGCTCAAATGTCACCTTCAACTGTGGTTAATTACCGCTAGAACCTGTCTTCGTGCCTTGTTTCTTTTTCTCTATAACATGTTACCGTCTGTATGCTAGATGTTTTCCTTATTTATTGGTTTATTTGTTTGTCTGTTTTTCTAATCTAGACTAGATCTCCATAGGGAAAGAACTCCATTTGCCTTAATTTTTTTTCTGTATCCCCAGTGCTTAGAATAATGCTTAGCATGCAATAAATATTTATTGACTGAATAGATGGATTTCACTTGGGCTTATGAATTAATGGTGAGTCTAAATCATCTAATCACACTCTGTAAAGAAAAGGATCGTTTCTGCTTTCCGCTTCTTACTAGAGACACAGAGGTAAAGCATACACAGAGAAATCTGGTAGAAGGACATCTAATTTATATAAGTTCATTTACAGTCTGGAACTTTTTGTGCAGGCTGAAAGATAAAGATAGCTAGAATCATTCTTAAAATGTTATTCTTAAAAAAATAAAAACAATTGGGAGTAAGTTGATTTTCCATTTAGAGTTTTCAAATTCTTAATAGACTGTTGACATGTTTTATTTCGTTTTTACTTTGGATACACTTTATTTATTTGTTAATGGGGCTGGAGAAATGGCGCAATGGATAAGAGCATGGGCTGTTCCTCCCAAGAACCTGAGTTTGTTTCCCAGCACCTATATCTGATACTCTCTTCTGGTCTCCGTGGACACCAGGAACTCACATGGTACAACAGACATACATTTAGGTGAAACATCCAGACACATAAAATAGATAGATAGATCAAAAAAATAACCTATTTGTTGACAACTTTATGTCTGTGTACGCTGTATCTTCATAATATCCATACCCAACTCCCTGCCACCATGTCCCCAGGATAATTCTCAGTACATCTCCCTCTCATTTTCATGTCCTTTCCTTTTTCTTCCTTTTCTTTTTGCTAACCCACTGAGTCTAATTAGTGGCACTTGCTGGAGTGCGTGTCAGTATTGTTGGCTTGACCTTGTACAGGTAATTATAGCCCCTGTACATTCATGACAGCAATGCCTGCGCCACGTCTAGAAGACAGCATTTCACGCACTTCTCCACCCTCTCTGACTCTTACATTCTTTCAATTCCCTCTTCCATGGCATTCCCCGAACTTTGGGGGAAAGGCTGACGTAAGTTTCCTCCATTTGGAATTGTGCCCTCAACAGTCACTTATTCTCACCAATTTGACCAGTAGCCAATCTCAGCCTTGCTGCCCAGTGCAGAAAGGAGGTTTGTTTGGCCAAGGCTGAGAGTAACACTAATCTATACTATAAATAGAAATATTTGAAAGGCAGTCTGACGTGTCCTTTCGGAAAAACAATAGTAGTAATAGTAGTAGGTTCCCTATTACGACCTTCGACCTATAATCCAGGAGACATAGACTTTTGACTGGGTTTACAGATTCAGGCATAAATTTCCTCCTATGGAGTGGGGCCAGAATCCAATCAGGAAGTGGCTAGTTGCTCCCATCACTTTCATGTCACTGTTACGTCAGTGGGTGCATCTTGTCTGGAAGGTTGGTATTGTAGCCTTCAGGGTCCAGTTTCAGGAGAGAATGCTTATAGCCCCACCCTACCCCTCAGTGGCCTGGAAAGCACCTCACAGCTCCAGGCAAGTTAACCAGCAGGAAGGTTCTTAGGTCAGTTCCAGCTTGATTTCTCTGTTCTGTGATCAAAGTATGTTGTATCTTCAGCAACGTACTTCACCATGGAGTTACAGTGGGCAACCAAGAGCTATGACAATAGCTTTTGTTGCTTTGTGGGCCCCTGCAGTCTCCCTTACTAATAATTATAGAGACATGTTCTATGCTAGGCACTGAGATTTTTCTTTTCATTTGAAACCCATATTTTATGGGGGGGGCATTTTGTCAATGCTTTAAGCCTATCTTTAGCTTATCATTTCTGAAAATATGACTTTTGTAGTTAAAAAGTCACCCCACAATCAGAATTGCTAGTCTTTTCTATGGTGTTATTTTTTATCCCAATGGAGTCTGTGAATGCTTTGTTGGCTCTGATCCAAAAGGACTTCAAACAATGGTGAGGACAGGAAAATGCCACTATCTTCCCCCATCATGCTTCATGGCATAACTGGGGGCTCGGAAAGCTTGCAACAACCTCAACATAAGAGAAGAAGCAACAAATAAAACCTGTGGCATGTGGAGAGAGCTGAGTTTACACCAGGCTAATATTAAACACACACATCACCAGGGAGAGGGGAACAGGGGGAGGAAGAGAATCATGTATGTGGATAGGCCCTCAAACCATAGACACAAGAGCTTGTTGGATATTTGATAATCCCTGTAGCAGTTTCTGTTTGGCTTCAAGCTTTACTTTAAAGATGACCTGGGGTGAATTCATCTCTAAACCAACTCTTCTGTTGAAATGAGACTTATTAAATTTAGGAAATGTAACGAAAGCTTGAGAAAGATGCGCTCACATGCTAGCTACTGTTCCAGAAAGACTGTAATCAGCTGGTCTCATGGATGTTCCAACAGGGAAATCAGATCAACTGAAAGGGTACCAGATTGATATATGTGAAAACCACTACACAGATCTCAGTGAGGATGTCTTTACTGTGCTAATGAAAATTGTATAACCCATTCCTGTTAAAAAGTTGAAGTACCTTCACACTCATCCTCAAGGTGAAACACAATGTAGGTCTCATGACATCACCAGACAGCCCCTCCCCCTGACCCACACACATGTGCGAACTTATAATCAGCAACAACCTCAAGTACGCTTTTTTTTCTTAGTTTGGGAATTAAGCTCAGGGCTCACGTGGGCCATCGCATGAGCAGCTGAGCTGCACCCCCCGGCCTACATAAATTTCCTTTTTCAGTGGTGAGAGTACTGTGTGTACACATCTTTGTATGTGTGCGTGTACACGCCGATATTGGATAGCCTCTTCTATCATTCTGCACTTTACTTTTTGAGACAGACTCTCTCACTGAACCTGGAACTCGTACTAGTGAGCTCCAGTAAGGTCCTGCCTCCACTTTCCCAGCCCTCGGATGGCAGGCAAGCGCCACAGTGCCTGACTCCTTTTGTGAGTGCTTGAGATCCAAACTCAGTCCTCGTGCTTGGTCACTGGCTGAGCTGCCCCTCTGGACCCACATTCCCATTTGAGCAGTATCTGTCCTCTTCTCCTGTTGTGTCTGGAAGAGGGATGATGGGTAGTTGAGACAAATCAAAGAAGCTTCTGGGTGCATTGCCACAGAGGTCTGGCCGCCACAGTAAAAGATGGTGTGGGACCCATCTCAGGACCTTGCTGGCAGTGTGTGCCATGTGTTCTCCTCACTGGAGGCTCCACTGATGTGCTGGCGGCGGTACCCAGGAGCAGGGTTCTTCAGGAACACATCCAAAGAACTGGACTTCTTCACTCTTCCTCATCTGGTATTCCTGAAAGGAAGGCCTCTCTCTCTCTCTCTCTCTCTCTCTTTCTCTCTCTCTCTCTCTGTGTGTGTGTTAGAATCATAGGTTTCTGGTTCTTAGAACCGTACACTACTGTCCAGAGCAGGAGATGAAACACTAGCTGAAGTGCCTTTTGCTCATTTCAGGGTTGACTTTGGGCCTAATGCTTGAAATCACCTGTGTTCAAAGTCTGGGGATGCAAGAATATGTCAGTTTTTCTGAGCTGACCTCATTCTTGGGGGCAAAATCAAGGATCAGAATATTGCTTCCCAAATGCCAGGCCCCTATTTCATTTGTCCACTTAAATTCTGTGAAGGGATTGGAAGGGCTACAAACTTAAGGGGATTAAAAACTTACAGAAAGGGTAGCTTGGATTTCACTTATACTTCATTCAACAAAGGTATCTCAATGACAGATAATGCCTTTTGACTCCAAAGGGCAACTGTGAGCTGGGTGGAAATGTCAGTTGAGACAGAAGAGCAGCAAACAGCTTTGTTTTCCTACAGTTGTGGTTTTACATGGTGATGGTGATACACGAAGATGAAAATGTGCAGCATGAACTCCAGTCATTATCTAAGTGAGCATCTCTGCCAACGCTGAAGGATATGTGTGGGTGTCACCTGCGAGCAGGGGAGGGGGGGAGGTGGGAGGAAGGGAAGGAGGAAGAGATAGACACAGAGAGAGACAAAGAGCAACATGAACAAGCGAGGTTTATTTTATGAGCTTCGTATTTGATTTCCTTTCCCTTGCCAATTTCCACATCTGAGTTTAGTGTCTGGACTAAATTTATGTACATTCGGTTACTGAGGAAGATGGAAGAAGAGGTGGGTTTGAATTAGCATCAGCAAAGTTAACCAGAATCATATGAACAGTTTTTTTTTTTCAACCTCTTGTGCATACACTGAGCTTTTGCTATGTCAGCTTCCAAAGTGGGGATTTTTGCTAACTTCTGGGAACCAGAGATGTATGTTGCACAAAGCAAGACTAACTGGGGGTTGTCATGGGGAAGTTCTTTCATTCCCAACAGTGTGCAGATACTGTTTCATTTGCTTTGTGCTTCTCTCTTTTGTCTTCCTCTTCAGTCATCCAAAAACTTCTCATCTCTGATAAGTGGGCTGGGTACAGGAATCATGATGGAAACCAACAGTGTTGTTCTTTTCTATGTATGTACCAAACAAAGCATGTGTTTATAACTCTTCACCTTCCACCTCCTATTCATTGTACTCTGCCCCTCAGGGCAGCAACTTAGTCCTGACTTAGACCTTGTATATCTACTCATTAGCCTTTGGTTTCCTGGTTTGCCTGAAATTTGTTTCTCTGAGATGCTCTTGCTTACTATCTCTAACATCTTTATGTTCTTAGACCAGTAATTAGATTTTTTTTTTTTTTTTTTTTTTTGTAAAGGGACAGGTAGTATATCAAGGTTGGTGGCTGTATAGTTTCTTGTAGCTACTACAGGCACTGATAAGTGAGATTAGCTACATTCCAGAAGGCCTTTATTTGTGGATACTGGTGTTTGATTTTCCTATAATTTTCTTGTCAGATATTATGATTTCTTTGGTTGCTGCACTCTCACCCCAGCCATATGCACATGTAAAATCTGTTCTTAAGCTCATGGGCTGTACAACATCAGACAGTGGAGAGACTGGCCTTTAGGCTGCGCTTTGCTGATCTCTAAGATAGAACCAAGCCGCCATTTTTAAGCTTCAAGCTTGTCTTTGAATGCCAGCCACCATCTAGAAAGGGATCAGTCTAGATGCATGTAAAGACCTTTTGGTAGTGGTGAGTGCCCACGTAACTGTTTAGAAAAGAGGGTATGGACCAGTGGAGAATGAAGGAGAACTTTCTAAGAAAAAGCCATCCTGGGGAGAAGAAATACGAAGCTGAAAGTAAAGAGAACAAGAATTTCTTTTCAGATGACAGAGTTTTCTGGAAATCAGTGCTAAAAGCCTAACACTTTTGGGAATTATTGCTACCTTTTCTTTGATCTTTTCCCTTTTGTCTAACCATCAAATCCTTGTAATCGCCAAGGAAACAAAATAGTTTTTTTTTTTTTTTATTCGTAATAGGCAGGAGGCAGAATATGGCCTGTGTCTAAGGTAATGAAAAAGATTGATTGCCCTGGAAGCCCCTCCACATGTAACACTCCGCTCCGGTGTGGAATGGGTGGAGCGGAGAACAGAGCAGCTGTCTCTGGCAGGGCTGGCCTCCTACCACTTTCCATGGCTTTTTCAGTCTGAAATTAGCTACTATTTATAGGTGATCGGGAGAAGTGCCCATCCCATCCCTGGAGGTCCAAACTAAGGCTTATTAGCACTTCACAGGTAAACGGTGAAATCGGTTTCACACAGATCAAAAAGGCACCGACCCAACCTTTGCCGTCCCTTATCACCACCCCACCCTGTCTGTCTGCAGCTGCTGGCTACACCCAAGGTACAAATAGTTCTTTCTGGAAAGAGCATAGCCTATGGGGCAGTCTGAGCCACACACCCTTTCATACCATCTGGGCATTTTAAAAATAGGGTCAAATGTAAGATTCAGCTTTGTTTGTGCAGCCAAGAATAGGAAATGGCCACCAAAAGGTCAGATTCCTAAAATTTATTATGCCAATAGTCTCGAATATCAGGAGTAGACAGGCCTCTTTCAGATTGGTATATCCTGGCTTTGTACACGCATTCAAGTTAGAGCCTGGGTGATTAGCCTCAGGACTTCCAAAACATTTCTTATAGAGAGAATAAGCTGGGCTCCCTTCACAAGGGCCTCTAGAGAAGGGATAGGAAAGACCCAAATATATTCAGCCTCCTCTTAAGCTATGTGAAAGGAGAGAATCCTTTTCTTCAGTGCTTCACGTGAGGCCTAGTGAGCTCTTACTGTCATTTGGTTACTGAGCTTTATGGAATGAGGCATACTCTCAGCCTCTAGTGAAAATGACCCAGGATGAAAACCCCCAAAAACAAAACAGAAAAGGAGTGTCCTGACTACTAGAAACACTTCTGTCCTGGTTTTTTAATCTTTCCTGCTCCTCTGACCTCTTTCAGAGTGTTGTTTTTTTTTGTCATCCTATGGCGAGGCTAGTAATGCAAGAATAAACTTCCTAGTTTAGATCTCGGGAACTTGTGAGTTATTGTGTCCTGCAGAATACCAAGTTTGGGGTAAATTTTTGGGTTGGCCTTGACCCTTCTTGTGGGACAATGGCAGATCTTTTCTATTTTTTTTTTTTTTTTACTTACTAGTGTATGAAAGGATTAGACAAAGCAACTTCTGTGAATATGCCTAATGCTTTTCATATCCCAAATTACAACTGTTGTATTTTGACTCATATATAATGTACATATATTTTTGAGATTTTTGTCAGGTGGGATTATTTGAATAAGACTACAATTTCTTATACACATTACATTCGCTGATTTAAAAATTATGAATCACTTTTTATTAAAGAAATAGTGAATTATTTGTGGATTTAGGCTAGAAATATTTATGACATTTGTAGGTTCCCTGATGTGGACTTAATTTGAAAATCACCTTCGCATAGTAGCATAAAAAACCATTTCATGGTTTTTTAAAAGTTCAAAATTTCCCTAATAAAAAGATACTTGATAGTATAAATCCAGTGATTTCTGACTTCTCCACAGTATATTATGTCTTGAACATAATATAAGGGTGCTCAAAACCTCTTAACAAACAGGTGGATAGATGAATGGGCTACCTTTCATTTGAAAAACACACAAAAGTTGCTTTGTCTTTTGATAAATTAGATGAACTGGGCATTATGAAAAGGCTTGGGAAATTTGAAAACAACTGATAAAGTGTATAGTTTCTTAAAATGTAAAAGTGCATTTTCTTACTATGAATCTTAGGACATTGCTCAGGCACTCAAAAGACAAAAACTGTGTCCTCTAACTTGCAACTAACAGAACTCTGATTGTATTATTTTTCCCTCTGTATATTTTCCAGGAATTCCAAAGAGTGACAGTGGTAGGTCTAAGCTAGAGCAATGGTAAATCTCTCTACCGCGATTGGTTGACACAAGCATAGATAGACACATGACACAATTCTATCTTATTGGGCAGAAAGTGTGCTCCAAGGACCTCTGGGAAAGTTTCTCCTGGCTCTTAAAAGAGATATATGGAAATAAAGAATGTCTTTCTTACCTTAGATTTTTGTGTCTTTAAGGGCATCTGGACTATGAGAGAAATTAACCTATTAAGAGATGGTTGAGGCCAGCAGAGGAGGGCAGGAAGGCAGCCAAACCCTGAAGATACTGAGCTGATCACTGAGCCAAACCTGAAGTTAACTCTTTCACTTCTTGACATGGCTGACCACAAATAGCTTTATTAATGAAGACATTAGATTTGGATTTTCTCATTACGTGAAGAAGCTTAAATTCTCCTAATTAACCTCTTCATGTTGACTGAATATACATATATATATTTTTTCATAGATTGCACATTTTTGGAGAAATGAAGAACTCAATAGTACCTTACCCTTTTGACATGCTGCGATATTAGTCTTTGACAACTTGAAGAACTAGATGTTATCAGTATATTTGTGACAATGTTCTTATCTCAGCATAGATGAGATTTGGGTTACTGGCTTCTTTGAAACATTGTCTGCCGAGGTTACTATAAGTTGGAGAAGAGCAGAAAATTCAAGCAATCTTTCAGACCTTTTCCTCTAAGACCTACCCATTACCACTACTTTACTAAACCAGCACAATCCCTAATTGTCTTCTAATATATTTAGAATATATGCCTCTCATCAAGGAAACTTCTCTTTGCAACAGAAAACCACAACCAATCAAAAGGCAGAGTTGTAGACCCTGGTACCAACTGATCTACAATATGATTCCTCCACCTAAGGCTCTGGGACCATTGTGGAAGAGAGTCTGGAAAGACTTAGCCAGAGGACCAGAGAGTTTTTTGTGAGGTTGTGTCTCCTAAGAATGTCAAAAGCTACACCCAACATGACTGCCTAAATATGAGCTGAACAGGGACAATGCCAACATGCTAATATGCTAACATGGATGGGGACAGTGGGAGGAAATCTTGAGGCTTCAGCCCTACACAGAACGACAGGCAGCTAAAGAATGCTGAGAGCAGAAGAAACAGGCTTCCTCAGGGAAGAACATACCGACTGGTTATCCAATAACAAATGGTCAACCCTGAAAACGTGTACATACAAGTAACAGGATGCAGACAGAACAGGTTGGATTTATGTATTTAGAAATAATCACCACACACACACACACACACACACACACACACACACACACACACACCAATAATGAATAAAGAAAGAGGCCATGAATTTGAAAGGAGAAAAGGAAGGGGGAATGCTGTAAACATATAATATAGTAAAAAACAAAACAAAACAAAAACCCAAAAACTAACTAACTAAATAAAAATACTATCTCCTCTTTCTCTTTTTCATATAAGTTGATGATAAAAATGTTCTAAAGGAGCCTGAAGAAGTAGAGCTTTGTTCTGATATAAACAGGATATTTGAAAAATAGGACTCTTAACCCGCTTCTTAGAATCCCCTCAAGAAATAAAACACAGCATTGGGCTAAGATTCTTCTAGGCCAGTGGTCTCTTTCTCCTACTGCACCCCATAATTCAGACTATTCTTAATACGTTGCATCTTCAAATTCAAAATATACTTACATTTAAAAACATGTCAGTGCCTTATTTCCTTATGAGTAGTAGCCACGTCTTGTTTCAGTTTAAAATTTCTTATTTATTGCTAGTGTTTGAGTGGCACATGTGTGTCACGGTACATGTGTAGATGTCAGAGGACAGCTTTGTGGGGCTGATTCTCTTTTTCCACCTTTATGTGGGTTTCAGGTTTTGAACTCAGGTCATCAGGTTTCATGGCAAACAGTTTCAACCCACTGAACCATCTCTTTGGCGTGTTGCTGCTTCTCTTCTAACGAAATCTTATCAGAAGACTGAAGTAGGTATATTGAGGCCGATCCTCATCCTTCCAGCCTCTTCGCTTTTGTTAGTGACTCCTTTGGGGATACTGATCTTTCCTGGGAGTATGGGGACGATGTTTTAACTTTCTAGAACTGGAGTTTCCTGCTAATATCCTGTGAGCTATTAGGTAGAGTGATGAGCACTGAGAAAGAAAGGGTCTCACAGAATCTTGACCTCAAAAATTTACCGTCTGGCTGGAGAAATAACTGGTCTTAAAGGTGGATTAAGTTCCACTGAAGGGAGTGGTTCTCCACCTGCGGGTTGCAACCCCTTTGGAGGTCGAACCACCCTTTCATAGGGGATATCAGATATCAGGTAGCCTGCATATCAGGCATTTACATTACAATTCATAACAGGAGCAAAATTACAGTTATGAAGTAGCAATGAAATAAATGTACGGTTTGGGGTCGTCGCGACATGAGGAATTGTATGAAAGGGTCACAGCATTGGAGAAGTTGAGAACCACCGATTTAAGGGACACTCAGTTAAAGCACAGAGGTAAAAGAATATTATGGGTTGGCGTTCCAAGTCTGGCGCTGCAGTGGAGTGAATGTTTTTACCTGTACATCTTTTCAAACCTGCAAGAAGGAGAGTGTCTTAGAGGACGAAGTGCTTTCGTTTCTCATCTCTAGAGTTATCACCATTTTGCCTCCCTCCTGTAGAGGTTCTACTGCCATCCCAAACACATCGGTCATGCTCCCGTCCTACTTATCCTGTTGACACAGCTCCCAGACCTTTCGATCTTTTCAACCTCATAATCAAGATGTTTTGCAATTCACAGTTTAATAATTAAGTATGAATCTTTTATCTGATTAAGCCGTTTGCTTTTCTTTTTATGAGAACTGTCCATACTTATTTATGGCTCCCTTTTCAGCCTAATTGTGGGCTTTTTGTTTTGTTTTGGTTTTTGTTTGTTCGTTTGTTTTCAGCGTGTGTTGGGCTGTTTATTAACAGAGCGAGAGTGGAGCTTCAAAGACTGGTGGATTCAGGCAGCTTCTTTTTCTTCCTACTGGTTTGGAAAACTCCTTGTGTCTGGTCCAAATCGGGAAGCTTCCGCTTGGCAGCTGCCTCCAAAGATGCCCAAAGTTCATCTGTCTCTGTGTCTTCTGAGGGCACCACGTTGGCTTCTTGAGGTTCTTGGGGCCTCATCCTTCCAGTTATCCCAGCCTGACAGGTGAAGGCAGTTCAGTTGAGACTTGAGATAACCTTATCCTCTAGCCCACATGGATTGCGAATCCTGTGTATCCTTAAAACTCCATCCAAGCCACAAGAGGCTAATAGGGGCTTGGAAGGGCAGCACTGCCTGCAGCCCCTTCAGCAGCCCAGTAGACGCCCTTGCCGAAAATCAACTTCTGCCAGCTGCCCATGAGTGTTCCCTGCGATGACAGAATTGCCCTCAAGAGTAAGGGTCATGGTGGTCAGTGGGTTCTCTCCATAGGTAGCCTCTAGGACTGGCCTGCGCTGGGGGCAGACTGGATCGTATACACAGACCTGGTGATACCCTGTGCATGTGACAAGTTTCTGTAACCCAGGGAGGAACTGTACATCCTGGTCCCCAACAGGAACCCCTAGATCGGTCCAACCATTCCGCACCTTCTTGGCTCTGAACACAGGCTCTTCAGACCCCTGTAGCTCTCATACTTTCAAAGCATTCTCTTTCCCACATGTGGCAGCCAGATGGGTGTGTGCAGGGTCTTGGCACATTCTTCACACTCCAGGACCCACCTTTAGTTCCAAGAGTGGGTCAGAGGATGCTTCCTTGTCATTGTCACAACAGACTCTGAGGATCCCAGAATCCACACATGTGATAAGGGTACCACTGGCCTGGGTGAGACCTCGGACCATGCCCTCCTTGTTTGGGCAGTATCTCTGGCTCTGGAATGTACCCTCCTTGGCATCAAAATGCCTCATGGTCTTGTCCACACAGCCCACCAAGATCTGTCAGCAGAGAAAGGAAAGATGGGATAATTGTGTGTGTGTGTTTACATGTATGACATCCTTAAGAAAATTATTCCTTTGCACGTAAAGTACCTGTTATATCTTTGTGCAAAATGACCAGCTTAGAGTTCTTAGTCACACTTCAGTCTTTGCTGGTCATTATCACAACTGGGGACCAGCAGCATGCTATGGTTGTGTCGCTTGGTGTACTTGTGGGACTTCTAATAGTGGGAGTGGTAACATCTCTGACTCTTTTGCCTGCCCATGGGACCCTTTTCCTCATCCTGGGCTGCCTCCTCTAGTGGGTTTGTGCCTAGAACCATTGCACCTTATTATGCTCTGTTCAGGTGATATCAATGGGAGGCCTGCTCTTTTCTGAAAGGCAAATGGAGGAGCAGTGAGCAGTGGATCTGGAGGAGAGGGAAGGTGTGTGGGAGGAGGTGGGAGGAAGAGAGGGAAGCCGTGCTGCAGTTGGGATGTGTTGTATGGGGGAAGAATAAAGAAAAAAAAAAAGATAATGATGGCACAAGCCATGTGGCACCAACCCCTCCAGTCCCCATCGTGGACTCAGAAACAAAAAGGACACAAGCACACAGAGGGCATGTCTGGCAAACAACTGCCGGCCTAAGATAATGACCGTGCACATAAGGAAGGGCTTGGTAGATGAACCTGATATCTTGGAAGGCAAACTGAAGGGAGAGATGACAGAGCTCTAAAATGGCAGCCTTTCCCTTAGAACACCAAAAGTCACCCCTGGCACAGACGGTAGTGTGACTGAGAACTGCAAGCCAGTAATTTTCACAACTGGGCACCGGCAGCAGGAAGGAGGGAGCTGGCTCTATTTGGTCCAGCAGAATGTGAACTTCTTTAGGACCTGAACTGCAAGTTTCTTGTTTCAAACTCACTTGGCTTTGAAAAACAAATGGCTTTTTCCAAAACCGAGTTATCAGAAGTGGCTGCAGTCTGGATTCAGCTCAGTACCATCACCTGATGGCAGAAAGGCTGGGAGTTCACCTGCTAAGCTGTCATGAATGGGTCCTTAGCGAGCATGGAGACTTTAGTGTGCTTGTGTAGAGTGAAACCAATGTTACTGATGTCTCCCAGAACAATTTAACCCAGAACTTGTCATTGGCACATATAAGGAGCAGTGGACAGAGATTCACAGACAGGTGGTTGACAGTGCCTTTGAGGTGGTCAAATTGAAAGGGTAGATGTACAGATTTTAGTATGTTTATCCTATATTATATGTCTATTCAATTATAAGTGAGTATATACCATGTGTGTCTTTCTGCTTCTGGGATACCCCACTCAGGATGATCTTTTCTACTTCCCACCATTTGCCTGCTAAAATCTGTACACCTAAAGAAGCTAAACAAAAAGGAGGACCCTGGGTAAGATGATTAATCCTCACTCATAAAGGCAAAAGGGACAGACATTGGAAGAGGGAGAAAACAGGGAACAAGACAGAAGCCTACCACAGAGGGCCTCTGAAAGACTCTACCCAGCAGGGTACCAAAGCAGATGTGCACGGAATCTTATGAAAGAAGGGGGAGACAGAAAAACCTGGAGGGGTCAGGAACTCTACAAGGAGAGCAACAGAACCAAAAAATCTGGGCACAGGGGTCTTTTCTGAGACTGATACTCCAAACAAGGACCATGCATGGATATAACCCCTGCGCAGATGTAGCCCATGGCAGCTCAGTATCCAAGTGGGTTTCTTAGTAAGGGTAACAGGGATTGTCTCTGACATGAACTCAGTGGCTGGCTCTTTGGTCACTTCCCCCTGAGGGGGAAGCAGCCTTACCAGGCTACAGAGGAAGACAATGCAGCCAGTCCTTATGAGACCTGATAGGCTAGGGTCAAATGGAAGGGGTGGAGGATCTCCCCATCAGTGGACTTGGGGAGGGGCATGGGAGAAGATGAGGGAGGGAGGACAGGATTGGAAGGGGGCGGGGGAGGGGGCTATAGCTGGGATACAAAGTGAATAAACCATAATCAATAAAAAAATAATTAATAAAAAAGGGTAGATGTGATGGTTCTTCTTGGCTGTCAACTTGACTGTATCTGGAATGAACTACAATCCAGAAATGGAGGGCGTGCCTGTGAGAGATTTTCTGCTTGTTTTGAAGTGGCTGAATCCACTTGTAGTCCGGCCCTTTAAGATAGGAAGACACGGGCTTTTGATCGGGATCTTGAGGCGGGCAGGCACACCTTTAATCTGGCCGCACCTTCTGCTGGAAGCCTGTATGAGGATAAGGAGGAAGGAAGCTCTTGTTCTTTGCTCGCTCCCGTCTGGATAGCACTTGCAGTCCTTCACTGGCATCAGGGTGTACTTCTTTGGGATTCCAGAATATGCTGAAAACCAGCTGAAATACCCAGCCTTGTGGGACTCAGCAGCTACTAGATTCTTGGACTTTCCATTCACCGTTGGCTATTGTTGGTTTAGTTGGACGGCAGCCTGTAAGTCATTCCAGTCATTGATTATGTATGTGAATGTAAATGATTGTATATGCGTGTATATGTTTATATATGGGTTCAGAGATTCATTCCATAAGTTTTATGACTCTAGAGAACCCCAACTAATGTGGCTGATTTGGTCAACGGCACTATGAAGAATCCGAGACGGATGTACCCTTCCCAGCATGATAAGGGGGTCTCTATGGAATAAAGGATGGCATCTTCCTCAGCAAGACTTTCATCCTGGAATAAAATGGAATCTTTGATGTTGCGGAGTGACTCTGGCACCTGAAGAGAAGGCCAGCTTGAAGAAGGGCGTCGCTTGGCTCTGGAGGTTCAGAAAGAACTGCACATCTAAAGTCTTCCAATGTCCCAGCACTTCACCATCCAGGCTGCAGCAGGGTTTCCATGGAGACCACACACCACCTCCTTTTCATCTGGGCTGTGATTAATGTAGTCGTGTTACAGCGGCCTGGGGAAAACCTCCATTCCCCACAGCTCTGCGCTGGTGCGACGTGGTTCCTTGTGTACTGGTAATCTGGTTACTGTGACAGTATCCTGTCCCTGAGACACACTGCCTGGTGTTTGCAGGCTGCAACCCTGTGCTGCAAACTGTCACCGTGCATTCCCAAGACAATGCGTTCCCAACTAGTCACACCCCAGTTCGAAGTATGAATCCATTATGCATGTCTTGTGCATAACTGTTCTAAAGGATAATATTTCGTGTATAGTGTACATTGCGGTATAATGTAAATAATAAAATTTGCATATGGATAATGCAACCATCTACCCAAGTGCCATGTCAACGAAACAACAGAGAGAGAGAGAACGAGAAAGCTAATAAAAATACATTTTAAAATCTGCGTTTAAAATTATTTATAGAAGCCAGGCGAAGTTGCTCATGCCTGTAACCCCAGCACTCTGGGAGGCAAAGGCAGGCCTCCCAGAATTTGAGATCATCCTGGTCTACAAAGTTAGTCCAGGATAGCCAAGTCTGCACAGAGAAACCCTATCTCAAATATATATATATATTAGAGTATAATCAATATTCAAACAGTACCCAAATCTATAAAATAAAAACTAAATATCTTCCTTTTTCATGTCCCCTTCTCCTCATTTTATTCTTTGCAAGTTACCATTTTAAAAATAGTTCCTATTTACCTCTTTTATTCTCAACATCTCTACATTCCTATTTCTTGATTTGTTAAACTTCACAGAATGGATTGATTCTATACTATGGAAGCACAGAGGAACCTGGTCAGATCTGCATTTAGGAAGGACTATTTGCTAGCATGGGAAAGAGGGTTTGGCAGGCGCTGCAGAAATGAGGCAAGGATATGGGTTGGAGGACTGGGTGAGTGGGAAGGTTCGTAGTTGAGGAAAAGGCTCACTCAAAGGTAGAGGGAAGAGGACCACTCCTGAGTTCTGACTGCCGTGTCGGTAGGTGATGCTTCACACTGTGAGGTAGGGATGCGCAAGGAGAAAGCTGGTGTTAGACAGAGGAAAGGTGGTGAATTTCACTTGGCGATTGATATGATTATGAGAATACAGTGATAGGTGCCTTACGGGATAGTGGGACACAGGGTTGGGATGTACCGCATGAGCGGAGACAGCGAGGCATAGATCTGTGAGTCAGTCATCAATGTATAGTTTACTAATTTATCCTCCCCTCCTCCCTCCTTCCGTTCCTCTGTTCGTTGAACGCCCACTGATTGCCTTGGATGAGCTTCATGCTGGGTAGAAAATGCTAAGAGAGTGGCAAATTCCTTCACCTCATGGGGCTTTTAAGCTGATGAAGATGATCAGCATGCGCACAAAAACTCACGAACACATATGTAATTATAGACTGTGGTAGGTGGTCTCAAAAATTAGGTTTATGTGAGAGAGTAACAGTATGAACCAAATTTAGAGCCAGGAGGTGGGTGGGAAACATATGGATAGCACAGCTTCTCTATGCCCAGGCCTGCTGGACGCAGAGCAGCTACAGAGGTTGTGAGCAGAGGGTATCAGCGCGGGCAGGTGATGGGCAGGCTCAGTACTAGCCTGTGATACTTAGGATAAGAAACAATCAACGGAGACCAACTAAATAGACAAAAACATAAGACAACACACTGTTTATAGGTCTGTTCTCCTACCTTGATGCTATGTGTTCATAGCGACAAAATACATGCAGAGTAAGACTACTGGCAAAGTATCAAAAACAACCGAATACAAGTATCACACATGTCCAGGTCATTTGCTAATGCTTATTGGAAGATAAACATATTTAAGAATGTTTATAGAGTCTTTATTCATAATAGCCAGAAACTGGAAACAACCCAGATGTCCTTCCACCAAAGAATGGATAAAGAAACTGTGGTACATTTACACAATGGAATACTATTCAGCTATTTAAAGCAAGGACATCATGAAATTTGCAGGCAAATGGATAGATCTGGAAAAGATCATCCTGAGTGAAATAACCCAGACCCAAAAAGACATGGGAGCCTACCACAGATGTCCTCTGAAAGACCCCATCAGGCAGAGGATGAAAGCAGATACAGAGACTCACAGCCAAACTTTGGGCAGAGTACAGGGAGTCTTATAGAAGAATGGGGGAATAGAAGGACCCAGAGGGGACAGGAGCTCCACAAGAAGACCAACAAAGCCAACAAATCTGGGGCCGGGGGGGGTGGGCTTCCAGTGGAGACTGATGTACCAACCAAGGACCATGCATGGAGTGGACCTAGGTCCCCTGCTCAGATGTAGCTGATAGGAAGCTCAGTCTCCGTGTGGGTCTCCTAGTAAGGGGAGCAGGGGCTGTCTCTATTGCCTGCTCTTTGATCACTCCCCCCTGGCAGGGGCCCTTGCCAGGCCACAGAGGAAGAGGATGTATAGGCTGGGATCAGTTGGCAGGGGAGCAGGGTTCCCTCTTTCTGAGGACTAGGGGAGGGGGAGGAAGAAATGGGAATGGGGAAGGTGGGACTGGGATGAGATGAGAGAGGGGGCTATGATCAGGATGTAAAGTGAATAAATTTAAAAGTTAAATTAAAAAGGTACAATGTTTTGCTTTTTGAGTTGGTTACTCCATATTTTCTGAGCTATATACATACATTTGATTTGTATACTTTTCTGCATGGTTAACAGATGCTTAAAAAGATTTAAGATATACTTACGCCACACATTTTACTTTTATTGCTTTTATTCAGGTATAAATAATATGTTACACTGCATGGAAATATCATAATGAAACTCTTTTGTACTATACTAGAAAAAAAAATGTCCAGAATGTCCACAAGTAGACAGAAGAATTTGAAAAAAGACTTTAAACATATTTTTTTGTATCAGTGACTATAACATTATCCTTTATTTATTTATTTATTTATTTATTTATTTATTTTTTGGTCTCAGTGGCAATTTTTGTCTTCCTCTCAGATGGCCAGAAATAGTCTCTAGAGAAATGAGTTTTAGATTATTCAAAAGCAAATCAGCCCTTTCATGCCATGCAAACATTTTTTTTTTGTTCTAGTTCCCTGTGTTTGTTGAAATGCTATATTAATAATGTTTTTGCCCCACATGTGGTTTCTTTTTGTGGAAAACTTATTTACTCTAAGGAAAAAGGTGCTTAGTGTTTTTTTTTTAAACAAAGAACATGCAGATCTGCTTATTTTTGCAATAACTAGTAAGTCCATATCAGACAACCAGAGCTGAAACTAACATAGAGGTCACTTTATTTTCTGACAAATTTGCAATTTCCTGAGACCCCTCTTCTTCTGTTTACCTTTTAATGCACCTTATGCCTGTGACAGCAGACACCTGCGGAGGCCAAAGATGGTATTGAGTCCTCTGGAGTCAGGGTTACAGGTTTGTTGGGAGCCTAACTCCTCAAGAGCACTTGCCACTGTTCACCACTGGGCCAATCTCTTCAGCTCCACGGGATTTCCTCTCCTCTGGAGCCTCCATTCCTCTATTTAGTGACATGTGGCAAACTATTGTAAACTCTATGGTGCAAGGCAAGGGCCACACGCTGTCACTGCTGTCGTCTTCACTTCTTGCCGTAGGGGGCTGACGGTGCTTACCTTGCTTCTCTTCACAGGGGGGCACTGGAGTCACTCATGCAGCCTCCTCATACAGCCTGGCAGCTAACGTTGGCTGAATTTCCAGGAGAGCCAGCTGTTGGCTGGAGAGTTTGGCCTCCACAGAAGTGCACTTTCTAATTGTGTGACACCAGAGGTTTGGTGGCCAGGGTTTCATAAAAGAGCAAAGCAAAAGCTACCTTAGAACTTAAGGGTGAGTCACTAAGACCAGCCCATATTCAACTGGAAGATAGACCCTCCCCGGAGGTGATAGGGGGGACAAAGAATTTTAGAAGGGCTTGTTTTAACAATGGCAAAATGGAAAGACACAGGCTTAGGAATAAGGGCATGGGATAACTAATTAGCTATGCAAGATGCCTTATAACACTGTCTTTTAGAACTCCAGGGAGAGATGTCAAAAGAAGTCAATGTCACAGCTTGTTGGATCTCCCTTCACTTGTATGCAGTGTCTCTGTGGTGTACATCGCCTCTAAATTGCTTTTGAAGGCCATGCACATTTGTGAAGTTTTCAGTGTATGTTGGCATCCGAGGAGCTAAGATTTGAAGATTCACTTATTAACAATTATAGATGTTAGAGAACGCTGTGAACAGAGCCATAAAGCATGTGTGTCCCATGCAGGTTTTAGTTAATTCTTCAACGCAATCGACTTTGCCACCGTTCTCCTCACTTTGTACACAAAGAATCATATTTAGAAAATTTGAATGGCGTTTCCAAGTGTAGACCAACGATTCAGGTCCAGAAGGTTTGTTTCCAGAGTCACATTCCTAATCATTTTGCTTGGACACTGTCTCTGCCTTTCAAATTGTTGAGAGCCACCCAGACCCCATGACTTGTGTCGATTTTTCCGTGCTAGTTAATGTTAACTGTCAGGATGACAGAATCTAGAATAGCATGGAAGTCAGGCCTCTGGCCATGGCTGTGAGGGATTCTTTATTTTAAGGTTTATTATATTTTAATCTTTCTCTCTGTGTGTGCGTGCGTGTGTGTGTGTGTGTGTGTGTGTGTATGTGTGTATGTCTCTGTGTGTGTGTTTACATATGTGTGCCTGTGGAGCCCAGAAGAAGGCACTGGAGCCCCTGGAGCAGGACAGTTGTGAGTGACCTGATATGAATGCTGGGAAGCAACCTTTGACTCTCTGCAACAGCACAAGTTCTCTTGACCACTTAGCCATCTTTCCAGCCCTGTGCGAGGGGTTATTTTAGTCCTTGATGGGAGGACCAGACTTGGACTGTACAGCACCACTCTCTGGGCTTGGAGTCCTGAACGAAACTATCAAGGAAATGTAGATTAAAACTTACTTTAAGGTTCAGGGTCTGGAGAGATGGTTCAGAGGTTAAGAGCACTAGCTGTTCTTCCAGAGGTCCTGAGTTCAATTCCCAGCAACCACATGGTGGTTCACAACCATCTACCACGGGATCTGACCCATATACATAAATACATCCATAAAGAAGATAACTTACTCTAAGGTTCTATCTCACCCGAGTCAGAATGGCCATTATCAGGAACACAGAGGACAACAATGCTGGTCTGGGTGTGGAGAAGGAGAATACTCACATACTGTTGGTGGAAGTGTAGTCTGGAGATTCATCTGGAGTTTTCTCAGAGATGCTAGAGATGACACCACTAGGTTACTTTTCTCCATGTGCATAAGGGACCCCATACCCTGCTACAGAGAAATTCACACTGTTCACTGCTGCTCTCTTCACAGTAGCTAGGAAAAATCAAGGTTCACAGAGGAACGGGTAATGAAAACGTGGCACACACGCAGCATGGGACGTCACTCAGCTATAATGAAAAATCAGTCGAGAAGTTGGCGGGCCAATGGATGGACCCAGAAAATTTATCCGGAACGAGGCCATTCAGGCCCCTAAAGAAAAACCCCACGTCTTCACTTTCGTATGTGGTTCCCATCTTCTTAGCTTTTGTTTAGTGCGTTTACAGTGTTGAAGCTAGGAAACTAGAAATGGGCTATTGGTAGGGCTGAAGCATTTGGGGAAGTGTAATAGCAGAATATAGGTGAAAGGAAAGAAGAGAGGGAGAATAATAGGAGTAAAAGTGCTTACACAGGTAGTGGAGTGACAGAGATAGAGAAGCGAGAGGCCAGTGTCAAGCCTAATAAAAATTAAGTGTGCCTGAAGAAGCTATTGGGAACCTATCAATGATCTTGCAATTCAAGTAGGGAAGTTATGTGCTGTAGAAGAGAGTCTTTTGATGTTGTTTTCTAAATGCTTGTTACCAAACTGCCTTCTAAATAGTTTTGTTTATATCCATAAACTTAGGCTGTTTCCAACCTTGGTCAGAACAGAATCTTATTGCAATGGGTAGTGGTTAATGCAGAGACACATTGCTGTTGAAAGCACAGAGAACAAGTTACTGTGAGTGGAGAGCCATGGATGGGAAATCTGTATTAACTCCTCTCTCCCAAGGCTCAGGTGACACTGCAGCCGAGAGGATGGAAGAACCAGAGGGAAACGCTGTCTTATTGACATGACTTGGCTATTGCACACGTGAACTCCCAGCAGGTGTGGTTACTTGCACAAGATCAAGCCAATTAAACTTCTCAGTATGGAAGCTGAGGAGCTATTGACAGTTGGTGGCTGTGAGAAGAGGAGAGGTCAGTTTTCTCTAAGGACATGGCCCCAGGTGGGTTGACCATGCTCCATGCTTGGTAATACACAACCTGGTAGCTTACGCCCTTTCAGGAGGATGATCAAAGAGGAACACACATGCAATTCTCTCAGACTCAGCCTGAAGAGTATCAGGGATTGTTCTGAGCTGCTCAGCTTAGATGAGTGCCAGTGGGAAGAAAGCTTGCTGGAAGGGGGGCAGAGCATGAGCATGTTTTCTGGGGACACCAGGTTGGCTGGGCTGCCGTCTTTAGCTTGTCCAACAAAGGTCTAGGAAATGCTCAACAAAACAAAACACAGATTTAGACTATAACTTTGTCTCACTTGCTGGCAAAATTTTAAGAATACCACTTTATAGTTTTTATATGATCTCTACTGTGAGCTTGTTAATATTTTATATCTGAGTCACTTCCAGATTCAAGTGTTCATATTCTTTTTGAGACCAGACACTTTGGGAATATTAAAAAGTCATGAAATATCTTCCCAGAGGAAAAAAAAAGCATATATATATATATATATAAACTCTCTCCTATTTCTTGATATGATTTATTATAGTTCATAGACCGGTGGAGAAATACCCTTGAGTAAACCAAAGCAGAAGTCTCATTTTAAGAAGGAAAATTGGATGTTAGTGTGGTATGAATTTGGACATATTAACATGTCAAGGGATCTTCTGTTACTTGCTATAGAAATGTTTTTTTTTCCTTTCATATATTACATCTTGACCACAGTTTCCTCTCCTCCTTCTTCTCTCAGCCTGCCCCACCCCAGCACCCCTCCCACTGTCCACTCCTCTTTCATATCCCTGGGCAGGCCTCCCAGGGATATCAATCAAAAATGGCATATCAAGTTGCAATGAGACTAGGTAGGCACCTCTCCTCATATTAAGGTTGGATGAGGTGACTCTGTGGGAAGAAAAGGGTCCTAAAAGCAGGCAAAAGAGTCAGAGAGAGCCTCCCACTCCTGCTCTTGGGAGTCCTATAAGAAAACTAAGCTACACAACCATAACGCATAAGCAGAGGGCTTAGGTCAGACTCATACAGGCTCTCTGATTGTTGATTCAGTCTCTGTGAGCCTCTGTGGGCTGAGGTTAGTTGATTCTGTGGGTTTTCTTGTTGTGCCCTTGTCCCTTCTGTCTCCTACAATCCTACCTCCCCATCCCATCCCATTCCTCTGGATTCATGAGCTTTGCCTAATGTTTGTTTGGCTAGGAATGTGTTTGTGTGTGTTTTAAAACAATCTTCATATTGAATCGATCTTTACAAAGACACACAAGACTGAAGTCACTTTTGTTCAAACATTTTTTTTCCTCACTTGACTGTTTTGTATTTCTAGCTATTCTGTGTCTGACACATTGTGGACAAGATACTTGGATATTTGACTGTGAATTTGGTTTTAGCCTTGAAGTCGTCTAAGTAGAAGATAGACGAGCTCTGTTTTAGATGGACATAGAAGAGTATAGAATGTGGGGCAATGACTTGAATCCCAGAACTAATTTAAGAGTGTTGAGTGCCTGCTTCTTTTCATCCCAGAATGGCAAGAGTTGCATATTTAAGACATGAATGAGAGGTTTTGGTTATGTTCAGGAAGACTCGTTCGTTTAAAATATGGAATCAGGATGCCCTGCTCTCTAATTCTTCACTCTAGGTCAATGCGAGGAAGAGAGACTTATTGTCTTCGAGTGTGAATGGCTAAGGGTATATGACTTTGATACCACCACCTTGGTTAACAACTCATTTCTTCTACGAGGACTCAGGATTCCTTACCTCCACTTCCAGGATTCTTAAGCTAGCAGTATAGGTTTGGAGAGGTGGCTCGGTGGGCAAAAGTTCTTGCTAGAAAAGCTTAGTGACCCGAGTTCTTCCTCAGAACCCACAGTGGAAGGACAGAACTGATTCCCAAAAGTTGTTCTCTGACCTCCACATGCATGTGAGGCACACACACACACACACACACACACACACACACACACACACACACACCAAATAATAATAAATAAGTTTTAGAAAATTAAAAGATAGCTGTGTGGAGAAGTCTTGGTTCTATTTGCACAGAAACAGCATGGACAGTGTCCTTCTTAAATGCCATGGTGAAGTAATTATTCTTGCCACGATGTAAAACTTGGAACCATAATTAACCATGTGCCATGCTCATCTCTTACATATTGCTTCAAATCTTCTCAGCTCTGCCGATCACTTTTCCTGTCCTTTGTTGAGGAAAACATGAAGTTTGGATCCGACAGGACCTCCTCTCGAGGCCCTTGAGTGCCTCTCATCTGTTATGGGGCTTCTTGGTAGACTCCTCACAAGCGCACTCGGTGCCCACACCTGTTAGATTGGACAATGGCTCTCAGTCTCCACTCCCTTCTCTTGGCACTCATCGTCAAGCACTTCTCTTTTCCGTGCTTCCTGGTAGGTTAGATGGTGATTTTATCTGTCTCGCTGACTTTGGTTTTATAACTTGCTGCGTCCCATGGAATTTGAGTGCATGCAAAGCAGAGAGGGGATTTAGACGTGTCTCTGTGGTTTGAATTGGCCTAGTGATTTCCTAGTCATCATGAGAAGCATGCACCAGGTACATTTTAGTCCAAAGACAGACATGTAGACTAGAAATAAACCTAACCCCCTCGCAGAGCCTGAAGCAGAGCTTGGCCAGTTGACCATTATGAGAGACTCTTGTGTGAAAGAATGAATGTTTTGTAAACTGAGAAACTTATAGCTATCATGCATCATTTTCATCAATAGTTGGATCCCATACGTGTGTAGCCTGTGAGTGAAGCACTAGTGCCCTCTGGGCATGGGACACATGCTTCCCTCTTTTAATTCCTAGACTTCATTCATGTCCCATATGGTCCTGAACATTGAGCAACACAGCATCTACGTTGGTGGCAACGTAGCAAGCCTTCCTTGAATTGGTTCTCCCCTTCCTAGTTTTGCATTCCCAGGCAACTGCTATTGCTTCTTGAACTCTGCCCATAGAATACCCATAGAATATTCATATCAAAGCCCTTGTTTCACACTTTGCTCCCCGAGGAACCTGAGTGAAGACATTCTGCATTTACTTCTAATTTTCACTGACTACAGGTTTACAAACATTGCTCAGTTATTGGAGATCTCAGAGTGTTTGTTTTTGAAGACCCATCAGACTTTTGCTATCAGCTGGGCAGTAGTCAAATTCATTTCCTCTTTTTGAGTGTTTCCAGGGCAGCGGATCTCAAGCCTCCCTAATGCTTCCACCCTTTAATACAGTTCCTCATGTCTTGGTGACCCCAACCATAAAATTATTTTCGTTACTAATTCATAACTGTAATTCTGCTACTGTTGCGAATTGTCATGTGGATATCTGATATGCAGGATGTGTGACATGCAATCCTGTGAAAGGATTGTTTAACATCCCCTTACCCCAGCCCCCCCCCCCAACAAAGGGGTCGAGACCCACAGGTTGAGAACTACTTTTCTAGGGGATGACCAGAATGATGACCATATGAAGGGAGGTGAGGAGCCAATGGTGACCTGACTGAGCATACAATTTTGTTTTCCCTTACTGTCCACCTGACTCTAAGGCATCCTCTGTCAGCATAAACACAGCTTTTGTTATTGCCCAGCTCCGTCCAGCCTCTTCCTCCTTGAGGCTTTGGCAAGTATGACATTGAATAAGGACGTTTTAACTTGGAGGCTTTCCCAAAGCTTGACTCGGGAATCGGTGGAGGGTTAAAGTTGCTGGATGATCATTATCAAATACGTAGGAATTAGTTGGACTAACAAACAGCATCTTATTTTCCATCGATTGGTGTCGTGCTTAGCATCTTCACCATGTTACCTCAGCAAGATAACCCTACACACTGTCTGTTTCCTTTGCTCTCCAGATGAGGAACTTGAGGTTCCAGCAAGCAAAATAACTTGTTTAAGTTCATATATATATAGAAAAATGGCAAAGGCAACTTAGTTTGTCCTCCTTCAAAGTGCATTCTTTGTTCGGGAATACACGTCTCTTTATGAGTTAGATGCTGTCTTAGGGTTTCTATTGCTGTGATGAAGTGCTATGACCAAAAGCAAGTTGGGGAGGAAAGGGTATATTTGGCTTATACTTCCACATCACTGTTCATCACCAAAGAAGTCAGGACAGGAACCTCAAACAGGGCAGTAACCTGGAGGCAGGTGCTGACAGAGGCCATGGAGGGGTGCTGCTTAATGGCTTGCTCCTCATGGCTTGCTCAGCCTGCTCTCTTATAGATCCCAGGGCTGCCAGCCTAGGGATGGCACTACCCACCATGAGCTGGGCTCTCCCGCACTGATCACTAGTTAAGAAAATGCCTTACAGCCAGATCTCAGGGAAGCATTTTCTCGACTGAAGCTTCCTCCTCTCTGATGACTTCAGCTTGTGTCAGGTTGACATAAAACCAGCCAGTACAGATGCCAAGCCAACGTGAACAGAAGATCTCTTCTAACTCAGAAATTCTTTAAAAGTCTAAAGTTTTGTGACAAGGCATGGTAGCAAAGGGAATAAATTAATAGTATATGAGATTTTCTTCCCACCTGCCTATTTTTCTTCTTCTTCTTCATGTTTTTAGGGCAAAGGGGTCCAGAAACTGAAAAGAGTAATAAATGGTAACTGTTTTAATAAACAAAGGAACACAGTGGTTTTCACATTCAAATCAAGCCTGAGGTTGTTTTTCTGGCTCTACACAGGCCTCTGTAGAAGGCAGTTATTTACAAGTTGGGTGAAGCTTCTGCTGGGTAGATGTGGCTGGGGTGGAGAATATGAGCCATGGAGGTTTGTGCCAGTATGGGGGCTACACCTGGGAAGGTGTAGGTGGTATTTAGAAAGACAGCCATTTTAGTCAGGGGTATCCTGTACCTGGGTAGCCTCTGGGTGCTTGAGAAAGATTTTAAGTGCTACATATGATACAAAAAGGAAAAAGAAATGCAAGGGAGTTGGGTTTGGCCCAAGAACTTATGATCTGAGTCATAGAGACGAGAAAACACTTGACAGAAGGGAAGCGGGTGTGTTAGGAAGATATGAGTGCAGAGACAGAAGACAGGAACTCTGTGGCCCTGAGAGAGTGCTGAGAACTATATCATACCCTAAGTCAGGAAATGAGAGACAGGCAGGCTGCCCTGAGGCCTGGAAGGTGCCGAGTGGAAAGCTGTGCTCCACCTTTTACCTTACTATGAACACCAGGGATTGCTGAGTCCTACAATAAACACACTGCCTACACTTAAAAGTACTGTATAACTTGAAAATATGTCATGGGCAAGCTATACTTTTTTGTTTGTTTGTTTGGTTTGGTTTGCTTTTATTTTTTATTTTTTTTGAGACCAAGTTTCTCTGTGTAATCACCCTGGCTGTCCTGGAACTCACTTTGTAGACCAGGCTAGCCTTGAACTCACAGAGATTCACCTGCCTCTGCCTCCTAGGGCTGGGATTAAACCATGCCTGGTTTGCAAACTAAAGAGTCCAGGATTGGTGGCCCATGCCTATAAGGTAAGGTTTATCTTAGCACTTGGGAAGTTGAGAAAAGGAATTTGTGAGTTCACACTTCCTCACCAAAACACAACCAAACAACAAGAAAACAAACAAATAACGGATAAAAGGAGAAAAATGATCTGCAGTAAAGAGAATTGTGCTTAAGATTCTTCATGACACAAATGGAGTTGACTCTTTGAAGTAGGTAGGTTTTTCCTCCTGTCCTTTAGCTCCTGGAATAACAGCTCATGAGACTCATTAAATATTATACAAATACCTAGGCTCTTCTTTGACTAGCTCAGAGCTTAAATAACCCACGATACTAATCTACATTCTGCCGTATGGCCAGTTACCTGATTTCAGGCACCATTCCTCCATCTTTCATCACATCTTGCCAGCTGAATCTCACGTGCCTGGCTTTATCCCAGAATTCCTTCTGCCTTCAGGATGTCCCACCTATTTCCTGCCTCAGCCATAGGCCGTAGGTTTTTATTTAACTGACAGGTGTGTTGCATCCATACAAAACATAAGAGATTTCTTTGACAACTGTTGAGTTATTTTTATGCAAATCTGACCACTAGTTTGGGAAGAGGACGTGTCAGGGCAGCGTAGTTCATATTTCTATTGCCTTGGATACTTATAAATAGTTTTGGCAGGACCAGAGTTGTCATAGGATACACCAAGATCAAGTCCACAGTACAAAGGAGTTTTATTTTCCTCAGAGGGACAAAGGGCAGAGAATAAGAGACATGGACCAGAGAGAAGGGAAAAGAGGAAGAAGGTGTATTTGCTCCAGAGGGTCAACAGCTGACTCTTGATAGAGAGAAGATGGAGGTGGCCCATAGGCAAATGTCAATTTTTAAAGGGAAAAGGAGAAACTCCATGTTAGGATGAGGTATTGAGGTATCAATTTTTATTGTACATGTTAATCAGGGAAGCCAAAAGGGAGGCTTTTGGTTGCTGGACATCAATACTTTGATATCTAGACGTTGGTGGTCAGCCTCAGGAGGAGGAAGTGGCCAAATAAAGGGCTAGATCTTGGTGGCTAGCTTTAAGAATATAATGTAATGGTTTTTAACAGGGGGAGAAGGGTAAAATGCAAACTCTGGCAGCACTATATTTGTTTGCCATGCTCAGGCTTGTGTTTGTCATGCTCAGGCCCGCCTGAGCCCCTTCAAGGTTTTTTTTTTTTCCCCTCCCAATTTCCACACACTATACTCTAATATATTTAGTGGGCCTAGTCATGTACCTTTGTGTCAATAAAATATTTTTGAAACATTCGTTATTCTCTGCTTGTTAACAGAAATTCAACGTAACCAAAATTACAGAATCTGTTTTAAGAATTAAGTATCATTAATTAGGAATATAGAAATCAAAAAGTAAGGGCCAAGAGATAAGGTGCATTTAAAAAAGGTAATTTGGGGGTGGGAAGGAGGATGGGGTAAAAAAAGAAAAAAGAAACATAGATGACATTCCTGTCAGATTGTCACATTAACATAATAATATTTCTGAGATGTCTGCTGATAAAAAGCTGGTTTAACTCCATGGGACACCAGTGTGCTTCAATTTGCTCTGATCTTCTCTATCCTTAGTTGTAAATGTCAACCTGATGTAGCCTAGAATCATCAGAGAAGGAGAAGCCTCAACTGAGGCACTGTCTAGGTTAGGTGGGCCTATGGCAGATTTACCTTGACTAGTAACTGATACACCAGATTGGATCTAAGATGGTGACCACCAGTTGTGCACAGTATCTGAACAGCAGGACAACAGTCACTGACTGCAGAGCAACCCATTGACAGACCACGCTACAGACCCCAAAACTTCTTGAACAGAAAACCAACAGCTCAGCCTCTAAGATAGCAATGAATAAGTGGGACCTCTTGAAACTGAAAAGCTTCTGTAAAGCAAGCTTTATTGATGCTGTCAATAGAACAAAATGATAGCCTACAGACTGGGAAAAAGAGCTTCACCAATCCTACATCCGACAGAGGACTTTATATATATATATACACACATATATACATATATATATACATATATACATATATACATATATACATATATATACACATATATACATATATATACACATATATATAATATTTTGGATTTTATATATAATTCAAGAAATTAAACACTAACAAGCAAAATAATCCATTTGGAAATGGGGTACAGAGCTAAAGAGAGATTTCTCAACAGAAGAATATCAAATGGCCAAGAAGCACATAAAGAAATGCTCAACATCATCAAGAAAATGCAAATCAAAACGACTCTGAGATTTCATCTTACGCCTATCAGAATGGCTAAGATAAAAACTCAAGTGACAGCACATGCTGGAGAAGATGTAGAGAAAGGTAACTCCTCTCCATTGCTGGTGGGGGTGCAAACTTGTACAACCACTTTGGAAGTCAATCTGGAGCTTTCTCAGAAAATTGGAAACAGCTATACCTCAAGACCCAGCTACACCACTCCTGGGCATATACCCAAAAGATGCTCCACCATACAATCAAGACATTTGCTCAACCATGTTTATAGCAGCTTTATTCATAATAGCCAGAAACTGGAAACAACCCAGATGTCCCTCAACCGAAGAATGGATAAAGAAACTGTGGTACATCTACACAACAGAATACCACTCAGCTATTAAAAACAAGGACATCATGAAATTTTCAGGCAAATGGATGAACCTGGAAAAGATCATCTTGAGCGAGGTAACTTAGACCCAGAAAGACATGCATGGTATATACTCACTTATAAGCAGGTATTAGCCAAATAATACAAGATAACCATACCACAATCCACAGACCTAAAGTAGCTACGTAACAAGGAGAACCCTAGGGAGGATGCTTAGTTCTCATTCAGAAGGACAGATAGAATAGACACTGGAAGAGAGGGAACAGGATGGGAGCCTATCATAGATGTCCTCTGAAAGACCACACCAGGAAGGGGATGGAAGCAGATGCTGAGATTCACAGCCAAACTTTAGGCAGAGTGCAGGGAGTCTTATGGCAGAATGGGGTGGGGGAGGATAGGGGAACTTGAGGCGACAGGAGCTCCACAAGCAGACCAACAGAGCCAACAAATCTGGGCCCAGGGGGGTCCTGGGGATACTGATGCACCAACCAAGGACCCCGTATGGAGAGGACCTTGGCCCTCTGCTCAGTTGTAGCTGATAGGCACTCAGTCTCCTGTGGGTCTCCTAGTAAGGGGAGCAGGGGCTGTCTCTGACTGGGCTCTGCTGCCTGCTCTTTGATCACTTCCCCCTGGCTAGGCAGTCTTGCCAGGCTACAGGGGAAGAGGATGCATGAGACCTGTTAGGCTGGGGTCAGTTGGTAGGGGAGGAGGGCTCCCTCCTTCTGAGGACTAAGGGAGGGTGGGACCGGGAGGAGATGAGCGGGGAGGGGGGGCCTCATCATAATTGGGATGTAAATTGAATAAATTAAAGAAAATAATATTTTTGTTTGATTAATTCAGTTTATATCTCGGTCATAGGCCCCTCCCTCCTTTCCTCCCAATCTCACCCTCCCTCCCCCATCCTCTCTCCCCTACTTCTCAGAATAGGGCAACCCTCCTGCCCAGGCACCCCAGCTCACCTATTCACATGAGGACTGAGTCCTCCCCTGTGGCCTTGTGGGGAAGTCCCATCAGGGGCACGTGATCAAAAAACAGACAACATAGTCCCCCATTCCCCTAACTAGTGGGCCGACATGAAGCCTAAGATGTCCATCGGACTTATCTTCCGGGGTCTGTGTATTGTAGTATGTCTATCCTGTACCAAAATCCACTTACAAGTGAGTATATACAATTTTCTTAAATTAAAAAACTGTAATCGATGCAGCAAGGCCCGTGCCTCTGTGTGTGGCACTATCCGCCAGGCAAGCAGTCCAGGGCTCTCTAAGAACACTAGCTACACGTGAGCCCGTGGATGACGAGCCAGGGAGGGCGCAAGCAAGCAACCTTCATGCGTTTCGGTTGGCGCCTGCTTAAACTCCTCCCCAAACTTCCCCCCAGCATGGATTGCAACCTGGAAGCATAAGGCGAATAAGCCGGAAGTTGCTTTTGGTTAGAGCGTTTTATCAAAGCAACAGAGAAGTAACTAAAATGTCCCCGCGCCCATTTGAATTTTGACACAAGATCTCTGAAGAACTCATGAAACCGGTGTTCTGCGACTCAGTTTGGAACGCTGGTCCCGACTCTCTGGGCTCTGTCACTGGCTGTCACCAACTCAAGGCTGCTGACACTTGTATCCAAACTTGAAGCTGTGACTCAGATAACGTTAACTTCGAATAGTGTGTGGTGTCATCGTTTAGGAAATGCCATTAACACTCTCTCTCTGTCCTCACGGCGGGGCTCAGCGGCAGAGGTTGTGTGTAACAACTCCTAGACGCGGTTGCTGAGGCGCTGAGAGTTTGTCTGGTTGTTACTGACAACAGAGGAGTGAGAGGGTTCGAATCCTGCCCTTCTGCGTGTGACTGGCAAGCCTGCATCGCTCATGCTCACGGAAGGGGTTCTGCGTGGCTCTTTGAACTGTGTGTACCTGACTTGGAGGGGAAGAGAGAAGGAAGGACTTGGGGTGTGATGAGGAATCTGCCTGCCCTTTTTAAGCCTCTTTTTAACCCTAAAGTGGGAAGCTGGGGCACTCCGGAGGATCAGACCTCAGACTAATTTCAGTATCTGCAGTTGATACTGGAAAGAAACAGCTTGTTTTGCTTATTAACTTGGATTCCATAACGATTTCATCTTTATCATGAGGTAAATTATTTAGTAGATGACAACAACAACAAAAACCCAAAGCAGCCCACTTTTGTCATTGGGATGAAGAAAGGCAGAGTGTTCCAGATATGTGGCTGCTAAGTCCGTCACAGGCAGAAAACGGGTGAGGATTTCCAGATGGCTTGGCTAAGTCCAAAAGTTTTAAATAGTAGTGATCTTGCATACAAATTAAACATATCATCAGAATAAAAGGCTTGATTTGTAACATAGGTGTGTGCATTTGGGAGAATGGAGACACACACACACACACACAGAGAAGCAGCATGATTTGATATAGACCATAAGACCCTCATAACTCAAGAAACATAATTTCAGCTTTAGTACAGTTTTTTTTTTCATTTTGTGAATAAAGAAACAACCACAAAAATGATAAGACGTATGAATAATAGAGTGGAAAGATTCAGGTCATACTGCACCTGATACAGTACTTATTTCCTGCCTCAAGTAAGAAGATCTTAGAATTTTTTCATAGATACACAACATCCTTTTTATAGCAGTATTTTGTAGGAGACATTTGCAAGCATCATTCTATCCCATAGTTCTCCCCAAAGGACCTTTGTGCTTCCTGCGTTTTCAAGAATACCACAACCCCAGGAAGTCCAAGTCTAGGGGCTGTGTGCAGATCCAGGTGGCATTATGTCAGAGCACAGTGACTAGGGCAATAGATGACAGGTCAGCCACCTGTCACCAACCTGTGGATGAATTTGAAGGTATTGTTTAAATCAGAGCTCCTCGCATTACAGACACTCTAGTGTCCCTTGGGGTGGCCTCTTGTTATCGACCTCAGCACAAGAAGGGGGCATGGACACTATCATGAACATGGTCAGGCACCCAAACTGAAGACTAGTAGGGCCTGGACTCCTCAGGGCTTCACTTATGTCCCATTCTCTTAAAATCCCTATTTACTGAGGGTAAAAGAGTTTAATAAGAAATTACAGTGTAAACCTAGGGCTGTCTACCCAACCTTTTTTTTAAAAAAATTTTTTTTTTATTAATTACACTTTATTCACTTTGTATCCCCCCGTAAACTCCTCCCTCCTCTCCTCCCAATCCCACCTTCCCTCCCCCTTCTCTACGCATGCCCCTCCCCAAGTCCACTGATAGGGGAGGTCTTCCTTTTCTTCCTTCTGATCCTAGTCTATCAGATCTCATCAGGAGTGGCTGCATTGTCATCTTCTGTGGCCTGGTAAGGCTGCTCCCCCCTCAGGGGGAGGTGATCAAAGAGCAGGGCAATCATTTCATGTCAGAGGCAGTCCCTCTTCCCATTACTATGTAACCCACTTGGACACTGAACTGCCATGGACTACATCTGTGCAGGGGTTCTAGGTTATCTCCACGCATGGTACTTGGTTGGAGTATGAGTCTCAGGAAAGACCCCTGTGCTCAAATATTTTGGTTCTGTTGCTCTCCTTGTGGAGCTCTTGTCCTCTCCAGATCTTACTATTTCCCACTTCTTTCATAAGATTCCATGCACTCTGCCCAACAGTTGGCCATAAGTCTCAGCATCTGCTTTGATAGTCTGCAGGGCAGAGCCTTTCAGAGGCCCTCTGTGGGAGGCTTCTAACTTGTTTCCTGTCTTCTAATTCTTCTTCTTCTTCTTCTTCTTCTTCTTCTTCTTCTTCTTCTTCTTCTTCTTCTTCTTTCCATCCTTTTTGCCTTTCAGGATGGGGATTGAACATTTTAGCCAGAGTCCTTCCTCTTGATTAGTTTCTTTAGGTGTACAGATTTTAGTAGGTTTATCCTATATTATATGTCTATATGAGTGAGTATATACCGTGTGTGTCTTTCTGCTTGTAGGATAGCTCACTCAGGATGATCCTTTCCAGTTCCCACCATTTACCTGCAAATTTCATTATTTTTTCGTTGCTGAGTAATATTCCATTGTGTAGATGTACCACAATTTCTGTATCTACCCAACCTTTTGTTGTCTTCCTTTGCCACCATCTTTAACTAACCATCCTCAAAATTCTAAGCTTCATTTCTAGGAATAGTATTTACATAGAAAATATTCCAGAATGAAGTTGAAGAGCCAAAGGCTTTATTGTTTTTACTTGAAGAGTAACAATAATAAATTGTAATGTGCAATGAATAGAACAAATAATGTATGTATAATTTATGTATGTGTACATGGTTCAAAGCTAAATGATTCCAAGTATATCAGTGTATACCTGCCCTAATACAAGAAATAAAATTTTACTAGTAGTCTCCATCCTTCCTCTGTTCCATCCCTCACCCTCCTTACCAGAGAAACATATTGGTTGGTGTTTTAATCATTTTCTTGTTTTCCTTGATGTTACTGGGTATATGACTTTAAAAAAACAAAACAAAACAAAAAAACTCTTAATTGAGTCCTTTTGAGTTCCACATCATGCATCCTGGTCCCTCTCATCTCCCTGTTCCCTCATATCCACCATTTGCCTTTGCAACCTACCCCTAAAATAAAACACACCACACACACACACACACACACACACACACACATACACACATACAACCACCACCACCAAAAACAACAGCAAAAACAAAGCATGTCATTGTGGAAGTTGTAGTACATCACAGAATATCACACAATAGATACCTCTGTCCACACATCTTTACGTGCCAATGTTGGTTACAACCTGCCATTGGTCTGGTTCAAGATCTCTGGCTTCTGTGGCACCAATACTGATATGGATTCTCATTGGGCCTCCTCCCGGCATCCTGCTGTTGCCCTCTGTCATGGAGACCCTGCAGCTTTGTCTCAGCACGACTGGCTTTTTAATGTATCCCAACCATTCCAAGATGATACAGATTTTGGGGTGGGCCAATTCAGAGCCCTGGATCCGGGCCCTGGTGGTAGCTGAGCTTGTCAGCGCACTGGCTCTCCCTTATCCGCACCACCAGGGCGAGCTTCCAGCACTGCTCCAGGTAGGCGGCCCAACGCCGCCGTCAACGGAAGACGGGATCAGCTCTCCTGCCCCAGGCTGGCTCGCCTGCACCCACGCCTCCATAGTCAGCTCCACCGTGCTGCCCAGTCAAGGGGCAGGGCCAGCTCACTCACTCTCGTGACTCCAGCGTCAGCTCTCCCGACTTCTGCAGGTGGCGAGGGGCAAAAGCGGGAGGAGGCATCACTCTCACGCCCACATCATCTCACAGCTCATGGAGTGGTCGGGCCAGCTCTGCAGAGTACTCCAGTTCTACACCTGCGCCCTTCCTTCCCTCCTCCACCACCTGGGTCCACTATGCTGTGCTGTCCAGGTGAAGTGCAGGGCGCGCTCTCCTACATGCTGCCACTCAGAGAGATGGGGCCAGCTCTCCAGAGCTCCGCATCCTGGGAGGGGCGGGGCCGGTTCTGCACAGCTCCTGAACCTCCACATGGTCCCCAGAGGCTGACCTAACCAGGGACATCCCTTCGTTCTCTAGTGGTAATATAAGACACGGACATCAGCGTGACCCCTGCCTCTGCTTAGCTGTAGATGCAGACATGGCCCTCAGTGGCAGCTCGGCTGGGGCCTCATCATGGCTCCAGGCAGTAGGGCTGGCCAATCACAACAGGCTTCTCCTCTCCACCCTCCAGTTCCATCTTCAGAATGCTCAAGATGCTCTTCTCTCTCTCTCTCTCTCTCTCTCTCTCTCTCTCTCTCTCTCTCTCTCTCCTCCGATCACCACCACATATTCGCACATTGTAGGGGCTACTGCTGCAGACTGGCCCCTGGCCGGTGAGCCTCCTGCGTGGCATGGTGGCAAGCGGGGAGTATCTATGGCTCCCCTGTGCCATGCGCGGGAGAGTAGGTCTGTGGGTGGCATGGTGGTCCTCAGGTCTCTGTCTTCTTCCTCCCGCATGGCAATGCCTGGATTTGATTTTTATGAGTCCTAGGCATAAGACAGCTTTGGCCTCCAAGCCAGGCATCAAGCTAGGATGAACGAAGGACAGCCATCTGCTCTGCCCCTGACTGACATAAGAACACTACCACCACCACCACCAAGGTCTCTTTGCCATTGCCACGGGCCTGTATGCGGCTCTTTAGGCAGTATTTTCGCTTTACATGTTTTAACTGTTCTTTAAAGAGTCACAGTGTGCTTTCTTTGACAACTTGGTTTCTTACTCGGTGGGGAGTGATGAGAATAGGCCTCCCCATCTCGGCCTTGATATAAAAGTGAGTGATTTGGCATTCAGCATTAAGTGGGAGATTTACTTCAGGCTTTTTATTTAGCGTGTGTCCACCAGGAATGAGTGTTCACTTGTGGTCCCATTTGCCCGAGATTATTTGAAAATTTGCAAGTGAACATTGGACGAAAGCAAATATTTCCCCTTGGTCTTTTAGAGCTGATCTCAGCGCTTTTCTAATTTTAAACCCTGGATGCTGTTCTGATGTGCACGGCCACGTGACACTCAGATCTCTGTGGTCAGCAGAGTTGACTGATGGCCCCGACTGCCTGCCACTCTACTCAGCCCAAGTGCTAGGTTCACCCTGAGGTCAACATCCTCATAGGCTATTCCTAGTCAATGACTGAACAGGGCGAGATTACAGTTGCAGAGCTATTTTCACAGTGAAGGACAAGACAAGAAGTCAATGTTGACACGTTTAGTGCGCCGTCATTCGTCGTCAAGTATGGATTGACGGCTCGCAAATGGAACGGCTGGGTTTTCATTGGAAATCTCTGTCTCCTAAAATTTTTGATGCTTCTCTTTTTTAAACATGATTTAGTGATGGCATAAGCCTTTCAGATATGGAGGGTAAATTAAAAGGACCCTAACAACGGAATAATTGATCATCAATGAAGAAATATTCTCATTGAAGATGGAGCTAAAATTGGGAGGGTAGCATCTTTTATTTCAGAGCTTACGTCACGTTTAATGTATACAATATTGGGCTTATTTCCAATTGTTTCGGTGGGTTTTCAAAGTCTCCAAAAGAGAGATAATGCAAAGTGAATGGGCTTTTAAAACTGTATGTATGTATGTCTGTGTAAGTGTATAATATGTGGGAATATGTGCCCTCAAGCTTGTCTTGAGGTCAGAGGATAAGTGGATTCCCCCTTCCACTCTGTGGCTTCTGAGAGTTGAACTCAGGTAATCAGACTTTGGCAGTGAGCACCTTCACCCACCGAGCCATCTTGTTAGCTGAGCTTTTCTTAAAATGATTTGCAGTAGGGAAGAAATGGAAATAGCAGAACCAGCGGGGAAGGGGTTGCTGCTGAGCCGAGAGTTTAAAAAGTCACACCCCATGATGGAAGTTAAAAATCTTATACTTCTCTCTGTCAGTCTCTCTATCTCTGTCTGTCTGTTTCTCTCCCTCCCCCCTCTCTGTCTATCTGTCTTCCTTTTGCAAATGGGTCAGCCAGAAGCATCACAAGGTGATGATGGAGAGAGTGAGGTTGGGGCATCTATTCTTCTGTCTCTCCAATTGTCTAATACCTGAGCCTCTGACTGTGTGACAGTCTCTGGATTCCAGTACTGGCTTTCTCTGCTTCATCCTGGCCCACAGGCTAGTCCCTTTCTTGACTCTTATCCACACTGAGGGGCCCGACTATCCATTCTGATTTACTGTAAACATCGTCTACAGCTTTGTTGTAGGTCTCCTCTTTCAATTACTTCGTGCCATCTGTTTCCATCCGATATGCTTCCTAATTAAGGATCTGTCAGTTTTTTATTCTCTTCAGGTGCCTTTACCATCTCTGTGTGCTCCCTTAACCCTGCCCACATTACCCTAGTAGTCCTGTTAAAATCCCTTCATGGCTGTCTTCTGGAGTAAGGAGTGGACTCTTGGTCCTCCCAAGACCCTGGCTGGCATACTAGGTTAGGATGTGGTGAGATACGCATCTGAGCTGCCACAGACAGGTTAAAATGTGCAGACCTGAAGTCAAATGCACCGCTGCATGAAACAAAAACAACAGAAAACTAGAGATGAATTAGTTGTTGACACTGATGTTCTGAAAAGCAGAGTTTCCAGAAAACTCATATCCAGAAAAAATAGGCTCCTAGCTCAATTGCAGAAGGGACTGTTGAGTATTATGATTGCTTAGTTGTCGAGACATGATCTTCACTGTGACACCAACATAGATTTCTTTCTTTTTCTATTAAATTTATTTATTTATTCACTTTGCATTCTGCCACAGTCTTGTCCCTTCTCTCCTCCTGGTCCCACCCTCCTACCTTCTTTCCCTTTCCCCCCTCCCCTTCTTCTCACAAAAGGGGAGCCTCTACACTCCTGTATCAACCCACATCAGCACATCAAATCACATCAGGGCTGAGCATGACCTTTTTCACTGAGTTCAGGCAAGGCAGCCCTGCTAGGCAGAAATGATCCAATAGCAGGCAACAGAGTCCATGTCAGAAACAGCTCCCACTTTACTTGGTAAGGAACCCCTATGAAGGCCAAGCTGCTCATTAGCTAGCTACATATGGGTAGGGGGCTTATGTCCAGATCATGCATGCTCTTTGGTTGGTGCTTCAGTCTCTATAAGCCACCATGGGCCTAGGCTGGTTGACTCTGTTAGTCTTTTTGTGGAGTGCTTGTCCCCTCTAGGTCCTTCTATCCTCCCTGCCCCCACTTCCACAAGACTCCCTGCACTCCACCCCATGTGTGGCTCCAGACTCAGTGTCTGTTTCCATCTCCTGCTGGGTAGAGCCTCACAGAGGACAGCTCTGCTAGGCTCCTAGCTGCAAAAACGGCAGAGTATCATTAATAGTTTCAGGGGTTGGTTCTCTATCGTGGGGTAGGTCTCAAGCTGGGCCAGTCATTGGTTGGACATTCCCTCAGTTTCACGGAGAGAAAGCAGTACATTTTTTCAGTTGTTTAAAGGGATAGATACTTGTTAGAACACAACCTCTATGGAGCACAAGAACACTTCAAGACAAATATTGTGTTAGTCTAGTAGAGAAATGAATGCTAGCTGAAATTTTATTTAAGTTGTTCAAGTGAAGATTTTCATTCTTGCATGGATGGGGTTGTTTCAAATCAATGGTGAGTGTCAGCTTGGAAGCAAGTCTCCTGGGCATTCTCAATGGCTTTGTTTACAGTCTTGTTTAAAAACGTCTCCTAGACATTGATTTGAAGTACATGGGATGAATATTTGCCATCTACAAATTTGACAAATTGTTGAAGAAAAGATAATATTCTGGGTTATAAAATCATGGTTTAAAATTACCTCAATCATTTGGAATTTTTTACTTAAAAAGGAAAGACAAAATGCAATAGATAAAGGCATAATGGTTGGAAGGGAAGGAACACAAAGTGACATTATTCATAGATAACATGATTGCATATGTAGAAAGACCAAAAGACTCTACAAACTATATTGGTATGTGAAGTTGTCAGGCTCTCTAGATAATTGGCATATGTACAAAATTAGTCTTAGCTACACACTAGCAACAAATACAGGATACTTGTAATAACGTAAAAACCATTACATACCTAGGAAAACATTTAATGAAATGCTTGTATGCCGTTTGTTCTAAACAGTATAAAACATCATTGGGAGAATTAAAAAGCAGCTGAACATGTGGAAGAAGGGGCCAGGATAGTGGATTGGAAGACTAAGATTATAAAGATGTCAGTGACACAGAAGTGGATTCAACAAAATTCTAGTCAAGACAGCTGGAATTATTTTGTGGAGAGTGCCAATATAATTCCACAATATGTGTGGAACCCCAAAGAACCAAAAGCTATAAAGGAGAGGCAAATTAACCAAAGGAACAGAATCCACAAGTGCATTTTACCTGGTTAATGATAGAGAAATCGCTCAACCCAACATAGAAAGCCACTCAATCCAATACAGAAAGGAAAGACTTCTCAATAAATGATGCAGTGTACTGGCTATCCAAATAGAAAAACAGACAACAACAAAACAAAATACGTCTTGGTTCTTGTCTCATGCTCCCAGATCTAACCCTAGATGAGTCACCAATCTCAATTTGAAAAGTAAAACAATAAGATTAAGGGAATAACAAACCATGTTCTGATTGAACCTAAGGGCTGCCCTGCCAGGGAAAATTCATATCTGTTATAATAAGCTGTTCAAAAGCTCATGGCAGGCTGGGTGTGGTGGTGCACGCCTTTAACCCCAGCACCTGGGAGGGAGAGGCAGGAGGAGCTGTGTGGACTGAAGGCTAGTGTGGTGTACACAGTGAGTTCCAGGACAGCCAATGCTGCACAGAGAAACTCTGTCTCAGAACAAAAAACAAAGAAACAAAATGCTCATGGCTTGGGAGCCAGGAGGTCCTAATGGGGAGCCTTCTACCATTGTTTTACTAAACGGACATGTTGTCAAACTGCCTTTTAAGTCTTTATGTTTAGGTCCGTGGATTAGTGTTGCTCTCAGCCTTGGCCAGAGAAGCTTGCCACTGTAGAATTCGTAACTGGTCAAAGTGCTAATAAGTGACCGCTGAGTGCTCATTTCTAAAGGGGATATCTGTATCACACACACTCCAAAGCTCTCAGGAAATATCGTGGAAGAGGGGCTGGAGGGAGCGGAGGGGGCAGAAGATGGGAGGGAGGGCTGCTGGGAAATGCTGCCTTCCGGACACGGCATGGCTGTTGCCCTCATGAAGTCAATGCATGAGATCACCCCAAGAAGCCAGTTTTCCAGTAGGCGGCAGTAATCAGACTCAGTGGGTTATAAAGGAAACAGAGGACACAGAAGTGCCAGTGGGGTGAGTTACCGAGGGTGTGAGGAGAGTGGGAGAGAATGCTGGGAGGGCGGCATAGACCATCAATGCACAAGCATACGAAAGTGTCAGAGGGTAAATGAAAGATAACAAAGTAAAGCAAAGCCTTTGATCAAAATATAGTGGGAGCATCGCATGATTTGGAATAGACAAAGATTTGCTGGAAAGGTCATAACATGGAAAGAATTAGTTGGACTATGTTAAAATGAATAACTTCTTTATATGTACTCGGACTGCTGCTTTATTCTCTTCAAGATAATGAAATACCACTTAGCAATGAGACTGACCTCACAGCAGCTACCACAACAATGTGTGTGAATCCCAGAGTTATAAATGGGCCCAAAGAGCACATACTATGATTACATTTCTGTAAAACACTAGAAGTTAGTTTGTGCTGCTTTCTAGATGAATGAATTACTTTTCTCACAGCTGTGACCAAAGCAACTTAAAGCAGCTAACTCAGCAAGGTTGAGTTTGGCTCACAGTTCGAGGGTGCGTTTCATCATGCACAAGGCATGACAGCTGAGGTAAGAGGAAGCTGGCAGCCCCGAGTCCACACTCAGGAAGTGGAGGGAGAGGTGAATTCTGGTGCTCAGCATGCTTTCAACTTTTCATTCTGTTCAGGACCCGGGGAATGGGATAGTGTCTCCCAGTTTCAGGGTAGGTCTTCCTCCTCACATAAGCCTTTCTAGAAATACCTTCACAGACACACCGGAGGTGTTTTATCACAGTGATTCTAAATCCTGTCCAGGTTGACAATCAAGATTAACTAACACACCAAAGTAATAGTTCTTCTTGGGAAAAACTATGGCTAATTGGGGGATGGGGATAAAGAGGTTTTGCGGGAGGCTGGTTCATACTCTTCTTTTGGCTAGTTACAAATGTGAATTTAGTGTGTGAAAAAATCCATTTGAGCTATGAATTGGTGTTTGTACTTTCCTACAGGTGTGTGACTCATCAGTGAAAACACTGACAATGAGAACAAATATGAAGCTTTGAGCTGGAGTGCAAATGAACGAATTGCACAGATACTAGTTGGGGAGTCTGTGTCACACGGTTGCTAAGAATAAGGCATCTTTGGAAAGCACTTCTAAAAAATGGTAGTCGGGGAGAAGAAAAGACAAAAAAGGAAAGTCTTGGCAGTGTATTAGTCTATTTGCCACTATAACGTCTACAATGGAATACTTTTTTATAAGTGGTTTATTTAGCTCTCAGTTTTTGAGGGTCAAACACCAAGACTGGGTGGCCTTCTCTATTTGACTGGTGAAAGCCTGGGCCGCATCACACCACGGCAGGAACACACGGAAAACAGAGATCCTGCAGCATAACAGGAAGCCAGGGTGTGACTTAGGTGTCAGGCTGCTCGTTATAACGATTGACACTCACAGGAACTACCTGGAATCCTTCCAGAATTCTGTAATCTTTTCTGGAGCCAATGCTGCCAATGAGCTAACCCTACCTCCTGAGGGTGCCTTCTAAGAGGCTTCTAACACACGGACCTTCGGGAGACACCCTCTAACCATATTCATGCCGCATTATCTATTTTTTTTTTCTTCTTCTGTCAGGGTCAGGACACATTTGGAAATTTGTGTTCAGTGCTAGATAGCATGTTGTAAGAGTGACCACTGACCAGTTGGCTCATGCCCAGACAAGGAAACCGCAAAGCTACATGGAAGAGCTCATCAGTAGGCCCACAGTCTTACTTGTTTAGTATAACCAATGGTGACTTCTCCCTCAGATCACAGTCCAGTAACTGTGACAGGTAGACTTAAATGGTCCTTCCTGGGTTGGAACTTCTTTCCTTATTTAGCTTCTGTCCTTGCTGGGCTCTCCTTGGGGGCCCACCCACTGAATCTTCTGCGCCACAGACCAGTGAAAGCGAGCAGAGAGGACCTCGTGGGACACATGATGTAGGGCCGTTAGGAGCAGACCTACCTTTCGCCGTCCCTTTATTGACCAGAAGATCTCATGGATCCCTAATCAAGAGCTCCTACGTAAAGCCTACAGCATTCTGGTAAGCACTCACTAGGTGCTAAATTCTTAAACCCTGTTAGTTCTAACAACCGCGCTTGAGGTAGTATTATTAATACTCAGGCTTTGCAGCAGAGGAAACAAAGTCTTAGACAGTCATGTAACTTGCTCAGATGTTGAAAGGCAGAGACAGGATGTGAGTCCTGGGTTTTTTCACAGCGTACCCAAAGCTTCTGCCCTTCAACCAGTCGCCATGCTCCTTTTTCAGGGGCTTCTGCATCACGTGGTGCAGAAGACGCTTCAGCGGCTATTGAATTGGACTGAGACGCAAGCTGTTTTCTTGACAGGAATGTGCCAAGAAACTTCTGGGAAGGTCGAGAGGCCCTTTTGTTTTGGAGGATGCAGAGGAAAGGAAAGGAACCATAGGTGGAAACAGAGCTCATTCCTAAATCTGCCCCGAGTGTACCGCTCCTGGTCAAAACACACAATACACTTCAATGTGATGTCTTTATGAACCCTTCCCCAAAGCTTTTAGGGGAACAAAATGACCAATGGTGCTAGTTCACGTGCATGAGGCTTGGCTTCTGCTACGGCAAACTTCAGCTGAGTCACTGCCAGAAATGTTGCTGGGTCTTGGTTGGGTGCTCAACACCGCCGCCTACAGGGCTGGAGGTGTGAAGCCTCTCCCTGAGCAGCCTGCAGTAATCTGTTCGGTTCACACTTCGTTGCAGAGAAGCAGGCTGTGGAAGCCTTGGTAATTTTGTCAGGTAACCATGGAGACACTGTTGCTCTTGAAATCGTAGCCTACACAGGGAGACTGGATGCTGAAAGCCCATCATAATTCCTCCATTTGGCTCACCCTTGTAAAAGTAGACGTGCAAAACAAATACCACCGCGTCGGAGGATCCAGATCAATGAAGAGACTTAACTGGTCAGAATGTAATACCAGTATCCCAGTGTCTGAGAGCAGGCATGCTTTTCTCTTTATTCAAGTGGCCATCCAGGAACTGCCTCGTGCCAAGAATTAAAACACAGCTTGATTATAGCCTGCCAAAGGTGGTTCAGGGGTCACCGGACCACAGCTGTTACAATCTGTCATTTAAGTGTAAAACAAAACAGGGTTCACCTAAAGAGAGGAGGAAGAGTAAATATGTTTAGACCACAGACTTGAACAGATTGCCACATGTGGGCCAGAAAATTGCTCTCTGGTTTGTAGTTGTTGAAGGCATGAGAGATGGTGATGCGCTTTTCATTTTCTGAGAACACGAAGCAAAGGAACCCACCAGGAGAGAGAGCTTCCCCTCCCCCCCCCGCCCCCCGCCTCCGGAAAGTAAATGAAACCAGAAATGAACGGCATGGGTTCTTATAGAAAACACAAACAAGTGTGGAGTAAACAGAATCTTTGCAGGTATAAAAGATACTGAAATGAGGCCTCTGATGGCTCTTGGACCAGCCATTTATAAAGGCAGGAAGAATAATCTTAACAAGTGAGACAATGGTGTTATTCGTGCAACAGACTGACGACAGGGTGCAAAATTCTTTCCCAAGGGCCTAAGTTAACAATGGGATAGAGTTGTGCAAAACCTGTGTCAAAATCCTCAGGCTTTAGTGACTTGCCCTTGCTGTCCTGGAGAAAGATGGGTTTCTGGTAGTCTCTGGATCCAACAGGTCTTTAAAAGTGCTTAGAAATCTGCGTTTAGTTGCCATCCTAACTGCATTTGAGATGGAGGTTGTTAGGATATACTTTAAAAATGCCACGCAGCCACCAGATCTGATAAGAAGAGGTTTATTTAGGGGAAGGAAAAGGAAGAGGAGTTAGTGCTTGAGGGGACCGTGAGGGTGGAGCGAGAAAGAGCCAGAGATAGATAGAGACAGTGGGAGAGCATAGGAGAAAGGAGAGAAGGGTGGTAGAAAGACCCCAGGAGAGAAACCGAAGCAGAGAGAGTGAGCGGTGATGGGTTGGCCCTTCATATCTGGTGCGCAGCTGAACCATCTGCCAGCACACCTGGCAATAGCAATGTGATGACACCACCAGTTGCTAGGCAACCTAGAAGCAGGCTGCCTATAGTTCAGCGGTGGCTGCAGTTGTGATCTCGAGAAACAGGTAGGTTGACCTAAGTGGGGCACGTGATGGACCAGGAGCCGTTTACCACGTAGGATGCCCGCCAGAGGTATCTTGTGGCCTACACGGGGCTGCAGCCGATCTGGAAGGGGAAGGCTGAAGTTCAGTGAGAATCAGAAACTGCGGAAGATATCTTGTACATATCAGCCCATTTAAGGACACCAGGAGCTAACTGTGGGGTTTCTCTTTTCAGCATTCTCAGTGAGATGCCTATTTAAAGAATCTGCCAGGACAGCGGTTCTCAACATCCCAATGCTACGATCCTGTAACACAGTTCCTCATATTGTGGTGACCCCCCCC
>NW_026593286.1:29430208-29444560 GCF_907164565.1 Psammomys obesus | reverse complement strand
GGGGGGCGGTGACGTCACTGCGTGACGAGAGGCGCGGATTCCTGGGTTCTGGTTGTTAATGTGTTTTTAATAGCCGAAGAAATTCTTCCCCCGACATTAAATGACCCAGGCGTCATTTAAAAACCCGGGGAGGCTTGTGTTTTTCCCACGGTTTACTGGAGTGGCTGCTGTTTCCTATTGTCCTGACATCCCAGAGGAAGGAAAGACACTGAATGGAGAGAGATTTGGGAAGGCTGTTGGAGGGGATGACGTGGATTTTAAAAGAAATGAGAGTCTGAAAGGATGGAGAAAACCATCCACCCTGTATGCTCTGTGTCTGCGGTTCAAGGGGTATTTCTAGAAATATGAATGGACAGTGAATAAATGAGAATACACCCAGCATCCTTAGCTACCCAGAAAGTGCAAAATAAAGTGACACTGGGATCGATCCATCTCTCTCCTAGCACCAAGAAAACAGTAAATGTTGACATGATGAGAGGTGGTGGAGAGGAGCCCTTCTTTTACTGCCGATGAGAAATGGAAGCTGGTGCATGCAGCCCCTATGGAAATCAGCATGAAGGTTCCTAAAAACCACAACTAGGGATACAATTACCATACGCTCTAGCTACACCACTCCAGGATAGATAATTGAGGACCCTAAGTCAGAACGCCACAGAGACCCTTTCACATCCATGTTTCTCAATGTGCTGTTCTTAGTGGTGGAGGAGCCAACTTGGATGTTCATCAGTGAACGCTAAAGACGGTGTGGTGCATGTATGTAACAAAGCTTTATTCAATCACAGTGAAGAAGGTATTATTTAGTTTTCAGGAAGATGTATGGAAGAGGAGATCATTATGTTAAGTGAAATGAGCCACTCAGAAAAACAAATGCCGCATCTTTTCTCTCATAGGCATAAAGTAGAACATACGTGCACATATATGTATATATGAGACACAAACGCAGAGGAGAATTGCTTGGGAATGGAGGAAAGAAAGTGGCAGGGTTGGAGACAAGGGAAGGCAACGGAAGCGGAGAGTAGGAGTTAAATACAGCGATTTACCTACGAGAATATCATAATGCAGCCTATAAAAATTAGTGAAAGAGAGGTTCATTCAGAAAGGCCACAGAGAGCTGAGGATACAGCGCATCTATTAAAGCTTAAGGCTTATAGCCCAAACTTCATAAAGGTCAGATGTTTGGGATGGTATCTGTGTTCCCAGCATCCGGCAAGAGACACAACATAGCAGTGGCACACTGTGCATATTCTGTTATTATGCTGTCTTGGGGGAGTGTGAACTAAAGGAGACTGAAAGTGTCTAATCATCAACTTATGCTAGGGATTATCTGAGTGGGGGGTGAAGTATTATGGGTACCCAGCACAGTAATAGGGGCGAGCTACTGGGCTATTATGCCTGGGCAGGCGAAAGCTAGCGTTCTGCACAGCCGCCCTGTAAGTGTTGAGCAGAATGGTGCCTGCTGAGAGGCCTCTGCTGGAACATAAGACCATAAAGTCAGGAAGTCGGGGAGGAGACTTTGTCCATTCACAGAGAAAATCTATTTCCCAGATTGGAGGGCAAGAACTAGAAAAACTAATTAGGTCCATAGTCTTTGAGAATTGTTTTTAAAATTAAGAACGAGGAATGGAAAAGATATTCCCAGAAGCCAGTTTGGCTGCAGTTTAAAGCAAGTTGGAAAGATGAATTCAGGAAGTTGGGTGTGAGGGCTGGAACGGAATCTACAAAGGGGATGTGAAGAAAGAGCTGAGACTCAGGGTCTAGGCTGATCCAGGATTCCTCGGCACAGTGGCTGAGCTGTCAAGGGGCATGTGGCTTTGCAGTCCGGGTCAAAATGGTCCTGGAAAACTGTTTACCGGCTTTTGCAGAATGTTGGCTCACAAATCCCATGTGAGTGTCCGGTCAGCAATTTTTTTTCTTTTTTTCTTTTTGAGGTTCATGACAGCAACAGTTCTGGTCGCCAGCAGGAAGCTCCTGGTTTTGCAAAGCCGGAACAGAAATAGGAGCTGAAATTTATATGTTGTATGCAGGCCTGACCATGTGATTGCTGAGTGGCCAGACAGATTCTAGAATGACCAAGGAAAGCGGAGGACAGAGCCTCACGGTTGCACCATGGTAATGCAAGTTTCCTGGAGAATGAGGTCCAGGAATAAGAAGGTTCATGGACGTCCACTCATGCATGAGGAGACTCCCCTCCAAAGAGCTGCCGAGTGACGGGGATGGCTCAGCCACGAAGAGTATTTGTTTTTCTCAACACACACGTCAGGGAGTTCACAACCACCTTAACATTTGCTATGGGGGATCTGAAGCCTGCGTAAGGCCTCAGTGGACATCTGCAACACACACACACACACACACACACACACACACACACACACACACACACTCTATTCTGCTTGGGCCTGGGGATTTTACTGAGTGATAGAGGACTTGCCTAGCTAAGGTAAGGTCCTAGGTTTAGTTCCCAATGGGGAGAAGAGCTGCTCAAGGTATATTCCTAGACCTAGCTAAAAATCTTTTAATATTGTCCTTTTTTTTTTTTTTTTTTTTTTTTTTTTTTTTTTTTTGACAAGAGAAAAATCTTGTGCTGACATTTAGGAATGGGTTTTTAGAGGACACAGAGGATTCCACAGGTCTCATGAGGAAAACCTTTTCCTGGCAGAAGGTCATGCTGTAAAGCACTCAATCCTGTCTTATGAGAGATCTTTTCTAATGAGTCAACTCTGGGATGTCGACTGAAGCTGTAAAGAAGAGTTTGTCTGGTGGGAGACAGTCTGTGGTCCACTCCCAGGCTCAATGTCCACCATGGCATAGCCATACGTCCCTTCTATCTAGAATCCCATTTCCTCACAGTGTGATTGAGGATCTAATGTTTTTTTTTTCCATCTCTAACATTCTGTAACTTTATGATCTAGCGATTATAGGCAGCTACGAAAGGAAATAAATGGAGGCATCCCTTTTGTTAGGAATTTGAAATGTGTATGGATGCTCCAACGTGTTTGTATTCAGAGATAGGACATTTAGGAAGATGAAGTCAAATGAGACCGTTAGTGTGAGGCCAAAACCACTGCTTGTTGTTATGAGAAAAGGAGCAAGGAAAGGTCATTGAGGAGGACACAGTGAGAAGGAGGCTACAGTCCAAGATGTAAAGCCACTGGATAGGGCATGTTGGTCTTTCCGGTACTGCTGCATCTGTGAGAATGTGTGTTAAGTCACCCACCCGGTGGGACTGGAAAAGGAAGGCTGAACAGACTAAATAAATCTCATCCTCCCTCAGGGTGACTACGATTTAGTAGCTTTTGGGAGAATGTTTTTAACTCTGTCCATTGATGACGGAACAGGAAAACAAACTGCATCCTGGAAAATAAGGTACTCTACTCCTTTGGAATTTTTGGAGCCACCTATGTTTGGGCCCCAGTGACTGGCTGAGTCTTTCCTAAGGTGAAGTTATGAATGTCTCTATCAGAGAAAATATCATTTTCTCTGATATCAACAAATTCTCACATCCCTGCAGAAGCCGTAACCTGGTCCTTTAACTCTCCAAGCAACCCCGTAAGAACTCCAGCGTGGTTTTGATGAATGAGGTTGGATCAGCTGGGGTCTGTTTGTACTGCCCACAGGTTAGGTCTGATAGAGTCGGAGAGCCTAGAGGGGGAGGGGGACATTCAGAAAAGAAGGAACCAGGTTGCTCTCACACAAAACATCAACAGTAAATGACTTCTGATCAGACCCGCCGCCAGAGGGCCGGCCTCCTCCGCAGTCTCTGGGACTCTCAACACACCGGCCCAAGGCAAACAAGGGAGCAGCAGACCATTAGGAGACACAGGCACAATGTGGTGTATGGAACGGAACCTGAAAGAAAACAGATCAAAGCAACTACCTGTGCCCAACGAACATGAAAGTGTAAGAGACAGCAGCAGGTGCCTATGAACTGTGACTATTAGAAACCACAAACACAAATCTGTGATCCCTGGGCCAGTCAGCTTCGCATGAAGCTCCATCTCTGTTAACATACTCCAACCAAGGACTATGTGTGGAGATAACCTAGAATCCCACACAGATGTAGCCCATAGACTCAGTTTCCAAGTGAGGTCCCTAGTAAGGGGAACAGGGACTGTCTCTGGCATGAATTCAGTGGCCCGTTCTTTGGTCACCTCCCTCTGATGAGGGAGCAGCCTTGCCAGGCCACAGAGGAGGACAATGCAGCCACTCCTGATGAGATCTGATAGACTAGGGTCAGATGAAAGGGGAGGAGGACTTCCCCATCAGTGGACTTGGAGGAGGAGTTGAGGGAGGGAGGGTGTGAGATTAGGAGGGAATGAGGGAAAGGGCTACAGCTGGGATACAATGTGAATAAACTTCAATTAATATAAAAAAAGAGACATTTTTTTTTAAATCTAGAAAGGATGTCTTATATACAGAGTACCAATTGGGGCTTTGTAAAAATTCAGGTATGAACAGCATGCAGGCTTTAATAGGTATAGTTTTTTAAAAAAAATGTTCTTTTGGGCTTACTGTGCGACGGGATAATATTTGCTAATTTATCAATGTTTACATCAAAGCATTTCAGGGGAACATAGATGAGTTGGTGAAGTAGCTGAGGACCCGAATCTGTTCCCCAGCACCCATTCAAAGAAAAGAAAAGTCCATAACCCCAGTTTCTGGGGCGGTGGAGGCAGGAGAATTTCCGGAGCTTGCTGACCAGCTGTTCTAGCCAGGTTCAGTGAAAGACTAAAAAACAAATAAGGTGGAAAGCAATAGAGGAAGAAACTTGACGTGGGTGGATCTCTGACCTCCATGCTCACCTGCGCGCATACACACACACACACACACACACACACACACACACACACACACACACACGAACACAGACGTACAGAAAAAAAAAAAACCACAGCATACTCAACAAAAACACGATTATGATTTGTCAATTAAAATAACTTAATGTACCAAATAGTCATTCCTGAAAACGTGGACGTACAAGCAATAGTATACAGACCGAGCACGTTGTATTTATGTATTTATGAATACATACATATAACAACAAAGAAAAAGAGGACACGAGTTTGAAAGGGAACAGGGGTGGGCATACATGAGGTGGTTTTGAACAAGGAAGGGAAAGGGAGGGATGATGCAATTAAATTATGATCTCAAAAACAAAAAGAATTATTTAAAATAAAAAATATATATAAAATAGCTTTTGTGAGGTTGGAGAAATGGTCCATCAGGTGAAATTTTGTGACAGGGTCTCTCTGTGTGGTCCTGGCTGTTCTGGATCTTGCTCTGTAGACCAGGCTGGCAGTGAGTGCACAGCGATCTTCAAGATTCTGCCTCCCAAGTGCTGGGATTAAAGGCGCCTCTACTTCCAGCATTTATCTGATAAAATTCTTGCCACGTGAGCATGGGGATCTGTGTTCAGATCCAGACACCCGGATGAAAAGCTGGATACAGTAGTGCTCAGCTGTGATGGTAGTGCCGGGGAGGTGAGGAAGGGTGGGCTTCTAGAACTCACTGGCCTGCAGGTCTTGCTGCCTTGCTGAATTCCAAGTCCAGTGAGAGATATCACCCAAAAACAAGGTAGAGAATAATAGAGGAAGCCCTGGACATTGCCTCTGGCCCCCGTAGGCGTGGTCTCACTCATGGACGTGTATGCATAAATACACCACACAGAATATGTAACCTTATTTTTTTAATTCCTTGACTGTACATGAAGTGGTCCTTTTCTTACTTCAATAAAATGTATCTATGCAATCTTGTGTCTGTATAGTAGTAAGCTCTCAGAGATTCTGAAAAACCAAGTATTCTGGATATAGAACATCTCTCTCTCTGGTCTATAGGTGGCGGACTTTCAAAAATAGAGAATGATAAGGTGACTCTCTAAAGCGCACTTGTTGGAGAATCCTGACCAACTCTTTACTTCAGGACCCCTCAGTGGGTGTCTAGGAGTGAGTCTAGGAACTCTGGTGTAGATCTGCCAAAGATGAAAGAGGGAAATCATCTATTCTAATCACTTTAATACAACAGCTTTGATGACAATGTCAGATCGAAGCTCAGTGTGTTCTCTTTCCCAACTAGACGCACTTCGCAGAAAGTGAATGAGAATAAGTAACTGTCCGGTCGCTTTCCTGCTGTGTGATAAAATACCCTGACAAAGCAATTTCAGGGAGGAAAGGTTTATTCCGGCTCGCACTTTGAGGTGTAGTCGTGGTGGAGATGTCAAGGCAGTGGGGACTTGAGACAGCTGGCCACGCTGCTACCAGGAAGGTGAGAACAATGGATGCTCTGAGGGGCCAAACATTGGGTGATGCTTGGCCAGTCTCCTGGAAGAGTGGGAGGAAAGAGAAAAGGATAGGATAGGAGCGCCACAAGAAGACCAACAGAGCCAACTAACCAGGGCAGAGAGGGGCTTGCTGAGACTAAAGCATCAACCAGGGACCATGCAGGAACTGGACCTAGGCCCCCGACAAAGATGTAGCAGATGGCCAGCTTAGGCTTCAAGTGGGTCCTCTAGTAAGGGAAGTAGGGATTGCATCAGACGAGGATTCACTTGCCAGCTTTTTGATCACTTCCCCCTGGCAGGACTGCTTTACCAGGCCACAGGGGAAGAGGCTATGCTCAGTCCTGATGCAATTTGATGAGCTGAGGAGGATGGGAAAGGGAGGCTCCCCTTTTTTTGAGGAATAGGCGAGGGGAGAGAAGGGAGGGAGAGAGAGTGGGACTTTGAGGGGAGGAGGGATGGGGCTACAACCAGGATATAAAATGAATTAAAAAACAAACAAACAAACAAACCAAAAACGAAATGAATGCTTATTTTTTCCTTTTTATACAATCCAGGATCCCATCGTAAGGGACAGTGCCACCCAGAGTGGCAGGGTCCTCCTACCACAGCCATATTCAGGGGCCCATCCCCTAAGTGATTCTGGATCTTGCCGAGAGTCACCAGCTGATATTAATCAGTGTGCTTTCCCTGTAGGCCCCGAGAGCATGGCTGGCTGAGTCTGAGGTCAGCTGGGGACATGTGTGACAGGCAAAGCACATTACATTCACAGCAGGCCACGGCTGTCCCTTGGTCCTGCCTTCTCCACCCTACTCTATGATGATAATGTCTTGTTCCAATCGAAGAACAAGACTGTTTGCCCCACAGAAAGCCTGGGTTCCAGGGCAGGTTTCCTGACACTCGTGTTTACTGTTAGGCTGAGCCCTCAGATCCCTCAGACTTCTTGTGGGACGCTTGTATTTGGTGACCAACCCTTCTGTACATGGAGGAGGCTTGTTCCTCCTCCACCAGTTCTTAAAATGGGTCAGTTCCCAGAGACCACTCACTGCTCAAGCAATGCCCCCAACGAGGTCACGTAAGCTCCACTCCACGCTTTCAAATTCTTTGTCCGGTGATCTAGGTGCCCGGGGTGAGAGTGAAGACCCCTTCTGGAAGTCAGTGGCTTACAGTCAATTTGCCCCACATCTGTCCAAGAGGGCGAATGTCCACAATCAAGGCATTTCAACAGAAGCACGAGAGAACTCCTTTACCCAGAATTAATGCCATTTCAGGCTTTCCAAACCTAGTGCTCTTGCTTCACTCCAAGCTCCGAGTGTAGCCCACCAGACCTCCCCACACCAGCACAGGAGACCACGCAAGACCAGGCATGGATGTTGGACACTGTGGTATGAGAAATCTGTTTGGTCTTTGTTTCAAGTTCTGGTTCTGGGCTTCTAAAGATATGGGGTTTTCTGGGTGATAGGAATTCTCTCTGTTATTCCTAACCTGCCCCCTCCCACCACACCTGAGCTTTGCTGTGAAGTGACTAAAGGCCCTTAGACAGCCTCGGCATGGATAGAGCTGGTTACTGGAACGTACAAGAAATCAGAGGACTGGAAATTTCAACCCAGCCCAGTACCCTCTGGGAAAGGACTAAAGGAGTAGAGAGAGTGAAGGAATGAACAGAGTAGCTTTAAAACTCAAGGGCCTTCGGGTTTGGAGACTTTTGGAGGGGGAGGGGTTGGAGAAAGGCACTCCTGAAGACAACACGGAAGCTTCTTGCTTTAAACAGACCTTACATTGCCTTACGTGTTGGGCCTTGCATTTAGCTGTCCCTGCGGCGGGGTCTTTTAACAAACCAACTTAAGGAACAACAAAAAAAGTTTTCCTGGGTGGGAACCTCTGGTACCCAACCCGTGAGGAAGCTGACTGGCCTGGGACTTGCAACTGGCACTGCAGCATGCCACAAGAAAGGAGGCCGTTCCCACAGCTGAGGCTGTTTGCTTGCACAGTAGGCTGTCTGCTCCGGGGGCAGAGGGGGCAGAGGGGTCAGGGGTCAAGCCACTGAGACTGCTGCCAAGGAGACAGGATCTTCTGCAGCTGCAGTCACCTCTAGAGCACACCCCACAGCCACTCCCTCTTTGGAGGCCATGTTTGGCCTCCAGAGTGGCTACTTCCGGCTGGTGAATTCTCTGGCCATAATTCCTTGCAAAGGATGTTGGGAAAGGTAGTGGGTGATAGTTTCTCTCTCTCTCTCAGTGAAAAGTGTGTTCTGCCTCCCCTGATGGAGGATTCCTAATACAGAGGTTCTCCGTTTACCCCAAGATAGGACAGTCAGATGGTGCTCATCCTGAAGTGACAACTGTCCATGACGTGAACTAAGCGACACTAACTTTCTGCCTTGAAGCACAGATCATTAAAATCTAAACCAAAAAATTGGCAATGCATGGTGGCAGCAATATGTTATTGCTATTTGGTTATGGCTTGCCATTTCAAAATCCACTGTGCTGTGAGAGAATCACTTAAAATGTAAGTGTTTAAAGCTGACTAGGCTAGGAGCTTCAGCTCCATCCAAAGATGTTCAAGGAAGCTTTGCTCTGCTCCCTTCCCCAAGGCTACATTATCGGTAGGGTGTGGTATTGAGCTGGGAAGGTTTGTTTTCCACTCAGGAAGGTTTCTAATTTGTAGACAGAAGTTGTGTTTTTGGAAACTTCCAACAGGAGAGTTCCAGCCTTTAAAATTTCCATGGGGATCATCAATGTAACACTATTTGATCAGTTTCTTGGATGTTATATTTTAAAAAGTCATACATAGAGCAAAAAAGGCCCATTTCTACTTAGATATTTTTGAGGAGTGTCCCTTCTCAGAATTTTACAGTGAACCCCTTGTTATCCAGTTTCCTCCTGTGTAGAGGTGGCGTTTCAGAGGACAGTGTGATACCCTGGTGAGAAAAGGAGAGAAGGATGAAGCGGAGAGGGTAGGGCTGCAGGGAACTGAACTCCCTGAGCTGGGGCATAAGCTCTCTAGAGAACACGCCTGTCATTTACACCCAGTTATTTTAGGCAGCAGCTCACAGTACTTCAACATTGCTGATGCTGCAGGGGGAAAAAAATGAGTTTGGGATCACTCCAATAAGATCTGCCTCTTCACATTGACAAAAGCATGTCTTGTCCAAGAAAGTCTTGGGAGTAGATAATTATACCCCGTATACTTAACTCACAGAATTATTTAAGTAGAAAGTAAATTCATTCTGCTGCCATTTGCTAAGATCCTTCCACGTGAAAGCTTTGCTTTTACTACCTTTGGCCACGTCTAGCAACCCGTTCCAGCTTTGTGGTTGGACTCCACAGTGTTCTGATCACCATTGTTGGCTACCCAGCTGCCGCCATGTAAATCAATCTAGTTAGTCCTGTTTAGAACATCTAGTTCCTCTAGAGAACTCTAACACAGCAGTTTGGACGATGTATATATAGGTTTCAGAGGGTTGGATTTGACATTTCTGAAAAAAAAAAAAAGTTATGGATCCGTATGATTTGGTTTGTCAATGAAGATTCAGAACAACCAGAAGCACTCCTATGTTTGTGTCCAATAAGTGCTCTTTGAAGATTTCTGTTCAGGTCTGGAAGCCATCTCTATGGTCTTTCTTGTCAAATACAATACTCCAGGCTATGTTATTTTTTTCTATAAGACAGCAGTGCCGCCGTTACCACGATCTCATCGCTGTTCAGAACCTGTTTGCATCGAAACAGTGTAGAACTTCTAACCTGGGTTCTCTGAGTCCTTTTAATGCTCATTAAAGCAGTCCTCACCATAGCTAACCATCCATCAGGCTGCCTGTGAATAGTGGCTTCTGACGACCATCACAGAAGCTGTCACTGCAATACCCCGGCGGTCACAGACGCAAGTCTGAGTTTGCAGAAAGCACGACTGATCGCTTGTTTTCTGGTCACGCTCAAAAGCGTATTGCGTGACCTGAAATAACAAATTTCCTTACCAGGTCCCATTTGAACTTTCTGCGTTCCCAGCTGTGACATCAGCACATTATTTGCAAGCAGGAGAGAGAGAGGTTCGACAGGAAGAGCTGCTGCAAGGAGCCGAAATGACGAGGTAGGGGTTATACAAGGCAAAGCACCCGCCTCCATTCCCGCTTCCCTCGGGGCTATAACTGAGGTGAGAGGGCAGACAGGCCACCCTGGGTGTGGCCGCGTGCCTGTGAGCGGAGGGCTACCGCGGAGCACTCGCATAGACACCTGTTACACAGCACTTAGCAGCTTTAAACGATGCCTGTCTCAGCAGCTCTCAGGCGTGCAGGCCACAGATTGGGTCGGACAGGGTTCAGCCGGGTCTCTGGTTCAAGTGTCATGATCCCAAATCAAGGGATGATATAGCTGACCGTGTTCCTTTCTAGCGGCTCTCTGAGTAAATTGACTTTTAATGTCTTTCAAATGATGGGGAAATTCAATTGCATGTAGTTGCGGCAATGAGGTTCCTGTTTTGTCGCCGCCTGCCAGGGTTTAGGGTTTATGCTTGGATAAACCCTGGATCATGCCCCTCCCCCTTTTCTTTTCCTTTGTCTTTAACATCAGCAACAGTAGATCAACTTCTTCTCATGTTTCAGGTCTCCTTTTTCTTCTCTTTTATTTCTCTTTTGCTTCCAATCGGAGAAATATTGACACTTCAAAGGGCCCCTGCGATTGGGTTGGGCCCGTTAAACTAATCCAGATACATCTTTTGTATCTGATGTTTCTACCCCAGTCTCATCTGCAATGTCTGTCTTTTGCCACACAACGTAACATCTTTATAAGTTGCAGATACTAGAGAGCTGTTTTTCTGTGTACAGCAGGATTTATGGTAGCCTGCAGCCATGGATTTAGCCTGGGCTCAAATCAGCGTGTTAGCATTGTGCTCGTGGCCCAGAATAGACAGAGCAGTCCACTTACCCACCATCCTTTGGAATGGAGGCTGGTTGTGGTGCCTAGATCTCTCCGATGGACATGTCCTACCATAGCGCAGGCTCTCTGGGTCTACTTTTCATGTGGTAAAGCGTGGGAGTGAGGAGCAGCAGGAACTAGGAAGCACATAGGGCCTTCTCTGACCTTCCGCCTCCATTAAGGCGTACCAAGGCACTGAGGGAACTTAATTCTCAATGAAAGAAAGAATGAAACACGTGGAACCTTGTCATCTCTACAATGAGCCAATATGCTAGTACTGAACCCCGGCACTCATAGGCATGAGAGACATTACAGCTATTTCACGCTCACACACGCTCACTGTTAATTACTTCTACCTTTCAATGTCATGGCGCGTAGGCGAGAGGGCATGTGTGAAAATAACCGGAGTGTAATAAGGACATTACACATTTCAGTGTATCGACTGAGCCCAGTGATGGTGTGAGAGATGCTAAGCAACCGCCTCTCTGAGAGAGAAGGGGCAGCTCACAGCACTTGAGCAGCCTGTGGTAGACACATTCTCAGTGACTAATGACAAACTGCCACCAGGGTGTCACTGAATGGGGAACGGGGAAGACGTGCCAGCAGCTGGCTCTTCTGAGCATGTGCAAGCTAGGTTGGCATCCACTCACCGACTGAGCTCGTATGTGCTGGGCACAGTTCAGTGCTGGAGGGACGGTGAAGGCTGCAATTGAGCTTAACGCTATCTTCTCTGTACTGTTTTATTTCCTCCCCCAACAGGAGGCCTGGGCCTCCAAAACACTTTGCAGCTAGCTATAATGTAGTTCCAGGTAAAGACTCACAAACTCGGTCACCTGCTAAGGCATCTCTTTCTGCTCTGCCTGAGTCAGTGGCGGAAGTGTGACAGCTTGCCTCTTTGCAAGCCAGCACTCTTATTTCCACAGAGCTGAGTAGGATGTGAGCAAAGCCTGAAATATTGCTCCCCTTATTGGTTTTGGTGTTACTGTTGGTGGAGAGAGCTCATTTCCTGGAGGCCCACAAGGAGAAGGTCATGGCTCATCCAGTTAGTACCATGTTAACCGAATGACCCTGGTAAGAATAAGAGTCATTTCTTAGCTGTGAGAGGTCATACCAATTAGCCACACCCACAGTTCTTTCTCCCTTGGTACTTGATGATACTGGAGATTTCGTTATGACCGACATCTGATATTCTTAATAGGAAAGCAGTTCACCTGTCCTCAAAGCAGGGATAGGATTTTTGTGTAGATTGCAGAGAGAAACGCAATGAAAAATCTCTTTATAGACTACCTGGGAATGTGCAGATTGATAAAACCAACCAGCAAGGAGAAATAGGTTGTCTTTCTCTATCACCTTGAGTCACTGTAGTCATATACTGTAGGCTGGCTGCTTTATGTCATTTCTTAGAAGGCAATTTCTTTTTCAGGTTAAGTTTCCACATAGGGTGATAGTAACGAGGGGGGGGGGGAGTACAAGGCAACCACTGTTGCTGCTATTTGAAAAAGGCTGTTACAGTACAGCTAATGTCTGCCCTGCTTCATACTATACCCAGTTGGAATTTGATATAAAAAATTAGGACCCTGATGGATTTTTATGAGGTTTATTTCATCCATTCATTTTCAACCACATCATAAAATTATGATGTGAAGGCTGGAGAGATAGCCCAGTGATTAAGAGCAAAACACTTGCTACTCCTACAGGAAACGTGTGTTCACTTCCCAGCACCCACAAAGTTACTCACAGCTGTCTAGTTCCAGGGCATCCAAGACCCTCTTCTGGTCCTCTAGAGGACATGTGCTTTGCATACATACATGCAAGCAAACCCACTTTTATACACATAAAATATCATTTAAAAAAATAGAGAAAAGAAAAGAAGAAAATTACAGTGTGTATTTAATGTGAATTACAACTATATTCCCAAGCTTTGGCATAAAGAAAAACTCTCAGGGTTTCAAAGACGGTGCCATAGTATAAATAGAACCAATTAAGACTCGAGGGTAATAAGAAAACAATTGCAGTTTATTTTTGGAACCTGTATGGGCCTGGATGGGGACTGCTTTCATTTTGCTAGTGCCTAAGTCCTTGGTGGTTTGTTCTAAAGTTTTTCCATTCTAGACAACTATAATTGATTTCTCATGTGCCAAAGATTCAGCACTATTAGTTTCCACACAACTTTACATTTATTACAGCATAACAAAACTTTCCAGGTTAAAATTTTTTGGTTCAAGAAAGCAAGTTGTGATGAAAATTGAATCAACACTTTTCTTCAGTTTTCGCTTCATTGACTTTCCTTACTTCTTATCTTTCTTTCCCGTCCTTTCTTTTCTTTTTTCCTCATTTCTTTCTTTTTCTGGAGTTCGCAGGACAATGCTAGTCATTGTGAAATTATAATAATAAGCAAATGTGTGTAGAGTGCTCTGTGTGTAAGTATGATCACTGTTTCTTACATCAACCTCAAAGGACGATTCTGTGTTCTAGAAGGTTGATGTGTATTGATAAGATTTGAACTCAAGGAAGCATGGGCTGAGTTGTTGGGTCAGGGAGTAATATAAAATCATCCAAGAACAATTAGATAAAAGGCCGATGCGGCATCTTAAGAGGGCACTGTGATATCCTTAAATACTGGGGTAAGATGGTCATGTTAAAACCACCAAGGAGTTCCTTTTGCCTGAAAACTTAAATGTAGGAACAGGGTAGGAGACATGGTATGGAATGATGATAGGTACAGCTTCTAAACATATCTGGGTAAGTAGGAGGGAAGAAAGGGTGAAGACAAGAGTTGGAGTGGCAGACAAACACAAGAAGCTGTGTTTCAATTACATTTGAATCCTAGATGTGCAGCGTCTACATTTTCCTTGTAAATATGCCTTGTAAATGCTTGGAAAACATTTGGGACATTTAGGTTAAAATGTAGCTTATTTGAAATTCTTATTCAAGACCTTTTATTTGTGTGTGTGTGTTAAATTTTGTTATTCTATTCAGAATAGACTAGTCTAACAAGGGGCTGGCTAAGGTATTAGAAGAGAAGATGGATAGAAGAGAGTAGATATGAAAGAACCAAGAAGATAGAGTCCATAGAAGAAGATAATGTATGTGGGAAGATAAGTCAAAATTTAATATGCTAAATTTCCTTCCTTCCTTCCTTCCTTCCTTCCTTCCTTCCTTCCTTCCTTC
>NW_026593286.1:29390543-29430198 GCF_907164565.1 Psammomys obesus | reverse complement strand
TTCCTTCCTTCCTTCCTTCCTTCCTTCCTTCCTTCCTTCCTTCCTTCCTTCTTTATTTTTTGAGACAGGATTTATCTGTGTAACCTTGGCTGTCCTGGAACTCCCTTTGTAGACCAGGCTGGCCTCTCACTCAGAGATCCACCTGCTTCTGCTTCCTGAGTGCTGGGATTAAAGATATGTGCCAACATGGCTGGCTTTATGCTACATTTCCAATTCTGGTATATCAAAAGAGCAACTGGCCATAAGGTTGACATACGAGATTAAAAAAAATGTATGACCTTAATTAGTACAGTGAAATAAACACTAAGAGATATTATTGCAACTTTAAATTAAATCTAATTAAAATTTAATGAAAATTACAGCCTCAAAAATAAATAGTATTTTCATAGGTTCATTGGCCAGTTTAAATATTTTATTAATGGCATTGGGCCTAAGTCTGCTTTTCATAACACAGACAAATGGAAACTTAGGAGCTTATTTTCTCTGGACATTTTCTAAAGAGTCATATCCTAAAACCAAACAATAGCAGTATGCTTCATTTCTGCTAATGAAATGGTCTGTTAAAAATCAGCTATTAATCTGGACAAAACAACTTTTGCTTAAATCAATCAGTAGAGGTTTCACAAAATTCCATATCAAAATATTACATAATGCTCCAATGCTATTTTGGCATAGTGATGCCTATTTCTAAACATATGTGAATCTATATTGTGTTTAAAGATGGAAAAATAAATTAAAATTGTAAAAATGTCTTGAGACCCTTTAAACATTTATAAGCCTATTTTCCCTTTCTTAATAAATGTTTATTAGGAACCATTATGGACCCAGGTTTTAGCATTCACAAAACTAGTCCCTTTCATTATAATTTCAAGGAGAAATCACTTATAGAGTAATTGAGTTGGACTGTAAACTTTAGACAAGATGCAGTGTTTCTTGACAGCTGCAGTAGCACCTGTATTTGCCAGAGTCCAATCATGAGACAGAAATCAAAGCTATTATTTGAACTGAGAGAATTTAACTTAAGGAATCGTTAGCTAGGCATGATGTGGTTGACTATCATTTTGAGAAGCAGCATCATGGAGGAAGCAATGGCACTCACGGTCCCCAGGGCTCAAAGAACAAGAGGAAGAAGACACAATTGTGTATGAGAGGGCGTGTGTGCCTGGGACCCAGACCTCTGACTCTTCAGTGGCTTGTGCTATTGCACCTTGGAAATAGGCTAAGTTCTCTAGATCTTAGAGAAGACTAAAGTGTGTTAAGCTGATGATAGTGGACAGGATGATGTTCAGAGTGGAGAAGCCAGCCCAGACATAAGGCAGGTAGAAGCTAACAACCTCTCTTGCTTCAGATTCACACTCTGTACCCTCTTCTGTTGACAGACCCTAACATAGATTCAGTGGTCAAAAACTGAAAAGTAGTTTGAAGACTTTCAAACCTCAGCAAGACAAAGCATAGTACAGAGATGCCAGTTTGATCTGAGAGACTGTAACCTTATCATTGGCTTACTTCCTTAATGCTTCTGACCTCCTGCCTTTTATAAGGTATAAGGCACACATTAGACATTCAACAAATATTTACCGCATGCTAGAATAGCTAAACCGAACTCTTTTATAAAGAGAAAGAATTTTACACCACAATCTAGGATGGTGTTGTAAGTCCCACCATTTCGCTAGACAGAAAACAGCACAGAACAGTCTGAAAATGGGCCAGGCTTTCAGGGTTCAGGGTCTAGAGAGTGAGTCCCAAACAATGGGAGACATTATCTTTGCAACCTTCTCTGTGGCCCAGTTTCCCGGTGTTCTTTTTATTTCTTCACTTGCCTTTCTTCTTGGGATGTTCATACCACCCGCAGGACCAGTTAAAGATGTCTGCAGCAGAAAATAATAGGCCAATATCAATATAGATATTACACACACAGAGGTACATGCGTGTGAATAAATGGCATGCGTGTTCTAGATTTTCCTTTTCTAAATCCCAAAAGCAAAAGGTAGTTTCACTCACTCATTCACTCAAACCTTTGTCAAAGCCTAGGCTGGTTTTTTTTTTTTTTTTTTTTTTTTTTTTTTTGCATTAATCGCACCATGAACACAGCCATAATGGTGAAACCCAGGGCAATCTGTTTTTGTATGAAGTGAGATCAAATTTGTACATCTTGCGTTTTCAAGGCCCCAGTAACGGATTTTCTGTATTCCTCCCTTCAAACAAAACAGTGCTCCATGAGAACAGAGCAGGTGTGTAGACACAGCACCATCCCAGTTCGTTCTCAGAAAAGAAACATTGCTTCAAAGGAAGCATGGCCTGCCCACCCTGCAGACAACCTTTTACATTCTCAGAAGAGCAGCTTGCTTTCCTGGTGAGGCACAGCCTCAGACATCTGTGCTTATAATTAGGGTCTTTGGTCTGTGAATGAAAGGCCTACTCCAGTGATTTTTTTCCCCCAGAATGGCAGATTGGTTTGTACCAGTTTCCTTTGAGTCTATGCCTTGTGAGATAGAAAAGTGCTTAGAGCCTAGAATTTTTACCCTTCCCGTCAGTGCTTCAAAAATGTGAAGACTAAGTTACGGTCAGGGCCTGCAGTTAACGTAACGTGACTAACTCATGCCTACAAGGAGTCCCTGAAAGAAAAACATTTCTTACACATATGCTTGTCTGTCCAGTCATCTGTCCCTTCAACTCACATTTACCCGTTATTTGCTATGGGTAAAGTGTTTTGTTGGCAAGGAGCTATTGAGGTAATAGGGAAAGAGAGATCATAAATAAACAAGATGATTTCTGGTAATGATAAACACCACAGTGAGGAACAGAGGGGGACTCGTAGTAGGCCCATCGTAAGGAGTAGTTACTATGTCTCTGAGAAGTCGCTGTATAAGCTAGAATCTGAATATCCAGTGGGGACTGGGCTTATTAAGATGTGGAGAAAGTAGATGTCAGACAGAGGGGGCAAAATGTGCTCAAGCGATCGAGTGGGAATGGATTTGGCCAAGTGTGACTGGAAAAAAAGAGCCGTACCCAGAAAGGTATGGCCTGACAGGATGACTAGTCTGCTCTGAGGTCTCTACCATGTTGCTTTTTCTAGGTAGGGTTTAATCACATTTTCTGTTAGACTCATTAACGATTTCTGCTTGAGTTCTTTGAGTGTCCAGTTGTTTTATTATGCTGTAAATCAGCAGGTAAAAATTAAAGTGTAGTTTGGGGAAACGATAATGTAGTGCTGAGCTTAGCCTTGAGTATTTTATAGATCAATTGTTACCTTATGTTGTAGGTCACCGGGAAACTGGATACACTGTGTTGGTGGGTCATCTGTTCTGGTGGACACCCACCCTCAGGTCTGAGTAGCACCGTTTGTAAATGCCATCAAACCACAAGGAGAAATGAAATGCCTCTACACACATGACAATACCAAATGCCTGTAGACATACCAAACAAACACCCAGTTGACAGTTTCTTTAAAAGTTGACCATGAGCTCATCCTCCTCTTACCCAGCAATGTCATTTCTAAATATTTATCTGCTAGGAGCAAAAACATACATTCACAGAAAATCTAAATGTTCCTAAATGCACCTAAATGTTCTACTCATCAACACTACAGAGGAGAATAGCATAGCAAAAACATCTTCAGTGGCTGAATAGATAAATTATGCTGCAGCCACCCAATAATATACCACTTCGAAATAAAAGGAACTATTGTTACAGACAACAACTGGGTGGATTTCAAAACATTAAGCTAAGTGAAAGAAAGCAGTTAAAAAAGCTACATACAGAATGTGATGCCACATATTTTTAATTTTCTAAGACATAAAACTATAATGCTGAGGAAAACGGACAGTGAGATGGCTGAGGAGGGTTTGGGGATGTAGCTCAATTGATAGGGTATTTGTTTAAAAAGTTGGAATGTGGTAGGTTGAACCCCACCATTATATAAACTGGTCATGGTGGCCCATACCTGACGTTCCAGGTCTTAGGAGGAAGGAGGATCAGAAGTTCAAGGTCATCCTTGGATACATAGTGAGTTTGAAGCTAGTCTTGGATACATGAAACTGCCTCAAACAAATAAACAAAAATGGCTTAACAAAAGAGGGTCTTGGAAGATGATTGGAACTCTTTGGTATTCTCTTAGTGAGAGTTCTGTGAATTTGTATAGTACATACGTAAAGTTCATAGAATTATATATCCATATTTTAAAGGTAGATTTTGCAAGTATTAATTTAAAATTAAAGTAGGATCTAACAACAACTAAGAAATATGCCAGTGGTCAGTGTGTCTGAAAAAAAATTGTTTTGATGTTCAAACCCAGAAAACTATCTATCTATCTATCTATCTATCTATCTATCTATCTATCTATCCACCTATCCAGTATAAATTCTCCATGTTGTAAGTTTTAATCTTTCTAGGCTGGAAGGTCATCACCTTGCACATGGATTTAGAAAGTGTGAGTGCTCCATCACCAAAAAATTCTAATCCATTAGTGAAATGTAATCTGATTTGCAAGAATTAAAAAAGTATAGAAAATCTTGCATGGTTCAACTGCCTGCCATCCACTGTGCAGTGTGGAAGGCACTGCAAGTAAGTCAAAACAAGATGCACTTTTAGCTTCAATGTCAAAAGGAAACAAATAATAATGCCAAGGCAGCAGAGGAGCTTGATGAGGGAAGAATGCCAAGAAAAACTCAAAGTGTCCCTGGACATTGTGGTTTTATTAGATTGGGGATTCAAAGTCTGGCTGAATGAATGAATGAAGCTGTTTGTTAACCAAATTCCCAACTCATCCTAAAACTAGAATTTGCGCTTTAAAGAGATTCAGAGGCCGTGTAATGATCTATGCCAGTCATTCTCTCATGCCAAGCTGTTTGTTTTGTGTGTCCTGATGGTCTTCCACCTTCAAGTATATCTGATGATGATCTGATTTTTGAGGCAACCTATTTCCTTGTTGGGTAATTCAGGTTATCAACACAAAGAGTACTATTTCAGTTGAACTTCTTTTATCTTTTGGGTTGTGTTATAACTTCTGGGTCCTCACAGATAATCTACTCATTGCTATGCGTCCATAAGTGGATTCATTTTGAGCCTACTCTTAGTCTTCTCAAAAACCAGGGTAACAGAAACAGTAAGTATCTTGTAGGATAGTCCATTGATGGCTAGCCTCATGCTGGGAAGATGGAACCAGTAGCTGCTCACTCCAGGACACTGGATGCCTCAGCAGTCCCATCCTGGTGCTGATTGGTGGCATGGAGGATACTACCTGGTGCTGAATGATGCCATGGAGGATACATGGAGAGAAACAGACCTTCAGTCAGTATTGGAAGTCTGAAGAAGCCGGGTTCTGACATACGTGACAGATGGTGGTATTAGGGTGGATGAACTCCAGACATGGTAGATGAACTCGGAAGAACAAAGGCAAGCAAGTTATCAGCAAGATCTGCTTAAGGAGTGCTGAGCTCTTTAATCAGGATTACCACAGAAAGGTGTCCCTCACATTCATGGTGGGCCTTTTCATTTCACTTTCGCTTTGCAAACACGAAGAACTGATTTTGATTTCACTCAATGTAACCAGGAGAGTCTGCCACAGGTATGCCCAGGAGTTCATCTAACAGGGTCAATTCCTCTCAGATGTGCCCAGAGGCTTCTCTCCTATATGACTGTAGATTCTGTGAAGTTGACAATTAATATTAACCATCATGTGGAGCTTCCATGAGCCCTAGCATCCCAATCCTGATCGGGAAGATGAGGTTACACAAAGACTGTCAATGAAGGGGCAGCAAAACACCAAAGACAGGGCACAAGGCAGCCTGAGATTAGCCAGCCAGCGGGCAGGACAAGACAGCAAGACAAACAGCAAAGGAACCTCTATCTTGGACCTTTTTGGATTTCTTGTGTGCTCCTCAGAAGTAAGGAACAACTGAAAACACACACACACACACACACACACACACACACACACACACACACACACGTCCAGGCATCTGGGAAATCAGAATGAGGTGAACTTTATCAGAGACTAAGATTTTATCAACCTGGGGCCACTGAGACGGTTCAGTGGGTGAAGGTGCTTGCTGTCAGGGCTGGTAACTGCGTTTGGACCCCAGGACCCACATATTTGAAGGATAAAACCTTCCATAAGTTGTCTTTTGACCACGGCATGCATGCCATTGTGTACTTGCGTGTGCGAGTGTTTGTGAGTGTGTGTGTGTGTGTGTGTGTGTGTGTTGGTGTGTAGGCCAGAGAGAGCCTTGAGTGTCACTCTGCAGGTGCCGTTCACCTCCTTTTGCGACTGGGTATTTTTCACTGGTCTACTCACCAAGTAGCCTAAGCCACTGGCCATCCGGGGAGCCCTCTGTCTCTGTCCCTTTAGCACTGGGATCCCAGGGGCAAGCTTTCATGCTTAGCTTTCTCGCATGTGGGTTCTAGGGACCAAAATCAGCTCTTTGTGTTTGCTTTGTTTACTGAGCTATCTCTCCAGTCCCTGTACATACATTTCTTTTTTTTTAGTGTATACACCAGCCTATCCCACAGCCAAAAATTTATAAACAAAATTTTCTTTACATCTCTAGACTCTGGAAGCAGACCTTCCTAGATTCCTCCCCAATTCTCAAAACAGGATCAAGGCTTCCAGAGGGTGGAAAGCTGAAATAAGATCCAGCCTTCTTTAGGCTTCCAACATGGACTGAAGAACCTTTACATTCCTTCACTGATATTAGAACCACTTTCTGCTTTAGTCAGGGCTTCCTAGAGGAACAGAACCTGTGGAATGAATATATACTGAGGGGATTATATCATATATATTAGCATAGCTTATATGGTACAGTTGGAGTAGTCCAAAGATGACTGGGAGAGTCCAAGAGCCTGTTATTTGCTGAGTCCACAAGGCTGGATGAGTCAGCAACCCCAATCTGGTACTGAAGGCCCGGAGGGTCACTGGTTTTCCGTCCATGTCTGAAGCCCACAGAAGCTGCCTATAGCATTCTGCAGCTTAACAAAACAAGTTATTCTCAGGATAGTCTCCCTGTCCTCTGCACGCAAATCTCATGGGAGTTCTTTTGCAAGAAAATTTCTCATGATCCGGTTCTGCCAAAGGAATTCAGACTTCTGGGCATGGGGCACTCAGCACTCTGAATTTTTAACAATTTCTTTAGCAACCCACAGTGCTCGTGAACATCTGAGATATTTCTATTAACATCCAAGAAAAAGGAAGGGCAAACAAATACGTAACTGTCCCAATGGATTAAAAAAAAAAAAAAAAAAAAAAAAGGGAGGGAAGAATTCCAGCCAGTGAACTTCGTCACTGAAATAATTGGTCACATAAATTATGCTATGCCATAGATTACAGCAACCAAGTGCTGGAGGGAAACTATATCTACACACATACATGCTATGACATAACTGTAGATGAAAGGTAGTGTGTGGGAGATGATTCCATTTCATATGTATGTGATATGACTTAGTGGTAAATAAGACTGATAACATCCTTTGTTAAGGGGCTAGTATACACACATCCATCGTATACCATTGTGTCAGCATATTATTTATGGTTATAGAAACTCGCACACAGATTATCTTAAGTGAACTTTTCTACCATTAAGTGTAGAAATTTTACAACAAAATACTAGAAATGACTATAAATGTTCTTTTTGTACACCTTTAGTGTTATGAATCACGCCCCTTATAGGAATATAACTTCATTAAGAGGCTGCATCTTTGCCTTCACCCTTTGCCTTTACCCTGGTTTCGTATTTACAGCCAAGTCGTCAGTCTAACGTCAGCATCTTTATGTGGAGAAAATTACGTTCATTGAATTAGTTACCTTTGTACTATGTATGGGCATAAAAGTATCTGCTTTTACAAGCACTGCTCACAGATCTCTTTCTTGCTGCCTCTTCTAAGCATTATGGGTAACGTCTTCCATTATGGCGCTCCCCCACCCCCAGTTTGGACTACATAGTACACAAATGAATAATAATTTCTGATAAAGAAAGTAAGCATCAGTCGGAAGTCAGTGTAGGCCTCTCAGTGTATCTCACTACATCTGTACTGTGTGAACACCCCTGCCTGTGGTTTTATGTAAAATTCTAGCTAGTCATTCTTCCAGAGCTGAACAGGAACTAAAGAAGTAAGGCTATTTCACGGACAACCCGGGTTGAGCGCAGCTGTGTTGGTGGAGGAGGCCCTGCGGCGTGAGAGGAGATTATGGAGTATCAGTGGACAGTCTTTTTCTCTTCTCTCCCGACTAAACTTGGCTTTCAGGCCCCCTCCTGCCAGACAGACATAGTTCTAGTAAACGAAATGACTTTATAAACTGTAGGAAGAAGGAGCAGGTGAAGCTTCTTTAAAAGTCAACTCTATAGGAGCCCGAGGCCAGAGGAAGCCCATTAGGCAAACGCAGAGATGCTCCAGATGACGCGAACACGGAAGTACGAAACACGTGTTCTTTCCTTTGCCCCCTTCTTTCTGGCTTCCTAAAGCCACAGAAACTTCAGCCTATTGCGTTCCAACATGTTTTCAACTTATTTTTAGTGCACGAATGTTCTGATTGGTTTCCTCCCAGCAGCATCAATTCTTCATGCATTTCCCAGCAGAAAGGCTTCTTCTGCAGGGAGAGGGACGGAAGGCTTTTCTCTGGAGCCTCGGCCACACATGCTGTACTCTGCTGGGTGACAGTGTCCTGGGAAGGAGAGAGCGTGTTGATGGATGTGTGTTGTGTGTGTCCAGGGTGGTGTGAGGGTTCGTGGAGTGACCGCTTCATCTCGGGATTACGTTCACCTGGTAAATGGAGTTGCTCTTCAAATCCCAAGACTCCCACTCTCCTGTTGTTCAATCCGCTTCTCAGTCCGAAGAAGGTCCCTTTCTGTAGACACCGGGAAGCTGTGTGGGACTTCCTCGCGAGACAGAGGCTCAGCAAGTACTTGAGCTGTTAGTGCAGCTAGGCAGCCACTGCTTTCTCAGAGCAGCGTTGAGGTTTAACAACGTTCTCTCTTGCTGCCTCTTGAAAGCGAGCGACACTGTGTCCAGACGAAAATGCAAAGTTCGAATTTGGCTTTTGAATGTTTTTCAAGTTAGCAGTCCACATCTGGACTCAGAAAGATCTAGGTGTGCAATTATTACAATGGCAATTATTACAATTTTCATTCTTTTTTTCCCTCAAGACGGGATCTCACTATGCAGTGCTCTCGGCTGTTCTATACTGTGTCATTAATTGTTTTCCAAATATCAGGTTTTTGTTGCTCTTTAATCAGTTAGTGCTCTGTTTTAGAACTAAGACCCAATAGATGAAAATTGCTAGAATAATGAGGAAGCTTTCAAAATTATGAAATTAGTAGGCTTTAAAAAAATAAAACTTGGTACACTAACAAAAGAGGCAGAGTTTATATGCATCTGATAGGAGTGTAAATTGACATATATTACCTTGTACTATACCTAAATGCTCAAAGCCATAATATTCAGTGAACTATGGCTCTGCTCCTGGAAATTAATTTTAAAAATGAATTTAGATAAAACCTGGGACTAATTTCTTGCATAAATTTAAGGACCCAGAATGACTGTCTTGACTACGTATAATGCAGAGATGGTAAAGCTTCTGAGTGCATGGAGTTGATTTAGATTACCTGCATGAGTAGATAACCCAAACCAAGGCCTTACAAGAATGTCTGTCTCCCAAAGGTCCTGCGATGTTGACAGTGGTCAGGTCAGGGACCATAAGCTCATAGCAGAATGGAATCCCAGCCTTTGAAACTTTGAAATCCAAGAAGAAGCACTGATCAAGCCATCGGGCACAGCATTCCTGAACCCCTTGCCATGTTTGCAGTTATAACCTCCACACTTGGATGTGATATGACTCCCAGTCACTGATTGATGGAGGCAGTGGTATGGGGAAACATCCTTCTGGGAGATTCCTTTGGCATGAGAATTCCCTGAAGGCGCTGAATCTCCCGAAGATGAGATGGTCACTGGGATGCCTCCCCACAGTCTTTCTTCCCAGTGTCTGGGTCGCATAATGGTCTGAGGGTTGGCTCCTTGAGCCTTTTCCAGTTCTTTTTGTTGTTTGTTTTTATCTCCCCAACATTTCCCCTAACAAACTACTTGCATATTTAGCCCCCTTTTTAGTGTTTGTGATTCAGAAGGACAGGTCCAAAGGTAGACATTTTGGACTAACCTTCCCACAAGCCTGCATGTGAAAAGCATATATTCCTGGCTCCTAGGTGGGTACAAATCACTTCTGGTATAACATGGAGGCTCATTTGCTTAACAGTGGTAGCCCAGAAAAGAATCAAGGTTAAAGGGAGTGCTGACTATGGTCTGATTACCCAAGTAGTTAAAAACTATGGTTGAATAATTGACACACAGATAGTGGAGTTGCCTGAATATTCCTTAGTTGTAATAATGCCCTGAAGAAGAATATTGAAAACGGAAGAGCTTAAAAAATGCAATGACTTAGACAGAGTTACTATTTCTGTGATGAAAACCATGGCCAAATCAAAATGAGGAGGAAAGGGTTCATATGGCTTACACTTCCACATCCCTATTCATCACTGAAGGAAGTCAGGACAGGAACTAAAACAGGGCAGGAACCTGAAGGCAGGAGCTGATGCAGAGGCCTTGGAGGGGTCCTGTTCATTGGCTTGCTCCTCATGGCTTGCTCAGCCTGCTTTCTTAGAGAATCCAGGTACCACCAGCTCAGAGTGGTACCACTCACAATGGGCAAGGCCCTTCCCATCACTAATTAAGAAAATGCCCCATCGGCTTGCCTACAGCCAGATCTTAGGAAGACATTTTTCTCAGTTGAGGTTTTCTCCTCTCTGATGAGTCTGACTTGTGTCAAGTTGAACTAAAAACAGCCAGCACACAGAGCTTACTTCTGTGTGCCTGAGAATTTCTGTGGTAGTTCTCAAAGAGGTAAGGTATCTTCTGTCATAGGATATGTGTAGTTGAGGGGAAGATTAAAGACCTGGTTAGAACCACAGAGTTCCAGAGATTGTTTGATTGGCATGGGACTATTTAGGTAATGCCTGAGGATTACTCCACCTCTCCAATTTTCCTGGGCTTGCAGAAGTGACTCAGTGGCCATATGAAGAACTATCAGTTCTAAGGTGCTAGAAGATGGTACAGAAATCTCATCTTTGATGGACATGGTGGTGGTGGACTTTCAATATTAGCACTTGAGAGGTGGGCACATCAAGATAGCAAATTCTAGGCTAACCTGGTCCACATAGTGAGTTCCAAGCCAGAGAGAGTTACATATCTAAAACAAACAAACAAACAAACAAACAACCCAGTCTCATTCTTCTAAGAGGTACTATATTCAAGATGCTCCCCCTACCTACCTGCCCTCCAAGCCCATAGTTTGGATTAACTCTCAGTGTCATGACTGAGGTTACGCTGGGTCTCAGCATGAGGTTGTATGGCTAAAAGCCCCAATCATTAGGTTGACAGGAAGTGGGCAAATACTCCTGGGGTTGGATTTTGAGGGACATGATTAAAGAGGCTGACTGGACAGTGAGGTTGGATAACATAAAAGCACTCTCTTAAGACCTGAAATTTCATATCCTAGGAAAGTTGTACAGAAACTAGGCAAACTCATTGCTGGGTGGAGCTTAGACAGCTGAGTAGAGCGTAGAAAGCTGGGTGAAACAATGGCAAACACTCCCACTGTGGAAATGCTAGAGTTAGGATGGTAGAGGAAGAAATAAAGGAACTGAAGAAGTGGGCATTCTGGATGAGGATAGCACACAGGACAAGAAGATTCCCCAGAAGATGATGCTCCAGGACAGGACCAGAGGACCTATCATTCACTAAGGTTATTTGGGGTGTACCTCTAAGAAGACCATCCACATTTCAGGGAGTTTGGAATTATGGTAGGAGACACAGTCACAGATATGGGTTTGATAACATCCTTGGGGATGATGCTTCTCTTGAAAGCTAGGGGATTATAAGAAAACGTACTGGCGGGAGCAGATGGGCAGGAAGCTCAGCACAATTCTTTGGTCAATTCTTGAACTTGAGTCAAATTTCAGACTTGAAATTGAAGAGATGTCCAAGTAGCTAGAAAGAGAGATCTGATGCTGCAATAGCAAGAATGTACTATTCCAGTGTTTTATCTCTTCTTTAAGGGGATTATGACCACTTAGATGTGGGAGAGGGAAGTGACTAATCACATCAGTATTAATGGACATAAAGTTTGAGGTGATACCAATTCTTTGAGATCTAAAGCCACAATGATGCCTCCTGTTAGAGAGAGTCTATAAAGCCAAGTAGTAAATGGAATCCTGGATAACTGACAGTTTTTCATGTCTCCAAATGCACAACTGTAATAAATACATATATCTTATATTTTTATATGGGCATTATAGTAACATCTATAAAGGTTTCCAAGTCTATGGAATAAAAACTATTTAAAAAAAAACTTATCCATTTGAGAGGCCCAGATGAAAATCTTTGCTATTATCTTTTCTCTCAATCAATACAGTAAATCCAAAGTTATCTTTTGTTGGGTGGACAGTGGAGATTAATGTCATTATTAAAGACTTAAAATATGCACTAGGCAACTCCTTTTATGTCTCAATTTAATCAATTAACCTTTTTGTTAAAAGAAAAACTAAATAGATTCTAGGAGAACTTGTAAACTGGCCAACAAAAACTGTACGGCACAGTCAGGATATTGTACCACAGCAGTAGAAACTGGAACTGGATCGGGGATGGGAGGGTTGGGGAGGACATACATGCAGAAAATAAAAAAATGTAAAAATTGGGAGAGATGGCATATCGGCTCTAGACGCACAGACTTACATATTGAGACAGATCTGTTTACTGCTCTAGTACAAGCGCCAGATTGCCTGGAATATGGAATCTCGCATGGGGCACAATGCTAGGAGACCAACTGGCCAGCTGACTACATCAAGCTCTTCCCATTCTGAAAGGGTACATAGGTCCCTTCATCCTCACAGACCAACGATCTGTAATCTAAGCACACTCCTTCTGCTCTCAGACAGAGCATTGTGTCAACAGTACTATCCAGGGACCGATAGGATGCCAAATAAAAAGACTCAGCATTGCATTCTGAGTGAAATCTAATGAAGAAACCCGCTTCACATCAGAGGGGCATTGGAATGGCTCATACCCAAGGGCTCCACAGGTTCTATCACACTATGGAAACAAGAGGCAGCCAGTCTCATAAAATAGCATGGTGGCTTTCAAAGGATGCAGCTGAAGTTCTGCTTGCACAGAACAACGTGTTTATCGGAATGGGGACACCTACACGGTGCCATGCCCTCCTCAGGGAGAAGCCTTGAGTGCAATGATAAAGGGTAGAGGCGGAGCGGGTCCCTTCATTATCCCTAAAAGATTCCTAAAGAGAGCACTTTTTTTTTTTTTTTTATTGTAGTGAGAATTTTGGAATTTTGGTTTCATTAGAAAGAAAATCCAGAGCTATTATAAGAATACGTTTTTGTTTTAATCCCAGGTGTGGGGAGCTGGGGCTGCTTCCCAGCAGCTGGCTATGACCTGCCTCGTGCTCAAGCTTGCGGTCTTGACAGCTGCAGATAGTTTCTGCGATTGTGTGATGTTTGGAATTCTGGGAACTTTTGAGAGCGTATATAAATACTAGTCCCAACACCAGGCATGGTGGCGGGTTGTTGTGGGTTGGTTGGTGGTTGTTGATGCTTGCTGTTGGTCACGGTTTGTTAAATAGTTGTGCACAAAGAGGAAACAGGAAGAAGAAATTAGATATTCTGACAGCAAAGATCAAACTTTCCCCAAGGAGTTCGAAGCCCCTAATCAAAAGGAAGTAGTCTAATGATAACATCACCCCCTTTCTGGCCCCAGACTTTAATTAGTCTTCCTTTTCTTCTCTTTTCTCTCTATCCTTTTTTCTCTCTTACCTAGCATTAGGGAATAAAAAGGGCAGAGAAGTGTGGAATAAAGGAGAACCACAAAGTAGCAAATGCCAGCTACAATTTATTATCATTATTTTTGCTAGGAGACACATTTAAAGATCCCACTCAAATACACATTATGGCTACCACTAGGCCATTTTGAAATCCTTTGTCCATAGAACAACAAGGAAGAAGCAGAGTCATGATACAAATTAGCCCTGATCAAGGAGGAGGAGATCAGGCTAGCTCTATATAATAAGACAGAAAAATAGCTGTAGTATGGGTAATATTCCGGGGCGGGGAGAGGGTGTGCTTCTGGTATTTTTGCCTCATTCTAACTATGAGCAAACATATTTACATCCCAGAATTGTGAAATGTATGGCTGCCGGAACCTCATATCTACCTGTCAAGAATAAAAGTGTGCTTTATGTTATCAGCTAACCACTATGATTGCCAGTGTGACACTTGAAGCTGAGGTCGGGGATTCAGAATGGGTAGTAGAAATTAAGCAGTGGCAGAGGAACATCTGTAGTCTCTTAAAATTTATGTATGTATTCATCCATCCATCTATCTATCTATCTATCTATCTATCTATCTATCTATCTATCTATCTATCTATTTACTGTGTGGGAGTCTTGGCTGAATGCATATCTGTACCACATGCGTCCCTGGTGCCAACAGAGGCCAGAAGAGGGCATCAGATCCCCCGAGGCTGGAGTTACAGGTGGTGGTGAGGTGCCCTGTGGTTGCTGGAAACTGGATCTGCGTCCTCTGGAAGAGAAGCAGGTGCTCTCAATCCTGAGCCAGACCTAGTTGTAGTTTTGAGATCAATTGTAGTGACAGGAGCTGTTCATGCCACTTGCTCCTCCTCAGAAAGAAAGCCCATAGGAATTGTGGGACAGGAACTGTGCCCACACACAAGTCTGTGTGGAGAATTGTGTTCACATCAGGTAAGAGGTAACTGATGGCATTCATGAGAATGAGCCTCATAGACCCTCTACTGTAAGGAGCTTACGTATCCAAGGGCCCAAGCGTCTACTCTTTGACATCTATTATCCTGTGTGTAGTCTGTTCAGGTTGCTGCAAAAAGATAGTGTAGGCTAGGTGGCTCATAAACAAAGAACAGTGCTTTTGCAATTCTAAGGCTGATCATTTCAAGGTCAAGATCAAGATCAAGGCTGTTGTATTCTCCCATGGTGGAAGTTGTAGGAAAACTCTCTGGGGGTCTCCTTAATACAGGCACTAGTTTCATTCTTGAGGGTTCCCGTCATATTAGAGATTAGTTTTCAGTGCGGGAATTTGGGCATTCAATGCATGGCACCCGAAGTCTTCTTTTCCCTGGGCTGCTCCCAGCTGTTGGGGACTGAGGCAGGAATTCTAAGGTGAGCCTATTATAGTCTGTAACTCAAGGATGCCCAGTAGTCTTCCAAACCTGTCAGACTGTCCATGACTGTAAATGTTGCTATCCACTCTCCCTTCCACCCGTCATTTGAGGGTTAAGTTAACATCACCTGATGGCTCTCCCTGACTTCCTTCTCCACCTGTTCCTTAAACATTTCCTTTGTCAAAATCCTTCCGTGTTTAATTTATTTTGACCCAGAATGTGAGTGGTTGTGCCATTGATGAACTCTGGCTTGAAGAGAAAATAATGGTAAAAGGATACCAATAGTGATCTAATTACTTCGGGATTCCCTGGAAATAGAGAATTCTCTGAGATTGGTCCAGATGGTAGATAACAGATTCATAAAAACTTTTCTTAGAAACCTCCAGAATAAGATGAACCATATCTTGTTCTTTGACAAAACTAGCTTTTTGACTGGATGGGTTTATTGAATTCTTTCCTTTCTTCTTTCCTCCCTCTTTCCTTTTTCCCCCTCTCCCCCCTCTCTTTTTCTTATCTGTCTCATTTTTTCTTTTGGGGGGCATCAGTACTTTTGTTTCATGGTCATAATAACCAACAGAGTTTACTCTAGAGTTCCACTGTGAAAGAACAGTTCTCACGTAAGCAGTTTACAGTGACTTTTAGTTCGAAATTTCTCATAGTTTAGTTTTGGATAAAGGGTGAATATTCTTGGAAAGTTTGAACTTAATCAGAAAAGTTATTTTAGAATTATGATCTTTGAGGAGTTTTTGGGGTTTCGGATCTGAAACTATTTTCTGACCACTCTTTGCTCATAGGTTTGGGCTAGCACATTAATTACTTAATAATAAGTTTTTCCTGGGTTAATAAGTCCATCACGTAATAATGTTTCCCTCCACCTCTTAGCCACTGGCATACATTTAGTTTCACTTCTATTGTTTGTGATACATCCTGAATTAAAACTGAATTTTTAACTTCAGAATATAACTGGGTCAAGTTTGTGAGGACTTAAGCCCAGTTTTTTTTTTTTTTTTTTCAGAAAACTGACTTGGGTTTCGAGACTATAATGAAACCAGAACATGGGGGAGTTTAAAATTCAGTCTGGTCTCAATTTGTCTGCTCTTTAAAAACCACGGTCTGGTTTCAGCCCTACCAATCTTGGATATTTGAATTAAACAACAGAAAGACAAGTGTTCTCCTTCCGTGGGACAAAGCAGCTCGGGGAAGGAGGTATAGTGTTTTTTTCATGAGGCTTTCCAGCAGAGGACAGTGTGACAGGTGCTGTGAGTAGACACAGCAGGTTTTGTGCGTGTTTTGATCTCTCCAGAGAGTGGTCCTGGGCTTCAGGCAGGTCTCATCTCCATCTTCATCTGTGTCCTCAAATATCTTTATTTCCCCATCCTCTCTTACAGGTTGTGATTCCTAAAGTCTCAGTTCTTCTGTGGATGGCGCTTAGAATTAGTAACTAGTCAAAACTTGGATCTGAGGAGTTTTGGACTGTGCGGCTGACTCATAACCTGGGCAAAGGTTACTGGACTATCTCTGTGCTCAGGTAAGGCCCATCTTTCCTGAAATCTCTGTCACCTGAGTCTCAGAGGACTGGGTGTCTGCTTTGGTCTTTTTTGGCTGTCTCTCTATGTTCAATCATTTTTCCCAAGGCCAGAAATCCTGCTGACTCAAGCTCCCTGTATTTCTATCGTGGGGCCTTTTTTATCGCTCTGTGGTCAGATGCTCTGAACAAAGAAGTTATCTGGTTACTGCCTTCCGGATTCCTGTTTGTGCTGTACTCACCTGCTTGTACGCAACCTCTTTGCCTTGGGTTTCCGAACTGTGATGTGGATAGCTCTTGCTTTGTTTAATATAAGCCCCTTCCTTATGCCCCTGCCCCTGGTCCTGATGCTCTGCTGTTGTCCCACAGAGGCAGTGAGTGATGAGATGATCTCCCTTTTCTCCACCTTAACCGTCTTATGTGTCATAGACCAGAACCAGCTCTCAGGATGCAGTTAAGGCATTTCCTGTTCTAACGATGCTGCCTTCACTGAGAACATTCTTGATATTCAAAAGCCTATAATGCAATCTTGCCAGCCTCTTCAAAGGCATTGTTCATTTGTAGTTTGGATGTGAATTTGACATATTCCCCTGTAATTCGTTAGTAACTGGTGACCAAATCAGTTGTTTTCAAAACCAAAGCAGGATTTTATGGTAATAAAATATTACATCTTTTTCTATAACAGCGACAATGCATTCCAAAAGAAATATTCTGGGTGGTCCGAACAGTGACTGTGTCACTAGAAAATATAGTCTTTTAAATGTTGTATTGCAAAGGATACTGCCATTTTTATTTTCAGTTCTGTGCTCATGTTCCCAAAAGGATGAGGCAATTGAACTTTTCATTATGGAATATCTGTTTGGGCTCTCATGAGCTGTGGACACTATCTGTCCAGACATCTTCTGGATGTCTCCTTGTTACCTTCTAGGATGTCTTCCTGAATGGTGCAATGGTACACAGAGGTCTACAAGCTTATGGGAGATAAATCTTTTTTCTCTTGTCTCCTTTCAGAGAAGAGCTGGCTGGGCTGAATTTTAACTATACAGGTATAGATTCCTGTAGCAGAGAGGGTGGGAAAAATGGAGGAGAGAGAAGGGGGAAGAAATGTATTGTTTTCTTTCTGTCCTTTTTTTTTTTTTTTTTTTTCTGAGACAAGAGTTTCATTCTGTAGGTGGACTTTGGACTCTGTATGTAGCCTAGACTGGCTTCAAACTTGAGACTGCTACCACATTCTCCAGAGTTCTGAGACCACAAGTTTGAGCCCAGCTTTTAAAAAAATATTTTTTAAACTCAGAACATTATTCTGCCAAGGAGGGATTAGGTTAAAAAACAAAACAAAACAAAACAAAAAAACAAAAAAAAAAAAACTTATTCTAAACTTGTTTAAAATTTGGTTCTTCAATTTTCTATCAGCAATACGCTCAGGGTTGCATGACTAAACATGGAAGTTTTTAGGAATTCTCTGATATCCCTGACACTCAGTCCATCTTAAACTGAAGGTGATCTGTTTATCTGGCTTGATTAGTAGATCTTGTCTTATTTCTGTAAAGTTAGACAATAAGGACATACATTCAGAAAATGTGAAGCTTGCAGCTGATTTGAAGTCAAACCACTATCTGTTAATGAGGTCAAGTTGCTTTGTCATGAACAGTAAGAGGTGTACTTAAAAGGTCTCCTCATGCTCAAGGCTCAGGCAAATTTAGGGCCCTGACAGATCAGATTACCATTAAATACATGTTCTGCTTATTCTAACAAAGATCCCGTTACGATATACGTGTCTAATACCTTGGTTGTGGCTACAGTATGCATCTGTCCAAACTTGCCAAGTTGTGTACAGCCTGTGCATGTGAATTACATCTAAATAAAGCTCCTTTCAAACCTCCATTCACGTGTTATGTCTTTATCAGCCACACAAACCCCTTGCTTGCACATCAAGTTAACCACATTCACAATGTTACTTCTCTTCGGGGAAAAACGTTTCTTAACGTTGAAGCATGCGTGTAGTATTCTTAGGAAATTAACACGCAGAACACTTTTAGGTTATTGTGCTAGTGGCAGGATGGCCATGGTAGAAGAGCTGAAGGCACAAGGTGCATCTGAACACTGGGGCCTGAGAAGCTGGGGCTCACCCACGGACTCATTTAGACGTTACATCTCTGCATGAAAGGGAAGAATATAAACACACACTTCTGTCTTCTGTAACTTTCTCCTCCATATCAGGAATTTCCAAGTTCTGACAACGTGGACAACATTTAGTGTTGCACAACATTGGAACGACTGAATTTTTATTATTTGTTAGATTTTCTTCTGTTCTTGTTACTACAGAATAGGACATACATATTCCTAAAGACAGAAAACACATACAGGTAAAATAGGAACATAAAAGCTTTATGTAATCATCATATGTTGCTGTGTGTAATTCTGCATGTGTTTTCAGTTTAATTTTATAGGGTGGATCATACCATCAATTTTTTTCTAACCTGGCTTTTTTTTTTAATATACAAATCATGAAGGGAAATACATTTTCTTTTAAATGCCACTGAGTCCCAGATTAAAAGTGCACTTTCAATTAAAAATTATTTAGACTGAAAGTTGAAGAAGCTTCTTGATTAAGCCTCCTTATTTCACAGGTGACGCGATACAGTTATGATTCATTCACATTTAGGCAGCATCAGAACCGGGTCAATAACAAAATCCTAAAGCACAGGTAGCTACTCACTGCATTTTGCAGGTTCCTCCCTCTGCTTTTCCTATTACTCCGTCTTACAAGGTAAACTAGGATTAGTGAGGGAAAAAAATCTTGTTTTTGAGCCTAGTTGGCTATTGTTTGCTGGGGAAGACCAATTAACTTGGAACTCATTGAAAATGTTTTCTGGAAAAGAATTTGTGAATCTTATTGATTAGCTTCCAAACTTCAAGACTTCAGTTAAGTTCTGTGCAGGGATGAAGTATCTCGGTTACATCTCAGACTGCTATAAATCTCTGTGAGTCTATCATAACCCAGCATCAACAGAAATGGCTAGAACTACGTAAGAATTTCCTGACTTTTAGGTTTATGACTTTTAGAAATACCATTTGCATTGCAGTAATTTGACTTAAAGAGTCTAAAAAAGGTTCTGAGTCTTATCAATCACAATCAATTTTGTTTGCTAAATTTAGTACTAGAGTGACACTATCTGTGTGCTTTTTGTGTAAAAACATCTCACAGAGCATATTTTTGGAGGTGTTGAGCCATCAGGTGGCTTTTGGAATTTCACAAAAATTCCACTCACTCACAACCAGTGCTCTCTCATTGTTGATTAACTTTGTCAAATGGGTTAGAATTGATACTTGAGTGAATGTGTGTGTGTGTGTGTGTGTGTGTGTGTGTGTGTGTGTGTGTAAATTATCTTTCATTTAAGGATTCTGTTTTGTCTTTCTTCCTTGGATCCATTTGTTTCTCATTTTTCTTTTTATTCCCTTTCACTCAAACTAAAAACCTTTAGGGTTTAATTTTTTTTTTTTCTTTTAGCTTGTCTTTGCTGCAGGAGATGAATAGAATCAAATTAAATAAATGCCATCCACTCACGTTTTAGGGCTATTAAAAGCCTCGGAGTCTGTAGGGAGCCAGAGAACTGAGGAAGTGGACGGTGTACTCAGGGGAAAATAGTGGTTCTGAAAGATGAGAAGGAAAGAAAAAAATGCTTTTACTCAACAGTATTACCATACACTTGGTTCTAGAGATATATTCAATAAATCAAGATCATACATTCTAGTAGACCATTTAGTTTTAAGACAATAACTTTCTGTGGCTCTTAACAGCATGAGTTAATTCATAACAGGCTCATTTGTGCTAAGCTCGTATTTTTCTCTCTAATACAAAGAGTGATACCCTAGAGGTATGGCTGACTCAAGGGTCTTGACTCGCTCACATTTTGAGAGGACCGGAAACAAGTGTTTCTGGTATAGTCTGTCTGTCAGCATTTCTTAACCAATGGAACAGAAATAGCCAGAATCATAGAGTTCAAAGTTAACACGTGGCAAGAATTTATTAGTGATGAGACTAATGTTAAGAAATAAGAACAGCGTAAGGGAGGGATTCTAAGCAGGGTCACTGTGTGTGATTCCATCAGGGGAATGCAGAAACTTGGATTTAAATGCTTTTAGCAGAACCTGAAGAACTTGGGGTTTTGTTACATTTCATGACTAAAATCTTCAGTGGGTGCTGCTGTGACTGTGGATGCAGGATGACCTAGCTTCCTGCCCGTGGATGAAACACACAGCCAGAGCGTTTCTTCTGAACATAATGCAGGTTAGGAAAGCTGCAAAATGCTCTCATGTGCTTCTAAAGAACCCTGCACAGCACACTTCTGTAACGCGGCTCATTGAGCTAACATTTCCTACCATGGCCCTCCTTCCATCTCATCTAGCTACTCCACAACTGAGTAACCTTTAGAAAACGGTGCCCCGGGAGGACAGAGCTGAATGATGGCGTGTCAGAACCTGACTCTCGCTGAAGATGGTTCATCGTGATGTGTGGTCAGGACTGTGGAAGATGACAAATAGCCAGAATCTCTTCCCCTTGCCCCAGCCTGTGTCTGTCAGTGGCTTGTGTGTGTGTGTGTGTGTGTGTGTGTGTGTGTGTGTGTGTGTGCGAGCTAGGCTTCACCATCAAGCTATATTCCAGTTCTCATTTTACTTTTTATTTTGAGACAGGGCCTCACTAGAGTTTCTAGGCTAGCCTTAAAAAGGATCCTCTTCCCTCAGCCTCTTGAGAAGCTGAGATGATGGGCTTGTGCCACCATCCCTGGTTCTGGGTCTTCTTGACTCTTCTGTCAAGTGAGGGCCTGCTAGCACTTGTTTGGGCTCAAGAATTCAGTTTCTGCATGAGGCAGGTGCAAAGGGACCGCCACCTAGCACAGCTTTCCCACTGTCCAAGCTACTCTTCCTCACTCTGCAAAACCACAAGGATGCTTTCTCTCTAGTCAAAGCGTGAGCATGATGATTTCTCATGAGCTTGAGGTGTGACAGGGGTTCAGAGCCTGAAATCATTCAAATGCTGCTGTCACAGCAGGACCTGAAATGAAACATCTCAAAATATGAAAACAATGATTGTCTAACCAAAAAGCTGAAGTAAGGGCTTGAGGCTGAGGTTAGATTGAGCAAGAAATGGTGTCTATCAAGCACGTCACACTTGCCTGTCATGTCGTTCTTTATAGACAGCTAAGCATTTTGAGGGGGGGTAGTGTCGTTGCTTGTTCAGCATTTAATAAAAAAGTTTTGGTCCTATTCCATTCCAAGTTTTCTTCTTGCTTGAACTAAAGCAAGAAAACATGGATGCCTTGGGAAGGGCCCTCCTTTATGAGACGGAAACCCTACTGAGTTCTCTCATCATGCTCTAAAAGGGAATCACATGCCACATGGGTGGGAGGGAATGCACTGGGGAAGATCATAGGCCAAGTACTGGGCTATTTGCTATGCCTCTCTGCTTGTTTCTCCTAGGTAAAAAAGTTATATGATCTAATGTGGCCTTGAAGAAGTCAACTGCTTTCTCAGTAAAATAACATTCATATCTCCTGTTACTGTGATGAATAATAGTGCTGTAAACGCCACAGGATCTGGAGTCACCTAGGCGGTGGGCCTCCAGCACACCTCTGAGGAATGTGGTCATCCCTTGACCACATCTTTAAGGGATTATCTTGACTAGGTTAACTGAGGTAGGAGGTCCCACACTATTCCCTGAGCTTGTGTCCTGGACCTCAAGAAAGTAGCAAGCCAGCTGAGCACATGCCTTCCTTACAAGCTGCTCCCTGACTGCGGATGTGGCATGAACAGCTGCTTCCAGCTCCTGCCATTTTGACAGACTGTGCTCTTGAACTGTAAGCCAAAAGAAACTCCTTCTCACCCGAGTTGCTTTTGTCAGAATATTTTTACTTAGTTATTTTAATTTTTTCAAACCATGGCAACAGGAAAAGTAATGAGAACAATTATCTTTGATAAAGCCTTTTACCAGAATTTGTTTGTGTTACAACAAGGTGTAGGATTGTGTGTGTGTGTGGGGGGGAATCACACAATTTTAATTTCATTTGTACGTGTAAAAAGCTAGGCACACCCATTGATAATTAGAACTAATAATGCTTAATCTGGACCATGGCATTTAACTAGAGATAATGTGGTCTTAAAAGAAGTATTCATATGAAGTAAAGAGTTTGAGAAATCAAAACAGATATTTTTATTGTGTCTAAAATTTTGTTAACTTTTAGTTATGCATCCAAAATAAAAAATCTTATTTTCATTTCCATGTACAGGAAGCTCTGACAGGCAGAGGTCAGCCTTCAACTGAAGCCCTTTGCAGCTCACTGAGTCATCCGAAGAGCTTGTCTTCCCTGACAAGCGAGGGAATAATGGAAGCCAAAAGGCAGGTAGGAACCAGCTGTATCTCCGGGTGAAAAAATACCCAGAAACTCCACAGCTCAGGAACGTCCAGTTTTCACTTAATTTATGGTGTGGATTCTGGTTGCCAAGGGACTGACATTAATCAGCCCGATTTATTCAAGTGGCACCTATTGCCACCATTTTGTGGTATCGAAGCTAGCATTTCTTTCCAGTCACTTTGCATAGCGCTTCCTTTTTCTTTGTCTCTTTCGAAGTGAGATTGATAAATTCTTCTTCAGCAATCTCTTCCTTTGGTAGATGATTACCCTTTTCCTTTGAAGTGGATTTTGAAGGGAGCTATATTGTGATGAGTTAATTAACACGAAAAATAGCATATATAACCTTAATTAGGCAAGATTCTAGGCTCGACGTAATGGGATGTCTTGAAACTGCACACTATGCAAATATTAGACTCTTCATTTTTCCCATTACCCCTGAAACCATTGAGCAAAGGATGTTTTGCAGTATGTCACACACTCAGTGCCAGGTGCAAATCTTTCAGCCAAAGTCTGGTAGTTTGGTTGTACTAGTGGGGGAAATAAAAAAAAAAAAAAGGCAAAGAAGTTCAAAGATACGAAAGAGTCGAATAAAACTCAGAATTTAAAAATTAAGCTAAGTGGTCCAGTTACCCCTCCTGGCTACATGCCTCATCTGGAATTCTAATAGGCTTCACTGCAGGCACCACCACAAATTATGCAAATCTGGAGAGAGCTTTCAAATCCTGTAACCACCAAAAGAACTATAAAGCAGATCTGGGGTTTACTCAGGCTATCTGGATATAGGAAGGCAGTGAGGAGATGAAGTCATAGTGAATTCCCAGGCCCTAATTTTAGCCAGTGATTTTCATTTCCTTCACCACCAACCTTTAAAAGAAAGTCGGAGTGGGAGAGTAAACATAAACCTGACTTTCCCCTTCCAAACCTGAAAGGACGGCTGCCAGGAGGGAGATACCCTCATCGAATAACATCATGAGAGCTGCAGTGCACAAGTCCTAGATTCTCTGCGGAGCTGTAGGGTTTTAATTCAATCAGGCAGAAAGAACACAGCTATTTGCTTCCAGATACTGAAGGAGACTGGACAGGGCCAGGAATCTAGCAAACCTGAGTGTCATCCATTGACTAGAGGTAACAAAGAAAAGGATGTGTGCATAAAAACCAAAGCTGGAAGTTAGTAACTTTGGGTTTAACGGATGAGATAATATTAAATTTTCGCCCTCAGGCTAGCCCTCCCCCATTCCGGTCCACTGTAGCTGGTGTCAGAGTGCATTTACCAATGCCCTGGAAGGCTGCTATCTCTGCAAGTGTCCTGGAAATAGAATTTGATGTAGGGGAGACAGAAGTCTACGGGGATGATTAGCATAAACATAAGCCATATGATGTGTTTGTTGTGTTAATTTTGTATATAATGTTTAATGGGGGAAATATGCACTGGATAGAAATCAGGGGGCAGACATTTAAATCCAGTGTCTTCTACTCGGTAGCTAAGGCTGGACTAATCAAGGTTTTAACAGGAAGCAGGTGATTCAAATAAAAGAGGCAATGAAAAAACCACTTTGGCAAATACTAAGGAGGACAGCGGCAGTGAACCCAGACACTAGCCACAGTGGGAGCGGCATTATTAAGATGACAGGCACCTATTTGGTGGTGTGAGTGCTACTAAGTTTCAGGGAGAAATGACATCACAGAACGAAACTCACTTGACAAGTACTCATGGGGAGGTACTGTTACTGCTGTACTCAGGGCCTGAATCTGGGAGATAGCAGAGAGGAAATCCCCTGATTTCGTTCTGGTCTGAGACCTCCAGAAGCCAGTATGATAGGAAGTGGGGCCAATTGCCACAGAGGCCCTGCCTGTGTCTGAGGGGTCTGAGGGAGGAGGGTGGGAGCACCCATGAGCAGGTGGCTTGTCCTTTCTACGTTTCTGTCGTTTCCAAGGTAGTATATGGCTTGCCACATGGATAGCTGGCCTTCCCACTCCTCCTTTCAACACTTTATGTAGAAAAACCTCAAACCTAGCAAAGGATGAACACGAGCACAGTTATCCGTTAGCCATACTCATAAGCCGTTAACATTATCACCATTGCCTTTCCTCCTCTTTGATTCTAACACACGTGAGTAACCCCCCACCCCTCCACACGCATATGCACACAATCTGTGCTCAGCCAGCCAGGAGCTACTTGCTCACATCCTGGGACTTAAGAGTAAAATATCGTTACGGTGATGCTTAACCGTTCCTTTCCCCACGCCTCTCAATGGCGCCTGTGGTCAAGGATCACACATCCAGTCCTCAGCATGTATGCATCCTCCTCTTCAGTCTAGAACTGTTTCCCAGGGTTGCTTTTAATCATCGTCTAAGATGTCAACTTTGAAAAGGAAGCATAATTCCAGGCCAGGAATCTTGTGAGATACAGGTTTGTTGAAAGGTACTACATCCTTCTCATCTCCATCATGGTGGACTGCACTATTAACCAAACCCAGGTCCCTTTCCCCAGTCCAGTCATCTAGTGAGTGAACTATGTGAGTATCTGAAAAGATAAAAAGATGAAAATCAGCATTCTTTCACACGTGCTGTTTTACAGCCAGTGACTTTTCTTGCAGTGACAGAAATAGTTTTATAAAAACAAAATTTAAAAAAGCCAGTAAGACTTCTTTGGAATCCTATGATAACCTTCATCATTTCCAATGTTAAACTATTTTTTTTTGCTTGTTTGTTTGTTTGTCTTATTCATTCCCAGAGTGTTCACTTCAAGCCTGTGGAATTTTCACCAGCGTCTTCATAGTTGTCTAAACAATGTTGTCTAAACATAGCTGTCTAAACAATGTCTTTGGATCATACCTCTTCCCTCAGGATTTCTGTTAGAAGCCGTGTTTGGATCTTTCCACGCATGCCCCAGGTTTAATGTGCTCACATGCGAGCCATGACTTGCTTTTCCTATCTTTATTTCGATAATTGCACCTCTGTCTTCTCAGTGATCCTCTAGTGAAAGAGGATTCCTTCTTCTTCCTGAGTTGCCAGACCATTGTCAGAGCCTCTTTTCTAGGTGACACAGCGTTACCTTCAAAAAAGCCTTGATGAGTTATAGCCTCTTCCTGGGGAAAAGATGGCTCTCAAGGCAACAGCTGGCAAGTCTTTATGGCAGGCTTCAGATCCAGCTCCCTTTGACTGCTTTGCCTCTCTTTATGGGGGATACCATAAATCAGTTATTTCTCAAAGTCTTGCTTTATTCCTTTATTAAGTGGGAAAAGCAATGATCCTTATTTTGTATGGTTATTATAAGACTGGAGTGGGATAAAATGAGAAAATCAGGACAGTTTCGAATCGGGGCACTTGTGGCAGCTAGAAGGCAACCATCCAGGCACACCTGTGAGAGATTAGTGTCAGGGCATTCCTGTGAGGGATTATGTTGATTAGGTTAACTGCTGTCAACAGCTGCTGCTTCAAGGTCCTGCTGCCTTCACTACCAGACTATAATCGACTATGAGCCTTGAATTGTGAGCCCAAATAAATTTTTTTCCCCCGTAAGTTACGTTCGTCAGGATATTTTATCACAGTGACTGAAAAAGAAGCTAAGGACCATTATTCCTCCCAAGCCTTAAATCTCGTGCCTCTTTCCCTTTATTCAGTGATTGTAGATTAGTTCCCTAAGAACCTTGTCTCCCAAACTGTCATTACCTTTGTTAGAAGAGGGGTTAAAAAGCCGCTGTTGAGAAGGAGAAGAGAGGGTGGGATTGAGAGAGGAGAAGGTAGAGAGCTACAGGGGAGATACAAAGTGAATATATTGTAATTAATAAAAATTAAAATTAATGAAAAATAAGATTCATCAAAGGAAAAAAAAGCCACTGTCTACAGGCCAAGTGGAACCGACATTTGTTTTTATAAATAAAGCTTTATTAGAAAGCAGCCACACATATTTGTTTGAGTGTGGTCTATGGATGTTCCCACCCTAAACTTGAAGAACCAAGTTTACTACATGTTATTTACATGAAAATTTTGTGAATTGTTGTTGCTTGGGGATATTGCAGTAGACTTCTTCCTGGTTATTTCTTCCTGGTTATTTGTTCTTGAACCTGTTTATTCTTTCTTTCTGGGCAAGAAGAAAGTTCTGTGAGGTTTGATCTTGATTGTGCTGATGGACTTTTGTGTTTCACTGGCTCTTGCAGAGGTGTCAGCTCCCATCAGATCCTCTGGCAAATACTGCTCTTTTTTTTTTTTTTTTGAATATTCAACCCTTACTTTTGTCCTCAATAATAAGCCCAGGGTTTTCCTTCTCCAGTAAGACTTTCCTGATGTCCACTGCTGAACCAGCGGCTTCTGTTCCTCCGTCATCTTCAGCTACATCATCTCTCTCATTCTCAGTCTGCCATGATGATGATGGAGTGGCTATCTGTCATAACCACTGCCTTGAACTCAACTACAGGACAGGAATGTTTATTTTTTCACTTTTGAAGTCTTTAGTGCCCAGTCTGGTTCCTGGCCCATAATAAAAGCCATTAGGTTGTCATTGCTTCTTGGTGTATGTGTTGGGGGTTGGAGGCTTCTCTAAAATGCTAGGGGAATGTAGAAAAGAGACACATCACAAGAGGCTTCCTAGGATGTAGACAATTCAGCCGAATAGCAGAGGCTGTGGAGAGGAGAAAATGAAATGATGGGAACAAATAAGACTTAGGAAGCTTGTGTCCATGTGATAAGACCTGAAAGAAGCATGTTGGGAAATAACATGCAGAATGAAAGGCATGTGTGAGAGCATGCTGGCAGACAGGCGCTAAAGGAATCAGATGGTTCCTACTCTACAAAGCCTCTTCTGATGGGGTGCAGAGATGGCAGGAAACCACAGAAACACTGGAGCATATACCGTTCTCTGCCTCCCAAGTGCTGTGATTAAAGGCATGCTCTGCCATGCCAGGCAATCAGCCATGTTTTTTTATAATGTCATCATCCAATGATAAGGGCACAAAGTGTCTAGCGTGTTACGGATTCTCCATAAACATCCCTTTCATTCTTGAACTATATGAGAACGCCTCAGATTTAAGGGGAGTTTTCATTGTTTAGGATTCTAAAAAATGTATTACAAATATGTCCGTATTGAGTATTCTAACTAATGTACACTAATATAGAGAAGTCTTAGATATTCTCAATACCAAACATTTAAAAAAATTTACTATTGTAAAAATACTACAGTATTTATAGATAAACATTGTCCTCTGTACTGCAGCCTTCATGAGTTTAAGTATTCTGGTAATGTTTATCTTCAGTTTTGAATTTTTGTTTTGGTGGTGCTGGGAATTGAACCCAAGGCCTGTTACATACTAGGCAAGTACTCTACCACTGAGTTATCTCCATCATTGCGTTGTATCTCCTTCACTGAGCTTTATCAGCTGTGTCTCCTTCATCACTAACCTGTGTCTCCATCACTGAGCTGTGTCTCCATCACTGAGTTGTGTCTCCATAATGAACTGTATCTTCTTCACTGAGCTGTATCAGCTGTGTCTCCTCCATCACTAACCTGTGTCTCCATCACTGACCTGTGTCTCCATCACTGAGCTGTGTCTCCATTACTGAGTTGTGTCTCCATAATGAACTGTATCTCCTTCACTGAGCTGTATCAGCTGTGTCTCCACCGCTGAGCTGATTTTTCATCAGTGAGCTGTGTACGCCCTAGTTTTGAGTGTTTACCTTTTTAAAACTCCTGCTATTAAAAAAAATCCTCCTATGGAGGTTTTAATGACTTTTTATTTGGGTTGTCTTTTTCTGGACCATCTACAACCTTATTTTGCCTTTGTCAAGACTTTAAGAACCTCTGATTTCTTTCCCAATTGGCAAAACCAGAGACCATTTTTCCTGTTCTCGCTCTCTCTCCTCTGTGTGTATGTGTGTTTTATTTTTTGTGATTTTGGCATTTTTCTCTCAATAAAATACTAAATGAAGTTGGCAAAATAAACTCCTTTGCGTAGTGAGGGGCTCATAGAAGGACAGAGCCTCATAGCTAGAACACATTTTTTTTTTTTTTTTTTTTTGTGGATGACTTCCACAGGAAAAAAAAAAAAATCTGTCATCAGAATGGCCTGAGAGAGATGGCCCGGAGAAGTCAGGGAAGAGAACTGGGTAGTTAAAGATAACCAGATAACTGAATAAAATTGGGGTTGGTATTTAAGGGTACCTTGTACTCTACAGTAAATTATACTCTCCAAGACTCCACTTATCCAGATCCTCAGAGGTGACTTGAAGCTTCAGTTTCAAGTTGAGTACATTTTCCATCCATGGATTTGCTTGTTTTGTTCAGTTTTACTTTGAATATTTGAGGTTGTCTTTACTACGTAACAGCTAAACCCACGGCTTCCTTTCTCGTAAAACCAAAACAAAACGGCTCTCTATTCAGGTGCTGTGTGTGTGTGTTACATTTATGTAGCACATACCTGGGATCAAAGCTGTCTATATAAAGTCCTTGAACCTGTGTGGGTTCAAACACATTTCAAAGCTTCAGGATCCTGAAAGGTTTCACTCTGCTTCCTCAAGACCTCTGCATTGTTCCCATAAAACCATGGCTTGTCTTGGAGTCCAGAGGTTCAAGGCTCAGCTGCAGCTGAGGATTTGGCCCTTTGTAGCCCTGCTTGCTCTTCTCTTCTTCCCGATCTTCTCCAAAGGTGAGTAGAGACTTCTGGAGCATGGAGGCGGAGGAGGTGTTTTTCCTACATGGGTTTCATTTCTTTCAGCAGCGGAGGACAGTGATTTATAGAAAAGCCAGAAGTGATGGGCAAAAACTATGTTTTGGTTTAACAGCTCTGTGTTCCCAGGCAAGTAGAGGAGAACTAGCAGCAACAAGTGAGCAGAGACTTCTCATCACAGACTGCTGGAATTCCAGCTGGGGCTTAGTGACCCCATGAGAGCTGGTTTGAGAACAAGTTCAGATACTTCTATATCACTGGGAGAAAATCCTGCAAGATTAATAGGTTTAAGGGGAGGAAAGGTTAAGGCATCTGGAATCCTGAGTACATTTGATCTTAATACCAGAGTGACCTTAAGATTTTTTTATCCTAAAACAAACAAACAACCCCAAATGCCTAGATTCAAATTAGTAAGAATTCTTTCCTTATTCACTTTAAATTTGTGAGACCCTCTTAGCTCTTTAAGTTACCATACCTAAGGCTCAGGGAACGTTGCAGAAGAGAGGGCGGAGAGACTGTGAGAGCCAGAGGCACAGGGAATTTACTGTGAGACTGTGTCTCCTAGGAATGTCAGATGCTACACCCATAAAGTCTCATCAACATGACTGCCTAAACATGAGCTGAACAAGGGCATGAATAACAACAGGCATGCCAAAGTAGATGGGGAAAGACTAAGATGCCTCAATCCTATACAAATAACTATAGGCAACCAAGGACTATGGAGAGCAGGAGGCTTCCCCAGGGAGAAGTACACCAACTCTAATCTAATAACAAATGATCAGCACTGAAAACATAGTGCAAAAAATATAGACACATGGAGAAGGTTTAAGTATGTATATACATATACATATATGCATATAACAACAAGTAATGAAAAGAGAGGCCATGACTTTGGGAAAAAAATCAAAGAGGGGTACATGGGAGGGTTTGGAGTAAAGAAGGAGAAATAATGTAATTATATTGTAATCTCAAAAAATAAAAGAAGTAATAAAATAAATGAAGAAAGAATAAATTAGTTAATTATTTTAAAGATGAAATAGTTTTAAATTGAAAGAAGAAAGGAAGGGAAGATGGTAGAAAGGGAAGGAGAGAAGGAAGGAAGGAAGGAAAGAAAGAAGCAAGGGGGAAAGGGAGAAAGGGAGAAGGAAGGAACACAAATATTAGTCTGTTTGGCCTAAGATTCTTTTTATTTTTTTTTCTTCATAAAATCCTCTTAATTATTGTAATAACTACATAAAGATTTTAAGTACAAATTCCTGATTTTCAGATGTAGTAAAAGCTCTTGAAAGGTCAATACCAAGCTTGTTATGCGCTTTGAAAAGGATGTATCTACTGGGCCTTTAGCTTTTCTCTCTCTAAACATTTTAAATTAAGAATCACATAGTTCGTGTGACACCAATGTACAAATGATATATGATGATTAAATTTTACCAAAGAAGCAATAGTCATGTTCAGTTTCTTGTCTGAATAGGTCACAAAAACTTTAATGTGGGAGAGAATTTTTTTAAACACTCTAGTGGGGTTTCCATGGAGCAAAGACTGCTGGGAGAGAGTCTGTGATGGCAGAGATGAAGGTTGGGCAGACACCTGCTGTCTCACGAGCCAAGCTGTTGGAATAACCCCGGCAATGACTGCTGCTACATTGTTCTCTTTTCTGGGGACAGATGCTATTCTGTACAGGTGCTTGCAGAAGAGACCACTGTATCTCCCTTATGGGTAGGAGAGGTGGCCTTGCACACTAAGCCTGGAGTAGTATTCAAGATTGTAATGCGGAGTACGCTAGAGGCTAATTATCTTCTTGTTTTTGCAATCAATGTTAGCAAATTGCCAATGACATTGTTCATTGTTTTAAGTTTTGGGTGTGATTTGCGATATTGACCAGACAGCATCTAGGTTAGCTGTGGAAAGGTAGCGTGACATAGAGCCATTTTTAAATCGAGGGCTGAGGGCTGAACCTAAGACCTGCGTACTCTAGGCAAGCACTCCACCAAGCTAGATCCCCAGCCCGTTTGCTTGGTGTTATTTGGTTTTTAAAACAATGTCCTGTTGTTTAGCTGAGGTTGGCCTTGAACTCGAAGTAACCTTCATCTCCTGTGTTCTGGGATTGCTGATAGGTACCTCCCATATCAGGTTGCAAAACCCCTAATTTCAAATGAGGAAAGCATGTTTGTACAGAGAGCTGGACTTTTTTCTCTTAAAGTATACAGGGAGGAAAGAGAAAAACAAAACAAAACAAAACAAAAAACAAAAACAAACCCCCAAAGGACCAGGAAAGTGTTAAGTGAAGGAAAGAACTGAGGCAGGACAGGCGGTAGGGAGGCAGGGGAAGCCCGCAAAAGTCAACATCAGGGCTGCCCCAACCCCAAGAGGAAATGACCTGGTGCCCTTGGCTCTGCGGCTTCCTCTTCTAACATCATACACCTATCTACCACTGTGATGCCAGCGGAAGGGTGACCAGTGCCCCGAGCTGAGCTTCAGCTGATCCTGGCTGACAGAGGTACACTTATAAATAAGCAGGCAGGAAATGTTGAGGTTTACTTTGGGAGACGAGGGCAAGGCTTTGCGCCCCACGCTCCAGAACTTCCTCTACTGCTGCTCACAATCCTTCCTGCGTGATATAGTGCTATTACCGCAATAACACAGACTACGCTGCCATGTAGTCTACGCCTCTTTCTTGATTTGCTGAAATGACGTAGTTCATGAGAGCCAGGTACCCTAGGTGCTGTACCATTATTCCAACTGCCTTCCATGAACTATTGATCAGTAAGAAAATATTGGAGAGTTACTGAAGATAGCTGAAAGATGGGAAGGTAGGGTGCCAGATACGTGGCGAGGCAAAAGGCAGGGGCGGGGGGGATGAGTTTGTTGAGGCGTGAATTTGTAGGAGCTCCTCGAAGATGAACCTCCCTTGCCCTAAGGTGTGGCCTAGTAGTCCCAACCTTGATGATCATGAGTCCACTAGGTTACCTTTGGCTCTTCCTTGCCAGCCATACAGGTGACCCAACCTTCAGTGGTGCTGGCCAACAGCCACGGTGTCGCCAGCTTCCCATGTGAATATTCATCTTCACACCACACTGATGAGGTCCGGGTGACAGTCCTGCGGCAGACAAACGACCAGATGACTGAGGTCTGTGCCACGACATTCACGACGAAGAACAAGCTGGGCTTCCTAGATGATCCCCTCTGCAGCGGTACCTTCAATGACAGCAGAGTGAGCCTCAGCATCCACGGACTGCGAGCTGCTGACACTGGACTGTACGTCTGCAAGGTGGAACTGATGTACCCACCGCCATACTGTGTGGGCATGGGCAACGGAACCCAGATTTATGTCATTGGTGAGCAAAGCCGTTTCACTAAGAACACGTCTGTTGGCGCGCATTAAAGAAAGACTCATTTGTTCCCGTTTCTTATATCTCTCTCTCCTTACTCCACCCCAATCTCTTCCAATCAACCATCCAAACTAAAATCCCCAACTTGGAATTGTAAGGAAAACAGGTTTACATATCATGAACCAAAACACCCGCCACACACCCCTGCGGCATTACTGTTGCCTTTACACCAGAATCGTTTTGTCCCTTGGTTTGACGTTCTTCATAGGTAGTGCTGTGATTTGTAGCTAGGAATTCCTTATTTAGATGGCAGTCTCGCTTATGAGTAGCTGCATAACCATCACTCTGGCAGTGATGAAATGTGTTTGAGGAGATGTTTTATGCTCCTGATAGACGAGGGCACTTGTTCTTTTGGAGCCATCATGAACTTTAGCCTTGTCCCTGTGATGGCAGTCTGGGGAAGGCACCCAGCAAACAGACTGGCCTGTGCATTCCCAATACAAGGTAGGGTTGGTTAGCAAAGCCTGGGGCTCTAACTTGTTTTCTTCGCCCCAGGGGGAAGTAGGCCCCTGTAATTGAAGGCTGTCTCAGGAGGTTTGTGCTTTGTCTCCTGTTGCAGATCCAGTGTCATGCCCAGATTCCGACTTCCTCCTTTGGATCCTTGCTGCGGTTAGTTCGGGGTTGTTTTTTTACAGTTTCCTGGTCACCGCTGTCTCTCTGAGCAAAACGGTGAGTGTGGTGCTGACATTGTTCCACAGCTAGTGGGGGCACCTCTAGCTGTACCCTACTGACCGAACGATGGTGTCGAGTTGAAGCAATAAACAAAGGGGGAAGGAAGGGTAAAGAACAAGCTAGAACCCCATGCACTGGCCTTTGAGGTTTCGGGATGACTAAGACCGTACGTGAGCATGTTTGACAGTGAATGTTTGCGTGCTTCTCAGCAGGGTTTCAGTTTGAGTAATGGATTGAACAACACGGGGCAGCTGTTTGGGTCTTCACCATCATGGCAGTGGCCCTCATCTCAGCAACCCTGGAACACAGGGCTATGCTGGGCAGCTGCTGCGAGTGAGAACCACTGGGGTGGAGGCTTCTTCACTGAACCCATGTGTTGGTGCCGCCCTTGGGCCTTCTTTTTCAAGCTGTAGATAATCGCGTAATACCTGCTCCTCCCACCCCCATTATATTATGTCCTTACCAAAGCACCTTGACCTCCTCCCTGGCTCAGTGAATGAAAGTCCTGGTTTTTATTTATTGGTAGTGAAAAAAGAGAAGTGTGGAATCAAGTCTCCAGTCCTCAGCCACATCTGTGTAAGGCTGGCTTTCCTTATCACAAACAATGTCCTTTGTTTTCTTTCCTCCTCCTCTTCCTCTTCTTCCTGCTTCTCCAAAGTTTTATCTTTCTACCTTTGTTACTTTCTGTCTCTCTGAGTCTCTGTTTTACACACACACACACACACACACACACACACACACACACACACTTTCATTTTATTGCTATAGCTTCCTTTTTTATTTGCTATTAAGCTACCACCCAGCCTGGCTGACTAGATAGATATCAGTTGTTGAAGTTGCTAAAGTGATAGAAACTGGGAGCTAACACAGACAAAAACCAAGCAAGCAAGCAAGCAAACAAACAAAAACAATAAAAGGCATTAGAAAAGTGGAGATGAGAAATATAGCTTCAAAACAGGATATTTAAAAGCCACTTTTAAATGTTTACATTGATTCCCACAGACAAGATCTAGTGAATTAACTTGGGCATTTTGGGTGCTCTTGGAGAAGTTTTCTCAAAGCCTTTTCTTCATCCTTTCTATTCAGTGAAAATAGTGGCTATTTTACACTTGAATTGCAGAATTATTTATCTAAGGTGAATTTGAATAGTTCAATCAAGAAAGTCTCCCAGAAATTATAATTCCGTATGTTGTTGTGGATGTTTTTTTTCACTGAGGAGGGACCCAATATTTACTGAGTCCCATTATGGTTAAAATTGGCTTCTGTATTCTTTGATAATAATTGCTGTTTCTTTTTGTGTTTTGGCAGCTAAAGAAAAGAAGTCCTCTTACAACAGGGGTCTATGTGAAAATGCCCCCAACAGAGCCAGAATGTGAAAAGCAATTTCAGCCTTATTTTATTCCTATCAACTGAAAGACCATTTGTGAAGAAGAAAGAGCTTACTTCAGTCTCTAACAGCTGAGGCAATTTCAACTTTCTTTTGCTCTCCAGCTATTTTTGCTTGTTTGTGTATTTTAGGGAGAGTGTGCCTCTCTTTCATATAAAGCTGGATACAAAATTTTCAATTAAGCATACTACAGTTTAGAGCTAAGGACCATGAACAGAGAGCTTGGATATTTCTGTCATGTCTGAACAGTTCTTAGTCAAGGCATCACTTGGAAGCAGCATAAAGATATAGCATTATGATGTGGGGTCAAGGGAAGGTTAGGGAATGGCACAGTCCAAAGAAAGAAAAGGGGTGAAGGAGGGGATGGAATTGTACACACCATGTATTTACCTATGAGATGTTTATGACTTAAATAATTTTTAAAATTTTCATGATGTTATTTTTTTAACAAATGTATAATTACATGAAGATTTAAACAAATGTATTTACATAGCTATGTGATAGCTGATTCCAAAAGGTTGTATTGTTTCAACATGTATTTTTAAGTGATATTGTACATGGGTATTTCATGTGCTATTGTGTATTTGCTGGTGGTTTGAATGTAAACACTATAGGTCGGTGTCTTCCCACAGTGGGTTCTGGGGAAGTTTTGCTGGGGGTCTCAGGACACTAATACAGCACATAGGACTTGAGGTCCTGTGTTAACTGACTTGGAAACCAGAGGAGACTGTGGTGCTCAGTTGTACTAAACCGCTGTTGACTTCAGCACTGGGCTTTCACATGAATTGTGTTTGTTTGTTTGTGTTTCTATTTTTGCTTTCTTCGATGACTTACAAGGAAACCAAAGCTGGTGGTGTCTGTGTGACAGAACACTGTTTTCAAGGAACTGCCTCTCTCATGAGAACGGTAGGTCTGTCCTTCTAGGAAACTCCAGTATACGGCCCCTACACTGTGACAGCTCCTCCCAAGCACCAAGTTAATGCCACAGAGAGAAGAAAGCAGCAGACAACAGAACAGGAGGCACGAGAGCTCCTGAAATCTAACACTGTTAGTGTTTTTTTTTCTTTTAAAACTCAGTATTTTCCATGAAAATGCAACAACATGTATAATATTTTTAATTAAATAAAATTCGTTGTGGTTGTTTTAAGGAGCTGCCTAATTTAATAGCTTTGTAACTAAGTGCTGTGTTTGAGCGTGGTTTTGAGACATGTTTTAATTATGCGTGTCTGCGTGTGGGTGTATACCAGTGTGCACAGAGGCCAGAAGTGTGGGATCCCTCCACGGCTAGCATTACACGTGGTTGTCAGGTGCCCGGGGTCCTTGCTGGGAACCCAACTCCCACCCTCGGCAAGAACAGTGTGTATGCTTTCTTAGCTGCTGAGTCAGCTCGCCAGCCCCTGAGTTCGGTTTGGATGGATTCATTCAGCACTCACTAGAGTCTCTGATGCTAAAATCCTGGATAAGTAAAAAAAAAAAAAAGGGTAAAGAACACTTCATGGGCCAGCTGTGTACCAGCCCATGACTTGAAACCCATTTCTTAATTTCCCCTATTTGGATATGATATAGGCACAACCGTCCTTCCAACTTTACAGGGCTCTTTCCCCAGCTTCTTCACTTCCTCTTTCTTACCCACAGTTTACCAGCTCCCCTAACTCTGATTCCTGTTGCCATAGCAACTTCCAGGGCTGTCAGTGCTGGCCCTCCTGCAGCCAGTCTGATTAGTCTTCCCTGTAAACGGAGAGTTCCCCCTGTGTCTTACAAATGGATTATTTTGCCAAGGTAGAGGAAACGTACCTACTGTTCTGTGACACTAGCACTCAACACTTGGGACCACTGAAGTCTCCCTGATTCTTGGTTAACCAAGGTGTATCACTAGCCTGGTTGGTTTCCTTTAAAGTTTCTCGTTCTTGACCTCTACTTCCTGTTATTGTCATGGGCCATGATCTCTTCGTGGTTGGCCATAGACCACTGTAACTGAACACACTGGCTCACTTGCTAAAAACACTGACTCACGGTCTTTGGATGGTGAGGCTGGAAATTTCCCAGAAGCTCCCAGGGGTTTCCTGTTCTCATTGCCACTTAGGTGGCATTCTTTATCTCTCTCTCTCTCTCTCTCTCTCTCTCTCTCTCTCTCTCTCTCTCATAGGAGCCCTGAGAATCCAGGCATGAGCTACAATGTTTGGCTTCACGCGGTTTCCAGTGCTCTGAACATAGGTCCTTGTGCTTGCACAGCAAGGCTCTATTCACTGACTCATTCTCCTAGTCTCCTCCAAATGTCTCAATCCCCCATCCTTTGTGGCCAAAGGATCAGACTGAAGTTGGTCTTTAAGCCTCCTTAAATTCTCCCCTTTAAGCCTATACAAATTTCCCCCTTTCTGTTTCACAGCTATCTCTGGTTTCATCTCTAATAGTTTCAAGTGTGCCTGAATTTTAATCTTAGCTTCATTTGGAAGCGCTCTAAGAGGGATCATCACAGCTTTAGACATACTGGATGATCAAGCAAGTGGCCGAAAGTCCTGGGGAGCTAGGGTCTCTGGGACCGTGGAGAGGACAGCTGTCTCCTACTAAAAAGCTGCCTGTGTTTTCTTTTCTTTTTTTTTTTTCTTTTTTTTTATTTATTTTTAAATTTTATTTTTTTCTTTTTTTTAAAATCTTTTATTATTTTTTTATTAATTACACTTTATTCATTTTGTATCCCCCCATAAGCCCCTCCCTCCTCCCCTCCCGATCCCACTTTCCCTCCCCTTTCTGCATGCATGCCACTCCCCAAGTCCACTGATAGGGGAGGTTCTCCTCTTCTTTCTGATCTTAGTCTATCAGTTCTCATCAAAAGTGGCTGCATTGTCCTCTACCGTGGCCTGGTAAGGCTGCTCCCCCCTCAGGGGGAAGTGATCAACGAGCAGGCCAATCAGATTATGTCAGAGGCAGTCCCTCTTCCCATTACTATGTAACCCACTTGGACACTGAACTGCCATGGACTACACCTGTGCAGGGGTTCCAGGTCATCTCCACGAATAGTCCTTGGTTGGAGTATGAGTCTCTAGGAAGTTCCCTGTGCTCAAATTATCTTGTTCTGTTGCTCTGCTTGTGGAGTTCCTGTTCCCTCCAGCTCTTACTATTTCCCACTTCTTACATAAAATTCCATTCACTCTGCCCATCAGTTGGCCATCAGGCTCAGCATCTGCTTTGACAGTCTATACTGCAGAAGCTTTCAGAGGCCCTCTGTGGCAGGTTTCAAGGTTGTTTCCTGTTTTCTTCTGGCTTTCAGAGGCCCTCTGTAGCGGGTTCCGAGGTTGTTTCCTATTTTCTTTTTCTTCTGATGTCCATCCTCTTTGCCTTTCAGGATGGGGATTGAACATTTTAGTTAGGGTCCTCTCTTTTGCTTAGTTTGTTTAGATGTACAGTTTTTAGTGGGTTTATTCTATATTGTATGTTTATATGAGTGAATATATACCGTGAGTGTCTTTTTGCTTCTGGGTCAACTCACTCAGGATGATCCTTTCCAGGTCCCACCATTTACCTGCAAATTTCATGATTTCCTTATTTTTCATTGCTGAGTAATACTCCATTGTATAGATGTACCACAGTTTCTGCATCCATTCTTCAGTTGAGGGGCATCTGGGTTGTTTCCAGCTTCTGGCTATTACAAATAAAGCTGCTACAAACATGGTTGAACAAATGTCCTTTTTGTGTACTTGCGCCTCTTTTGGGTATATGCCTAGGAGTGGTATGGCTGGATCTTGAGGAAGCGCTATTCCTAGTTGTCTGAGAAAGCGCCAGATTGATTTCCAGAGTGGTTGTACCAGTTTACATTCCCACCAGCAGTGGAGAAGGGTTCCCCTTTCTCCACAACCTCTCCAGCATGTGTTGTCCCTTGAGATTTTCATCTTGGCCATTCTGATGGGTGTAAGGTGAAATCTCAGGGTTGTTTTGATTTGCATTTCCCTAATGGCTAATGAGGTTGAGCATTTCTTTAAGTGCTTCTCTGCCATTCGATATTCCTCTGCAGAGAATTCTCTCTTTAGCTCTGTTCCCCATTTTTTAAGTGGATTACTTGGTTTGTTGCTTTTCAGCTTGTTTAGTTCTTTATATATATTGGATATGAGTCCTCTGTCAGATAGAGGGTTGGTGATGATTCTTTCCCAATCTGTAGGCAGTCGCTTTGTTTTGATGACGGTGTCCTTTGCTTTACAGAAGCTTTTCAATTTCATGAGGTCCCATTTATTGATTGTTGTTCTTAGAGCCTGTGCTGTTGGTGTTCTGTTCAGGAAGTTTTCTCCTGTACCAATGAGTTCTAGGGTATTCCCCACTTTTTTTTCTAGCCGATTTAATGTGTCTGGTTTTATGTTGAGGTCTTTGATCCG
>NW_026593286.1:29343914-29385543 GCF_907164565.1 Psammomys obesus | reverse complement strand
GTTTGCAAGTATTTTGTTAAGTATTTTTGCATCAATGTTCATAAGGGAGATTGGCCTGAAATTCTCTTTCTTTGTTGAGTCTTTGTGAGGTTTAGGTACCAAGGTGATTGTGGCTTCATAGAATGAGTTTGGTAATGTTCCTTCTGTTTCTATTTTGTGGAATAGTTTGAAGAGAATTGGAGTTAGCTCTTCTTTGAAGGTTTGGTAGAATTCTGCGCTGAAGCCATCTGGTCCTGGGCTTTTTTTGGATGGGAGACTTTTGATGACTGCTTCTATTTCTTTGGGGGATATAGGACTATTTAGTTGATTTACCTGGTCCTGATTCAGCTTTGGTGAGTCAAATCGATCAAGAAAATTGTCCATTTCATTTAGATTTTCAAATTTGGTGGCATATAGACTTTTGAAGTAAGTCCTAATGATTGTTTGGATTTCCTCAGTGTCTGTAGTTATGTCCCCCTTTTCATTTCTGATTTTGTTGATTTGGGTGGTGTCTCTCTGCCTTTTAGTTAGCTTGGCTAAGGGTTTGTCGATCTTGTTGATTTTCTCAAAGAACCAGCTCTTGGTTTCATTGATTCTTTGAATTGTTTTATTTGTTTCTAATTGATTGATTTCAGCCCTGAGTTTGATTATTTCCAGCCGTCTACTCCTTTTTGGTGTGTCTGCTTCTTCTTTTTCTAGGGTTTTTAAGTGGGCCATTAAGTTGCTTGAATGTGCTGTCTCGAATTTCTTCTTGAAGGCACTTAGTGCTATGAACTTTCCTCTTAGCACTGCTTTCATTGTGTCCCACAAGTTAGGGTATGTTGTGTCTTCATTTTCATTGAGTTCTAGAAAGGCTTTAATTTCTTTCTTTATTTCTTCCCTGACCCAGCTGTCATTTAGTAACAAGTTGTTCAGTTTCCATGAGTGTGTAGGCTTTTTGCTATTTCTGTTGTTGAAGTCCAGCTTTATTCCATGGTGATCAGACAGGATACAAGGGATTATTTCAGTCTTCTTGTATCTGTTGAGGCTTGCTTTGTGACCAACTATATGGTCTATTTTGGAGAAGGTTCCATGAGGTGCTGAGAAGAAGGTAAATTCTTTTGTGTTTGGGTGTAAAGTTCTGTAGATGTCTGTGAGGTCCATTTGATTCATGACCTCTGTCAGAGATATTGTTTCTTTGTTTAATTTCTCTTTAGTTGACCTGTCCTTTGTTGAGAGTGGGGTGTTGAAGTCTCCCACTATTAATGTGTGGGGATCTATATGTGGTTTAAATTTTATCAATGTTTCTTTTACAAATGTGGGTGCTCTTGTATTTGGGGCATAGATGTTCAGGATTGTGATGTCTTCCTGGTGGAATTTTCCCTTGATGAGTATGAAGTGTCCTTCCTCATCTCTTTTTATTAATTTTGGTTGAAAGTCTATTTTATCAGATATTAGAATGGCTACTCCTGCTTGTTTCTTGGGTCCATTTGCTTGGAAAGTCATCTTCCTTTTACGCTCAGGTAATGTCTATGTTTGTGTCTTAGGTGTGTTTCTTGTATGCAACAGATTGCTGGGTTTTGTTTACGTATCCATTCTGTTAATCTGTGTCTTTTTACTGGAGAGTTGAGTCCATTGATGTTGAGAGAGATTAATGACCAGTGGCTGTTAGATCCTTTGATTTTGATGTTGGCTGTGTTCATAAGTTTGTGTGCTTGGTTGCTTTTTGTTTTGCTGTAGTAAGGTTAATTATTTCCTGTGTTTTCTTGACAGACGCTAATTTTCTTGGGTTGTATTTTCCCTTCCAGTGTCTTCTGTAATGCTGGATTTGTGTGTAGGTATTGTTGAAATTTGTTTTTGTCATTGAATATCTTGTTTTCTCCGTCTATGAGGACTGAGAGTTTTGCAGGGTATAGTAGCCTGGGTTGACATCTGTGTTCTCTTAGGGTCTGCATGATATCTGTCCAGGCCCTTCTGGCTTTCATAGTTTCTGTTGAAAAGTCAGGTGTGATTCTAATGGGTTTGCTGTTATATGTTACTTGGCCTTTTTCCCTTGCAGCTTTTAGTATTTTTTCTTTGTTCTTTATACTTACTGTTTTGATTATTATGTGGCAGGAGGATTTTCTTTTCTGGTCAAATTTGTTGGGTGTTCTGTAGGCCTCATGTATCCTTATTGGCTTCTCCTTTAACTTGGGGAAATTTTCTTCAATGATTTTGTTGAAAATATTTTCTGGGCCTTGGAGAAGGGAGTCTTCTTTTTCCTCTATTCCTATTATTCTTAGGTTTTGTCTTTTCATATTGTCTTGGATTTCTTGGACGGTCTGTGTCAGGAATTTTTTGGATTTAACATTTTCTTTGACAGATACATCGATTTCTTCCATTGTATCTTTTACACCTGAGATTCTTTCTTCCATTTCTTGTATTCTGTTGGTTATGCTTACCTCTGTAGTTCCTGTTTTCTTCCCTAAATTTTTCCTCTCCATTATTTCCTCCATTTGTGTTTTCTTTAATTTTTCTAGTTCTATTTTCAGGTCTTGAGTTGTTTTGTTTACTTCCTTCACCTGTCTGCTTGTATTTTCCTCTTTTTCTTTTAGTTCCTTCAACTCTGTCTCTTTGATTTCTTTCAGTGATTTAATTATTTCTTCTCTGAAGGCCACAAGCTGTTTGGCTCATCTTCCCGTATTTCTTCACGGATGGCCCTAATTTGCTTGTCTTTATCTTTCTCCATTTCTTTACGGATAGCCATGATCTGTTTGGTTTTATCTTCCTCTAATTCTTTACGTATTTTATCTGTTTCCTCTATTATTCTCTTCATCAACATAGATGTAAGGTCATCTTCTTGATTTTCTATTATGCTGCATTGTTCAGGGCTGTTCGCCCCTGGATGGCTGGGTTCTGGAGATGCCATATTGCTCTGTCTTTTGTTGGTTGAGCCTTTACGCTGACCTCTACCCATTGGGCTGATTTAGGTTTTGGCTGTTAGTTTCTGTGCTTCCTGGAGTCCTGAGGTAGGGAGTATCCCCTTGGCCGGAAGATGATTTTTCCTGAAGGAGTCCTTCTCTGCTTTTTGGTTATGGTCACTGTATGGCCAGTGTTTCTCCGGAGTTGCCACTGCTCACCTCAGGTTTATAGCCCTGAGTAGTAGCTGTGGTCTATGTTAGGCAGGGGGGGATCTCCTCTTACCCATAAAATTTCTCAAGACAGCTGCCCCACTGCTGGGTTTCTTGCTATAAATTTAGTGTGCTGCTGCTCACTAAATTTCCATGTACAGTCCTCTTGAAGAGACTGCTGATTCCCTAGCTGTGGGGTTTTCTCCCAACAGGGAAACTCAGTCTGTTATCCTGGGGCACACAGTTCTGTCTGAGAAAGTGGGAGGTGCACTCAGCAAGTCTCTGGGCCAAAGGCTGATTGCTCTGCTCTGGACCTGGAGAATGTGCACCTAGGTTGAGTTGGCGCCTGGGGGCACTGCTCTGGTCTGGAGGCTGGGTGCCTCACTCTGGACCAGAAGCTGTGTGTCTCTGTCTGGGATGGCAGCTGTAGGCACCGCTCTGGTCCAGACGCTGTGGGTGCAGCCCCCCTGAAGGATCAGGGATTCCTACAGTTTTGGCAGTCCAGCCAGGGACAACTGGCCGATCCCTGGCACAGTATCTGAGGGCTGCTGTAATGGCTCTTCAGCTCCTGCAGGTCCGAGGATGCAGCTGTGTGTCCCAGTGCCCCAGGGGAACGCAACAATGGCGGCAGAGCACAGCGCTTCTGCCTGCACTAGAGTCTGTGTGAGTCCAGGAAGTGTTTTGGTGCTGGGTGTCCTAAGCGTTAGAGCTGCTGACCCCCTCCGCTGGGGGTTTCCTCCTGCCAGAGACACGCAGTCTGGTGCCCTGGTGCCCTGGTGCCCACAGTTCTATCTGAGGCGGCGAATCACGCGCGCAGGCAGGGCTCCGTGCAGGCGCCTTTGTCCCGGCTCTGGGTCCGGGCTGGCTCCTGGGGCACCTGCGGAACCCGAGTCTTTTCCAGGGGATGTCTGGGTAACCTGGGGTCGGTCCCAATTGTTTCCTGCTCCGTGGGGTTATCTCTCGACTGGGAAATCTAGTCTATGGTGTTGTGGGCCCACAGTTCAGTCTGGGACCGTGACCAGTTCGTGCTGGCGGGTAGCTCTGGGCTGGCGACCAAGCGCCTGGTGGAACCGGGACCTCTTCCGCGGTTTAGCCGGGTGAGTTAAAGCTGATTGAATCCCCCACCGTGGGGTATCCTCTCACCTGAGAAACACAACCACTTGTGTTTTATGGCCGCGAGTTCTGATTGCTGGTCACTGTGCCAATCCTGCTGTGCTGCTCCTCAGAATGAGAGTCCTCCCGGCGCCGCCATCTTGCCCCGCCCTCCTGCCTGTGTTTTCTTAAGTAGTCTCAATCTCTGTCTCCCTGATAAGCAAATCTCTGCGTAGGTTAATTCATCTTGTCTCAAACCTTTAAGAGTCTGGAGTTTGAGTTCTGTGGCCTATTGCATTTTATATTTGTGCCACACTCCCAATCATTTTATGAGGAGAGTACTCTCAGTTTTATTATAATTTTCTCCAATTGTGGGTTATTGACAAAGTTGACTTAATTTTTGTACTGAGGCAGAGACTTCTCCCATATCCATATTAGACATATACTTAGTTGTTTAAGCTTAACTGGGATTGCATTTGCAAAACGCTGAAGTCATTATGCTGTTAAATTACACGTTCAAGACATTGTGTTGGGAGGTCACAAGTAAAAGAAAATGACTCTAGGAGAGTGCTTGCTATGGCCACACTTCTCTTTTGTACCTAGGGAAGGTCATGGCTTCTGAGAAGCCATGCTTTATTGTATACACACTTCTTTTCCTCTATCGCATACAGAGACATGACAGTGTATTGATGAAAGAGAGGAAGTTTTCCTTTTTTCTTTTTCAGTTATAGACTGTAACAGACATCAGTAGGCAGGTTTACCACATACCTACCCTGAAACTTCACAAACAAAGTCAGCGGCACTACAGTAGCAACAGCATATTTCATTCTGAGGACTCCCTCATAAGGACAGATTATACTTTTAAATTCGGTAAGAATAAAAGGATGCTGGAGTCCCCTCCTCTGAAGTTTCCCGGCAAGCCCCGCTGAACCTGTGGTCACTGACATTATTCCAACACGACTCTTGCTCTCTCTCCAGGGCACACACCCCGACACTCTGTCACTGATGGGTAACCAGTTCTGAAGTGGAGGCAACAGATTATCTTTCAAGCATTTTCTTAGAAGTCAACTCCATTCTGGTGTACCCTGCACCAAGTAGGCAGTAGCCGCTTCTTAGGAATCTGTGATCTCTGCGGGGTCATTCTGTCACAGATGCTCTTGCATTCACCGTGCACAGTTATCATCTGGGGCACTTGGGGAAATGCAGATGATGAGCTTCAGCCTCCCAGCCTCCCTGAGACTGTCTCGCTCAGCATCCTCCCATCATAGATGGCTTGAACTAGAGGAGACACTATAAGTCGCCTTCACGCTGCAGAGGAAAATACAAAGCAGAGGCACCGGGAAACTTATCCACAAGCACAGTGTGAGGCAGGGCGTGAAGCACTCTGGGAAGTCAGATCTCTGGGTTTTCACAGCAAGGCTAAGCACTGAATACTGCCCCGAGCCTTTCTGCGCCAGGGCTGCCCTTTTTAGTTGCTTCTAGAGAGTTGATCCTGGCACCTAGGCTGCTCTCAGAAATCTGATTCCTGTCTCAAGTGCGAGGGAGAAACATCTGGATAAAGGAGGTGTGGGTCATCACCAACTCTGGGTTGTTTCCGTCTTTGCTAACTTTTCTTGAACCTTCCCTGATGCTAGCGGGAGAGAACAGACCTTCTGTAGCAAGTTTACAGAATGCTTGTGGGAAAACAGAAAACATACCACTGCAATACACCCAGCCAGCAAGGCCTGTGGAAGCCCTGGAGAGCCTCTACAGTCTGCTGGACGTCAGGGTGACTTATCACACACGATCAAGTAACCACAGCAACCAACGGTGTCTCAAAAACATAATGCGATTCACACAAAGTGAAAACTGTGTATTTGAATAAAAAGAGGAGGCTCTCTCTGGTTAGAACTGTGTGAAATGCGCTTTAGGAGGCAATGCCAAATTCTAGAGAGCCTCACAAATGGCTGCTCATGCCCAGCCCCTTTCTGAAGGACATTCTTTCCCCTTTTCTTCTCGTTTCACCTTGAAGCTGTTTGAATCCAAACCACACTTATTCCACCATTACCTTATTTCCTTCAATGTGTCAAGAATGAACTTGGCTTTCCCTCCTTGTGCTAACCTGGCACCTGAAATCTAACATCCATGTCCAGGGAGCATCTTTTTGCCCCTGGAATTTAACCACAGTTGACTAGTGGGCCAGTAAGACGGCTCACCGAATAAGGGTGCTTGCAGTTAAATTGGATGACCTGGACTCTATCGCTATGATAAGTGAGAGAGGAGACAATCAATTCCCACCAGTCATTGGCTGTCCTATACACGCACACACACTCACGCACACGCACACGCACGTGCACACACAAACACACACACACTGTGGCAGGCTCTGACTGGCTTCTATCTCAAATAAATAAATGTAATGAGTTAAGAGCAGCATTTCCACATATTCCTTTTGTGAAGATTGCCATCATGCTCAGTCTGGTTCTTCTTGTTTGGAATGGAGAAGGCACCATGTTTCTCCCTGCTGTAACCACGCACCCGACAAAAGGAACCTGAGAAAGGACAAGTTTATCTTGTCTCACAGTTTGAGGGTACAATCCATCACTGTGGGGAAGACATGGCAGCACTGTGGGGAACATGGAGCAGCTGGTCACATTGTGGAGAGAGACAGAGAGAGAGAGAGTGAGAGACAGACAGACAGAGAGACAGAGAGAGAGAGGGAAGGAAGGAAAGAGAGAGGCAGATTAATGTTGGTACTTGGCTTGCTTTCTCCACCCCATGGAATGGCGCTGCCCACAGTTAGGGTGAGTCTACCCACTTCAGCAAACCCAATATGGAAACTCTCTGGCAGACAGGCTCAGATCTGGTTACCAAGAGACTCTACAGTCTGTCAAATAGACAGTCAATAGTAACCACCACAGAGGGGATGCGCATGCTCCATAAAGTGCCGCCCACTAGCTAATTCCCACAACATCCCACAGACGAAGACCGAGGTCCTGACACCATCTTTGTTTTCGTATGAGGAAACAGGTTGAGAGAGGGTTTGGTTCTTGCCTAAAGCCAAGTCAGAGCCTGTGTCAGGATGAGTACCATTGTTCAATACCAAACGCAGCATTTTTTTTTTTCTTCAGATGACCATATCTAACTTCTGGTGGTCCCTGCAAACAGGGAAGAAAATGTGGAAAAGAAATGTGGACTGTTGGGCTAGAGAAGTCCAGCATGTGTCAAGGGCATTGAAAACTGTTAGTAGAGCAAACACATATTCCCAGGGTGCAAATGCTTTAAACAGGTTCTGAAGGTACTTATGATAAGACTAACCGCAGACTGTTTGTAACTGGAGACAGAGAAACACAGGAGGTCGATGGCATCCAAAGATGGTGTCTGGTTGCAACCCTCAGCCTTGGCACGAGCTTTGCCCTTGCCCTGCTGCGTGAAGGGGCACACTGCTCCCCCAGGACTCAACTCATAGATGAGGAAGTAGAAGCTGTTATTAGTTCGGTGGGTGAATCATTCTTATTCTCATGTGACCCTGTCTGAGCATGAGACGATAATCTAACCCAGACAGGCTCGAGGTAATAAAAATCACAGCCAATGGCAGCAGGTAGGCGTTACCCTGTATGCATAGCTGTGAACTCTGGAATGGGGCCAGAGCGTAAAAGAATAATAATCATCCAGGAGCAGAAGGTGGGGTGGGGGCTATGAAGAGGATGAGGGTCTCTGGGGGATGGCTGTGACATAGGGGAAAACAACCACAGAACTTGCAGAGGCAAAAAAAAGAGTAGAAGACCAAGATTTGAAGATGACCCCCAAATGGCAAACAAGATGGAATATTTATTATTCTGTGGATAAAGTTACATTGCAGAGCCTAACCGTGTAGGCCGCAAAGATGACAGAGCTCATGTCGGAAGCCAGATCTGTGGAGCTGAGATTGTGACAGATACAGACGTAATTTCTACCAGGATCTGTGAAAGTAACCAGGAACGGAGCAGGAAACCTTTCCTCGGTGGAATGGGCATGAAATGGTGCCATTGATTTCACTATAGATTTGAGAAGATGGAGACAGGGATGTGTGTGGTACGAGTGGGCACTTAGGGGGCCAGTGCTGACCGTGGGGGAGCAGAGTCAGGGAACATCCCAAAGGAGCAGCTGAGTACCTTTGGCTGTACCAAGCTGAATGCCTCTGTGCCAACTTGAGTGCTCACAGTGTTTGCAGCGAGTGCTTAAGGAGACCTGCTACAAGAATGGCATGCCGGTTGTATGGATGGGATGTGAAAGGCGGATTAGATTTTCTTTATGGACTTCCTAGGGTACTCAGCCTGTGGGTTCCACAGCAGCCTATGAAGGAAGGGAAGTCTGGCATAATGTTTCTTCATATGTTGGCTTGGAATCAGAGTCAGACAGAAGGCATTAGATTCCGTCATGTTAGAGACTAGCTTGTGGGGACAGGCCTTCCGGATCCTCATTAACTAACTGGTGAACAAGAGAAAGAAGCAGGGCTGGGGTCTGGGAGAGTGATGTGTAAGTAGATCCGGTGGAAATTCTTGTTCTTAAGGACAGACAGCACTCATCTGAGCCGCATCTGAGCCTTGCGATGGTTTTAGCCTCCATTTGGGCCTGTGTCTCTGTCAATACAGATTGAACTTGGCAGGTAGATGTCATAGCAGGAAAAGATTGGTTGATTGAAAGTATCCCCAAAATGAGGTAGCTGTTGACTCCCCAGTGAGTTTGCCAGTTCGCTTTGGATTCTTGACCACATTTAGACATTTGGAGAGCAGGAGCTGAGCTGAGTTTCATAAAGCCGGGGGTACTATATTCTTCTGGAGACTCAGTATAGAAGTACTTGACTGAGCCTGGATCTAGAACAGATCACTGGGCCACTGATCTTAGCCACACCCCCAAAATGTCCTCAATGCACATCTATGAGGGAACTCTGGAGAGCAACCACAGTTGGCGCTCTAGATGGCAATGGTGCCTTCATACTTTCCGTTTTTATTATGACCCGGTGCAAACGCCTGGGTTAGTTAGAACTAACAAAGGTTAGTTCCCTTTGTTAGTCCCACTGAATCTTAACCCTTGGCTACTTCGCTGCAATCAGCACTCCTTGTTCTTTGTATAATCTTAACTCGTCTCAGTGTGGGCCACAGAAAGTCTTTATGTCTACACAAACCTAGAAGACAATAAGAATGTATTGCTAATTTTCCCAAATAATTTGACCAACATTTCGGAGGTAGATTTGGATTCAAGTCAGTTTGGGCTCTTTTTCTTAAATCCTGCCCTCGACAGTGCATCCTGCACCCCGCTGACACAAGCTTAGATAGGAGGAGACCAAGGATGCTTAATGGACATTTGAAAGAGGCAGCCATAGACATAGCAGGACCTTCCTGGCTGTTCTGGAAGCACAGTCACAAGTTTCCATTGTCTGCCGTGAGTCTCATACACTCAACTCAAACTGGTCTTGACGAGGCTGATGTTTGACAGCCGACCCAGCACTATTACTTCTATTCAGTAGTGACTGAACTATTTCTGTCTAACTTGGCTGCCTTGCTTGAGAACTGTTTGAAATCAAACATCTGTTTTGCCAGTGAAACTGAGAGAATTATTTTATAATCATGCTCTCTGGAAACAAAATAGTCATTGGAAAGTTTTAATGAAAACATATGTGGCCGTGACAGAATTTAAAGTCACGAATTGGAAAATATGTAGCTAACTCTTTATCTATTAGCCTATATAGTATTTTACTTGTGGAAAAAATTTTTTATATTAAATTAGACCCGGGCTAGTTTTTCTGTTTGAGGCAAAGGGACAGAAACCAAACTGCACATCATAAAATCAAATATGCGTTTAGTTTCTTTTAGATGATATGTGATATATATCCATATATGTCATATATATATATATATATATATATATATGAAAGAAGGATCATTACTTGCCTTGGCCTTACAATGAAAAGAAAGTCCTGTCATTGAATGCTACACATTTATAAGACAGATCTATCTTGGATGCTAAATTATATTCAAGAGTGAACGTAATAGGCAAAAAGGTACAATGGATAAAGTTAGTTTTCCACCCATAGAGTCTATCATTTGGATGTTTCCTGGCCACGGGTTTACAAGTCTGTGCTTAGTTCTCTGGGAACTACTGGTCACTGATCTTCCCATAGAATCTAGAAAGTCGGCAGAGAACTGTTGCTTCCTTTGTCAAGAGCTGATAATATGCTTGGCGCTAAGGAAAGAAGGCTGGCCTAGGTGACTATCGGATACCTGTTTGAGTAAAGTAGCAGGGATCACATCTGTGGAGCTCCGAAGAGGGCTATGAAGGGTGAGGGAACTGGTTATCCTTTTTGGAGGGCTAGGAGAGCAGGTTTCCTCTCTCGGCTTCGTTCTAGTGGCTTGGCAGGAGGCTGAGCTGCTCCTGGATTAGGTGCAGTTTAGTAGCCAAGCTGCTCTCTTGCCCAAAGTGATGAACTCCCCATCCTTGGATACAGTCTTGGGTTGTCTTGTTATGGTGTAATTTGTTGTTGATTAATCCTCACAGTTAAGGCTTTGTGCATTATTAGTCTCTCCCCAATACGTAGTGAGCTCCTTCCACCTGGTAGAGATCCTGAGGAGTGTAGGGCTTGATCTCTGCAGCGAGTGGGGGATTGCCTCAGTCAGTATTCTATGCCTCAGTTTCCCCATGTATAAAACAAGCCTGCATACTTAATGTTGGGCTGCACATGGAGCTTACAGTGAGTGTGGCATAGGTTAAGTACTATCCCATATAGTAAGTAAAATGCTACAGTACGTTTTTCCCCCATGACCCTCTCGTAGGACATTGGCTATGGTGCCAGGCTGAGACAGTTCTACTAGTTTCGTTTTTGCCTTCCTTTCTTTAACCTTCACCTCATTTCTTTCAGCAGATAGTTGTTAGGCAAACAAGACTCATGCTGGTTAAAATGAAGATGCATGTTAAATTTGGGCGATCGAGTTGCCTATATCTTCTGATTATTCTTCCCTGCTTCTCCAATCTTTCCAAGTTCCATACTATGCCTGGAAAACTGATCTAAACAGATTGTGTCACCTGCTTTTCCACTGTCAACTGACCCTGGAAGCCTCGGCAGGAGATGGAAGAGTGAGAAGACAGAGCAATGGGGTCCTTTCTTCATTGGTGCCTGCTTTGACCCAGCATCTTGGGTAGCACCTGCAGCCTTTCTTGACCATGGATCTGGTCTAGGTGATTTTTCCTTTCTTGTTGCCATTTGGATCTGGTCACTATTTTTTCCTTTTCCAGCCTCAATAAAAGTAAGGGATTCCTGTTATTGCTAGTCCCCGAGGGTCTTATAATCCACTGTTCTTCTTTATTGAAAGCTCCTTTCTTCAAGTTCCTTTGGGTGAGTCACCAGAGATAAATTCCATTTGGTGATGATCACTTGACTGGACATGTCCTATTATGCCTGTGAGCTCTCTATATCTTTAAGGAGTTGGTCAGATTCCCATGTCTCTCAGGTACCCTGTAAGTTGGCTATTATTAACATTTGGAGAGACCTTGTTAAACCACAGAGGTTTTCAATTATGAACACAACCAATTTCTACTAAAAAAAAGTGCAGAGAGATGTGATTTGGGAAGAAAACAAAGTACATAGATTCTAGGTGATAACTGTTGAGCTATACGTGAGAGTTGAACTCCAAGGCGGCTTGCTAAGAGGTCCATTTCTTACATTTTTTCTTTCCCTCCTCTTTATGTTGAGACTGAAGGTAGAATTAAGGAGCATTCATCATGTATATGAAGGGAGATCCCAAGTCCCCATGTCTTGGAAATAACTCTGTTGAATGTCCCGGTTCTGTAAGTGATTTATTAAGTCACAATTTTGGAGTCTAAAATGCCCAGGCTAAGGCAGCTGTGGCAAGTGCCTCATGCTGTTTAATAGCACAGTAGATGACATTCTATGAAAAGGGAATATGCTGAAGCACTCATTATGGAAGAGACCTGGCATCGTCTCAGTTTGCCCTTGTGGTAATGAACCAGTCCTGAAAGATTGGCATTGATTCCTTCTGGGGAGCGATGCTTCCAGTGACTAACTCACTTTCTTCTCAAAGCTTCCATTACCTTTCAATAGATGTTGGATTGAGGACACAAACTCCAGCACCTAAGGCTTTGGAACAAACCACACCTTGGTTAATCATGCATGTAATCTTAGAGGCAAATTATAATATTCAGTAATGTGTATGCTGTTGATGGGTTTGTAACTGGTACTATTGTAGTATATTGAAAACATTTTCTTTTCAGCATGCTCATGTTTATTTTGAAATAAACAATGTCATTCATTAATATACCGATTTTGGTAATTTTTGACAACCTGCCCTGTTTATTCACTTCTTTGTCCTGATGTAACCCCTCTACTTACTAAGCTCCCTCCTACTTTGTCTTCCTCTTCCTCCTCCTCTGCCTGCTTCTCCTCCTCCTTCTTTTTAACTCACCATGTTTATTTTACGTTTGGTTGCTTGCATGAGCATGAGTTATGAATTATTTCCGGCAAAATGGGCAACTTTTCAGTGACTATTCCATTAAAGAAATGATTCCTTTTAGTACCCGTTAACTGACCGTAGTCCCCTACAAAAGCCTCATGAAGTTCCTCTCTCCTGCCCCATGAGCAATGGAATGGAGAGGAGCATCTTGTACAAGGCAGTGTGCAGGTAACCACAGCTTGGGTGAGATCATGAACCTGTTAGCTGTCATGGCCAGAAAACATGATTTCATAGCACTTCTTCCCAACCTTGGGCTCTTACACCTTTTTCCTTCAGGATGTTCCTTGAGGCTTTGGAATGGTGGTAATAGAGATGTCTTACTTGAAGCAGGGAACTTCACAGTCATTTGCTATCCTTACTTTGACCGGCTGTGAGCCTTCATTAGTATGCTCATTATTTTTTTTTCCTACAGAGATAGCTTGACACTGAATAGTGACACTGAATAGAGACACTGAATAGTGACAGAATGAATAGCACAGAGTATGTTTTCAGTTAATTTCTCTAGGAGAAAAAAAAATCACCTGATTGAATATGAAATGTGGCTATGATCAGCATTGAATGGAAAAGTAGCAACCCTGAAGAAAGGGCAGGGCACTTACGTCAGAGACCTGATCTGCAATCTGCATTGCAACATGTTCATTTGGTCAACAGTTTGGGGAAGAAGTTATGTGCCACTCCGGTAGGACATCCTATGGCTGTATCTACCTACAAGTTTCCCAAAGTAGGGTCCAGAGCTTTAATTAGAAGATGAACATTTTGAATGCATCAAAATATATTTTGATGTTAAGCTGCTTTCAGTTGCTACTAGGTCATAAGGCCTAGGAGCTGAGCTTAGTTCTGGAGCAGAGCACACCTTCTAAAATGTCTATTTTGGTGTCATAGTTGATTCACAAAAGAAATTTGACAGACAATAGGGAGTTCTGGAATCCAGAGTCTGAGTTGTAGCCCATCATTAGCTATCATTAGCACTTTGTACCAGCCATCTGAAAACCTTAGGATAAAATTTTCTTACTATCTTTTATTTGAAGGACACATTTGTGCTTTCAGAGTATTTACATGAACATTACTGAAGTGCAATAGTCAAGTAAACTCCTTTAAATATCAAAACACCCAAAGAAGTGCAGAGAAATAGATTGGCATGACTTATAGATGAGAAAGTCAAGGTTTGAGGATGCTAATTAACTTAGGAACAGTTTTATTTGACTATTTAACTTACATAATATTTTTACTTTCTCAACCTGTTTTCAGCTTCATTTTGTTGTAGTAGAATCTCCGTGATATATTTCATAAGGAACACAAATGTTAATATAGTTATTGTTTGCAAGTTTTGAAATGAGTGTTTTATTCAACACAGGCTTTATTTAGTGTTCCTTCTTGCTACAAAATTAATCTTTACTGTTAAACAATAGGCAAGTCATTTGATTTAGTAGACACTCTTTTCTTTTCCTTCCTTGTTACCCCCAAACCTCAAATATTTGCTCTCTGGAAAGAACTGACTATATAAGCCCCACAACAAAAAAAGACCAGAGACCACACATTTGGAACAGTCAGAATAGGCCTGTGTGAGGTTTGCTAATCGAGAGAGGAAGGGAACACAATTCATTTCTGAATTGGTTATCAAATTCTTCTTGTAAGTGACATGATTGAAACTACCAATTGGCTTTGCAAACTGCTGAGTCCATATTTCTACATCTGTGAAAGCTCAGCAAATGGATCTTCTCAGCAAAATGAGAGGGTTTCATCAGCAAGAGCTGTCAGGGGCTGCTGCACTCCATGACCAACCATTTCTCAAGACTCCTCTTTCTGTTTCACCTCTTGAGTTACAATGCGGTTGAAGAGCAGCTTCACTCATTGCTCAGATTTGCGTCATGTTATTTCCTTAGCAAATTTGGTCAGCACGAGATATATTTTTTTAGAGCACAGATATTATCAGTGTGGGATCCTGAGAGTTTGAAGGGACAAGAAATAACTTAGCTGAAATCCTTTTACCCCAGTTAGGTTCCACGTGTAGGATCTTATATCACAAAGTCGTCCAGGAACTCCATCTTCATCTGTGATAAAACTTTTCATAGAAAATTCTTTCCAGTTATTTTTTTTATATTGAAATTTAAAATCTTAGGTTGTCTGTATAACACTTGAGTCAGAAGGCCTGATACCAAAATCATAACAAAAAAACTTCATTTTCTTTAAGTGGGAGGACTTTAGCCGTTTTTAGCATTGTAAACACTCAAAGCCTTATTCTACCTTTCCTACTAGAAAAGACATCTTCTGGCAGCCATTAATGACTGAACAGTGTGGATAGAGTTAACCTTAGAACACACCTGCATCTTGAAGTCTTCTGTATTCTGAGGAGTATGACATGTTCAATATTTGTGTAGAGGCTGAAAAAGCATGGGGAAAAATATTCTTGATAGCTTCTCTCCCTGAAGCTTGCTTGGTGTGTTTTCTTTCCTTCTAGACAGTATGTCTATCTCAAAAACAAACTTCAGAGAATGGCTGTCATTGCATGAATAAACATGTTATCTAGCTGAGAGGGGGCCATTCAGATTGCTGGTGATATAGCCAACTTAAAGAACATATGCACAGAACCAAAAAAATGGCATTTTGCCATTTAATGAATTATAGATGTAGAGGTACTTAAAGAAAAAACAAAACATACGTGGCAGAGCCATATATATCCACTGGAAACAGCAAGAGCCATGAAGCCAGCACAGCTGTTTGACACAGTTCCAGCAAATCTGAGCTGAATGCTATAATCCCTGTCATTCTATCTCTCACTCTTGGGTTTTAGTCTCTGTATGTTGCATTCTTGGGGATTTTCTGCATTATGATTCATTTTATGTCTTTTTTTTCCTTGATAAAATTGTGTCTGAATCTTTTTAAGAACATTCTAAAATTAACTTAACCTGCCAATATTTGGAAGTCTTCTTTATACCCTGGAGATCATTAAGCACAGATAAGCACAAATGAGGCCATTTCTCCACAAATCTTCTTGGGGTATCTCCTCCTCATCAGACTCAAACAGTATAATTGGGGCAGGGTAAACAGAAACAGTTGACAAACTCTGACTGGCCAGGAGAAAAGGTTACACATTCATGACCTTCCTTTACAACATGCTTAGAGCTCTCTGAAAATGTAGTTTAAAAATAGGGTGTTGTATGGTGTATACCCTTGAAGGCATAGAACTCAGTAAATAAGATAGATTGACTAAAACAAACATATGGTAAAAGAAGTTAGGTATTAGTATTTGCTATTCATAAAAAAAAAAAAAAGCAGTTCAGATATTTTCTGTTTGTCTGGAGTGCTTTCAAGCTACAAAGCAGGCTGTCATATAACAAATATGTTTGCTTTGGAAGAGACATTCTTTAGATTCTTTAAGTTGCAGTTACAGGACTGATAATAAGAATAAATTCTGTTTGTATTTTCTAATTATGACTCAACTTGTAACCTTGGACATGTAAGAATCAAACATATCTGTACTCCTTGGATGATCATTGGCTTGTCTTTGTTCTGTGAAACTTGTATAGATAAAGAAGCAGTCTGATTGCTAGTCAGTCAAAGCTTGATTCCCCTGACCACCATCACACCTGACTTCCTCCTTCTCCTCCCTTCCTCCTTATCTCCTCTGTGGGCCACCCTGACCTGCCAGGATTCCGGCACACATGACCTTAGTTTGTCCCACTCATCACAAATATGCAAAAGGACTTCAGACTGAAAATAAAAAGAAATGACACTTATTCAATGGTGCATATACATGTGTTTGATAATTCCATCATATGAGTTGATGATTTACTTATTTAAACATCAATTTATTATCAAGCACACTTAATGTTTTTCTGGGCTATGGTTGAGTAAGTGGAAATGTAGTTATATCCTTTTATTTTTTGCTATTGTTTTTTCATCTGGGATTTACTAACCATTTTAGAATATGGTAGAGTACATTAGAGAGGACTAATAATCATTACTAGAGCTACAAGGTCAATTGGCAGTTTGTATCTCTGCCTTAGTCTCATATTGCCTGGCACAGCACTGTTGCAGAAAGTCCTTCATCATGCTTAGTAAGAACATGTTGCACAAATATTCTTGATAGCATCTTTCCCTGAAGCTTGCACAGAATTTCATCATTTATCTACATAGAGTTCTCAGGTAGTGAGAGGTTTGGAAACTTGAAAGGATAGAGTTAAATAAGACATGAAATCTTACAAGGAGGAAAAGAAGAACTGAGACTGGGCTAGTGACAAGTGTGGAGATTTCTGCAAACTTTACAGACAGCAGAGAGGTGAGCCTCGGGGTGGGCAAGAAGGCAATGTGGTCTAACACAGTGTTGGTTCAAACTCTGGAGGGGTGGTCTGACCCTGAGTTATTTAGGTGTGTTTAAACACAGCACAGTCTGGTGAAAACCATTCTTAATTAACTCAATACTGTGTGCACAACAAACGTAGATAAGTCTCCTTGAACAAAGCTGAATACAGATCAGACATGACATTGAACTCTTTATAAAGCACATCTGACCCCTTCCATAAAGATAGTGTCTATAGATTAACTAAGGAAAAACACGTTTCCGAGAAGGGTCTGGAGGAGGGTCCTGTGCTGGGAAAGGGTGAACTGTATTTTTAGATGCTGGTTTCAGTACCTTGAGACCTGGTTACCACCCTGCCATGGACATTGTTATGAATGTTGAACCATCTCCTGTAACAAGGTGATGGTAAGGAATGTTTCCCAATTATCCTTGATTGGCTAATAAAGATGCTGAAGCCTATGACGGAGCAGAAGAGAGGTAGGTGGAGTTTAGGTTCCTGGGCTGGGGGTCTAGAGACCATGAGGATGGGGAGAAGAGGCAGAAGAAGTAGGAGGAGGAGAGGAAGCCTGAAAGAAGGAAGTCATCGTGAGGCAAGATGGATGATAAGCACGGGGACACGGCCATGAGGACAGGCTGATGCAGCAGAATCATCAGATTGGCAAGAGGTTGGCTTTTATGTGGGTTTTAGTGGTACTAGTATTGAAACAGCCCAGCATAGTGCCCATAGCTTAATAATAAATCATAGTCTCTCTGTGTCAATCATTAGGGAACTAGCTGGTTAAAAAAAACTGTTGCTGTAATAATTTCCTGTATTAATTAATATAGAAAGAGTAACCATTCATTCAACAGTCTGGTGCCAGAGTCTTTATTACACAGGTTGTGCAAAGGTCACAGACTAGAATGCACATCCACTCCCGCCTAATGGGTGGAAAATAGGTTTTCTATTTCTTTCCTTGGAGTAAGAACCCTGTGTACTGTAAGAACCTGAGTAAGAACTGAATCTCCAGGTTCTCCCAGTGCATGCCCGTGAGCACAGAAACTTGAAATGCCAGCTCCTAAAGTTTGAACCAACACTGGCTACACAAAATTGCCTTCCTGTCTCCCAAAGCTCAGCTCTTTGCTCCCCAAGGTCACAGAGACCCTTTGAGAGAAGGAAGTGAGCAAGGGGATTCTCAAGTGAGCAAGGGAATTCAGTTAAGTAAACATTTATAGTCTCATAGGGCTGTAGGTATTCTAAGTTCCCAGCTCAAGACTGAATTGTTCTGATTCTGGAATCATAAATAACTGAGGTACAGGCTATACTAAAAATATACCATCAAGCATTCCTCAGCAATGAATGATCTCTGAGAATCTGTGAGAGGTAGCTGTTTGGAACTCACCGGAGCCCCATTCAAGAGTATGGCAGCCATTTTGAATAGGAGGAAGCTTGAGTTTGTTGTTAGTTAGAAGCTGAAATATCTTTCCCCATTTTATAAACATTGTATTAATATTAATAACAACTTTTAGGTGTACACATAGTGTATGAGACTGGAAGGAAAAAAACCACAAAAGGTGCGTGGTTAATTCTGCTTGTTTAATCATGTGCTGGGACTCTGTGGGACAGCTTCTATTAGGAAAGCCACACTTGAGAAGCCCAGCCATCGTTATTGGTTGTGAATCAACTGAAGAGCTCCAGGAAATCTCTGTCCCACTGCAGTCAGCATTTTCATGCTGTTGGTAGGCTGGTGGAAAGGGCTTCCTCAGATTGAGAACGGGGAGCTAGCTTCTTGGTTTGTAATGTGAAAGCTTAGATTCAGTTATGATACTTAAGCTGCCCTTTCCAAGGAACTTCAGGCAAAATGATGGTGATGGCGTCAACACTATGCCGGGAAAGAGCCAGGACAAAGAACATGTAATTAATTTATATTCTAGAACCATCATGATGAAGCTGCTCAAAATGACATTTGTGTAAATTTGGCAAATGGTTCCCTCCTGTATGTGTGTGTGTGTGTGTCTGTGTGATTGGGAAACCATTCATTAAGCTGCCATTGATGAAGACACCATGTACTTTGTCACAGGACATGGAGGATCTTCTTTGGATCTGACCTGACATCCTCCTCCCTGGGGGCTAGGTTTTACAGTACTGTGAAGTGCTACACAAGCTTCCAAGGGAGGGAAGCAACCAATGGTCCTCCCCAGCTGTGATGCCTGCGGTCCCCAACAATGACCGGTACGGCTAGATCCCTCCATGGGTGTGACAGTGGCAGCCATAACTTAATGCTGCCCGACAGCTGTCTAATTAGAGGTAGGGCCCATTCAACAGCAGGGATATTATCCCTGCCACTGGCAATCCACCCAGCTTTCCAGGGCGAGTGAGATCATGGCTCTTAAAGGAGAACCTTACTCTGCCAGCTCACTAAACCAGCTGATTTTAAACTATATTCTAAATGCTTGTCCTTGTATACAGAGAGAAATGCACCTCTCACTCCCCATCCAAGAAACTTGTCTTTGTAACAGGCAGATACAGTTACAGAAGACCACAACAAAGTCAAAATACAGGTAAGACCTGATTGGGGATGCCCAGCCCCAGTGGATATATCTATGGCACAACTCTGACACCAGTGGTTCAGGGAACATCCAGGTAGTGGGTGGGGGGGTGAAGGCAGGGAGGCAGAAAGATTGTAAAAAATAGAGAGCCAGGAACTGTGATCTGAGAGCTTGTCTCCTCGAAACAACAGATAATCTTTACCCATTATACCCCAACAACATGGCTGTCCAAACAAGATCTGAACAAGTTCAACAACAATAGACATTCTAACATGGAAGGGAAAAGTGCAATCCCACAAGGTCCCACCCCTAGACAAAAATATACAAACAACTAAGGAATGCTGAAAGGAGGAGAAATATTCTTCCCTAGGGATGAGCCTCCTAAGTGGCTCTCCAATGCGAGTGGTCATCCCTGAAATTATAAACATACAAATAACACTGAGTGGTCTCCTTAGGTTTTATTTATACACACACACACACACACACACACACACACACACACACACACACACACCAATTTAAGAAAAATTGAATTTGAGAGAGAAGTGGGGAGAGGCACAAGAGGAGTCAGAGGGAGGAAAGGGAAGGGCAGAATGATGTAACCATATTTTAATTTCAAGTAATAAAAGACAAAAAATAAACCTTCAGAATCTTCAAGGATATTGAGATGACAATTATAAACATTTAATTCTCAGTATGCCTCAAAGCTATCTTAAACATTTAAGGTTGTTTTATTGTCATAAGGCTATTATGAGGCAGAACGATTACTGCGCTCACTTGTAAAATGAGAAACTTGACGCATAGTGTGGACGCACAGTTTATCCACTGTCAGCTCAGCTGAGGAGGAGGAGGAGGATGGCTTCACATTGCAGGTAATTTGGGGGGGATGTTGGGTTAAGCAGGCTGGACAAGATACAAAGGTGTGGACAGGTTTTCTTCTTTGCAATGAGGTCGAGAAGCAGGGTCCAACAGCGGAGACCTCTGCCACTCTGTGGACGTTCAGAGGGCTAAGAGCCCTTCAGAGGCAAAACAGTTTAACACTACGTGGGCCAGTTGAGCCTGTGGAGTGGTGAGTACAGGTACGCTTACCCTGCCTTGTAATTAATATATGTGCTTCTCACTTAGAAAATCTTGGGTCCATGGTTTTGTTTTTCCTAATTGCTTCTTTTGAAAAGTAGAGACAAGAACTTCTTGTTAGTCATCCTAGCCCTCCGTTATTCTTCTAAGAGTAGGTAGTGAAAAAAAATTTAAAAGGGGAGGGGAAAGGATTTTGTGTTTTCATTATTTATTCTTTGTGTTTAACACATATGGCAACCAACAAAACCACCTGCCAAATACAGCTAGGGTGTGAAACAGCAACCCAGCATTCCCATCAGGCATCGGGACTGATAGTGAGGTAAACTCCAGCATCACAACTCTGCCTATGCAATCCTACACCTTCCCTGGGTTCTTGCTTTACATCCCAAATTTCAAACTGTATTTATTATTTAAGAGAAAGCGAAAGAACAAGGTTTGGAGGTGGGTGGTGAGTTCGTACTTTGAAGCAGTGACTGCCAGTGATCATAACTGTGAAATCATGTCGCTTTCTGGCAAGCAGAGATGTGGAAGCCATTGTCTGAAGTGTGTTCTTAGCAGTGGGGGCTGGAGAATTCGCTCTGAGCAGGTGGGGTGCCTTCTCTGTATTCATCCCAAGAGACCAACAGGAGGTGATTAACATTTAGCTGTTTCTCACTATAATACCTCCTCTTCCAAATTATCAACAGGGAGAGGTTTAAGAATATTTTTAGCAACGTGAAGTGCGAGGAGAAAAATAATGAGGCCCCAGGGTTGCTGAAAGTCTCTTTTCGATGTTGGCTGACACCAACATGCCTAGTAGCAGCACAGCTGCCCAGGGCCAGTGGCTCACTTTGAAACCAGCATCCCAGATTCCACAGTGATCCCAGGGCTTCCAAACTGGTAACGCCTTCACAGTCATCGTAAAGGCACACAGACCGCTGTCTGCATTTCAGGTTAGCTCTGTGGTGAAAAGGGTTGCACTCCTGTAAGCTAGATTTTTGGAGTCACCTGAGGGAAAAGGGCTAGAAAGGGCAATTACTAGAGGTCCGCTTCTAGTTCACATCCTTCTGATCCTAATAGTTTTCGTTCTTTCTGAATCCAAACTAGCTTAATAAAATGGAGAGAGGAGTCGTTCCAGTGTTTCACTCGGCACGCTGACCATTCAGCCAGCCGGCCAGTGTTATTGGAAGAGGCTTTGGTATGGCATGCATTGTTCCAAGTGCTCCAGAATGCACAGAATGCCATTTAATGAACAACCGTTGAATTCCCACACCATGTAAAGCGGATTCCAAGCGGAATCGTTCGGTCGGCCACGAAGGACAGTGTCATGGTGCTGGAGTTTATTTTGGTGTCAGGCCTGATATCTGACGGGAACGCTTCCTCGATGCTTCAAATCCTAGCTATATTTTGCAGATGGTTTTGCTGATTACTATCTATATGATGCCAATACTACCAGAGCAGGTCTGATTCTGAGACAGATTATATATTTAGCAATAGTCTTCATTTTAGTAACCAACTTCAGATTTTAATTTCTGACTGCAAGCTTTATTCTGCTGGGCTAGTGGAAAGAAACCTTAATCTCAGTCCTTTCGGGGCTTCCCCAGGTCTCCAGGATTGTGTCATACTTCTGGGTCTTGTGCAATATTAAGACACTGGGGTCAGGGGCTGTCATGTCCTCCCACGCCTGTCCACTTGCCTATTTCTGTGTTCTTCAAAGATGGTAACTCTTATCCCCTGCCACTGTACTTGACTTGGGGCAGGGGGATTTGGGTAGAGGTGTCTCTGCTCTCATTTGCCCATGAGTGCCCACTGGCCAACTGCTGTCCCTCTCTGTGGTCCTGCGGGCCTTCTAGGCAGTGTTGTCAGGACTGAAGCATAGGTCCCTTCAGTTCCTCGACTTTTCTCTCTATTCCTGACCCCGGGGGAGCTGTCTAGAGGAAGAGGAAGTCTCTCTCATTTCCAGCCTTTCAGGGAGCTTCCCTAACCTTGAGGACTTCAGTAGACTTCATGTAAAAAGACTAATGGAGCGGTTATATCCCTTTCTCTGGTACTTTCTTCCTGTGAGGCAACAAAGAGCAGGAAAGCTGTGAGACCAATGTGAAGTGGCAGAGAGAAATCAAAAGGGGTAGGAAGATAAAAATTAAACGGTTATATCAAAATATCATCTCCCCCAAACCAAATGGAGACAAATATGTGTGCTCCCAGTAAGGCAAGGGATCAAAGAGGGTCAGCAGAAAAGGAGAAACTAGCTCCTATGGGATTGAGAAGGTCCCTGGTGTATCTGGACATAGCTGTGAGTTCTCATTGGGACCTCTTTAAAATTAGGTAACATTCCAATGAATAGCTCTTAGAAATGGTTGCTTAGGGTAGAACAGTCCAGAAATTACTAGGAACTGATCAAATGATTTGTAAGACTTGAAATACAGTGTAACTGTGTGTGTGTGTGTGTGTGTGTGTGTGTGAGTGAAAGCTTCACGGTCCCATCTTCAGGACCTTTGAAATCATTTCTATACTGTAGACATATTTAACAATTTGGTTACTTTTAAAAAGATAGACTGAAAAAGAACGTCCTCATTAGGGTCAACACAACGGTACATCAGTGGGTTCAAAGACCAAACTCTTTGTTAATACAACTGTCCTCTGTGTCCAGAAACTGAAGATGTTATCTAAGGACTTAGAGTACATCAAATGAATCATCGTTATGTTCCCAGACTCAGAAGCCCAGGCCAGCTGCGCGGCCAGATGTCCCAGAGGTCCCATGAGTCCTCTCCTGCCGGTGTGAGAGGACCAGAGGAGCCTGACAGTGAGGGAGGGGGAGTAGGGGGTGGGGAGTGACAGCCGGTAGCTGCTGCAAGCCTAGCTGTTGGTGATTCCAGGTACGAACAGGATTACAGTCCGTCTGCCAAAACACTAACACACATTCTAGTCAGAGGGAACTGCCAAGGAGCTGATGGTGTGCTTCAACACATGTATTGTCTCAGGAGTGTCCAGAAGACAAGAGGGGTTCTGTCAGTGGAGCTGTCTTCTTCACTGTGGCTTGAAGGGAAGCATTTTGTGGATCTGTGATGACTTTATTCCTGGTATCACGGACCAGGTCCTTTCAGCAGGTCAGAAATGCAGCATCTCAGGTCAAAGCCCAAACTGAGATTCCAAAGTGCTTGGCATGCATTTTTTTTTTTTTTTCAGGCTGAAAAGCATGATGGAAAGCAAATAATACCAGCTCATAGTGCAGGCTCAATAGGCTTGGCTAGAGAACTTGTTGTGGCCAGCACTGGGTGGTGCCAAATAGATCAGGCTCAGATAGGAATGGCCTCTAGACCTGCTTCTTCCGTTTCTGTCTGTGTTTCCCTTGGAACACCGTCTCTCTAGGCCGTGCTTTCCTTGTTATTGAAATGAGAAGGCTGATACCTGATTTTGCCTGAGGGTTGTTGGTAAGGGTCAAATGAGATACGGCACCAGGAAAATGACCTATATAGTTAACACGATTTTCCAAATATGGGGTGATGAAAACTGAAGTTACCCACAGCTACTTAAAATGGAAGCGGGCTGTTTGGACTTGTGAAATGAGTCACTGAGCCATTCTAAGACAACCGTGAAGAAGAGAGACGTGACAGGCAAGGAATGCATGGGTGGGTGTGTTCGGAGACCAGCATGGAAATTTGATTGTAAAATTCGCCTCGGGGAAGTGGGGGGGGCTCTATGGAGGGAGCTGGTGGTGATTCTTCAGCCGAGTTGCTCCTTAACATAGTGACAACGCAGCAGGTCAATTGCATCAGAGCCCTTGGGGCTCACACATGCTGTTTGAGAAGGGCTCCCCATATTCTAACTGCATCCATGGTCAAGGACCCCAGGTGAAGCACTAGACCAGAGCAGGTTGCTGTGTGCAATAGAGCATTTCTTGCCACAGCGGCTTTTGAAATAAAACCAGGGCAAGAAACTCCTTTTGCTTTTCTTCTCCCATGTCTCAAGAATTTCCCAGAGTAGTTCAGTTTAGAATTCGAACTCGGCAAACTTTAGAGGAGACGCTGACCTCATCTTATAGCACCGTGAACCCCAAACATAACGACGTTTTGGAGTCTGTTAAAGTGGTGTGACACAGTACTGTTATAGCTTGCTGAGCTTTCTAGGTGGGACCTAGTAAAAGAAGATGTGAGGCTTTATGGTGTGAATGCTGGGATTTGAGGGGAATTTTAGAAAACCCCACAGATATTGAATAGGACAGAGCTAATGACTGGGATTCAGGAAATCCCGGGAACTTGAAGGTTCTTCAGGCAACTGTCTGAACAGGCAGGTACACTCTTTGGTGTCAGCGAAACCTAAAGTTATGGGTCATGAGGACATGGATGGGTCATGAGCGTGACCAGGGCACCCCTGGTGACGAGGATACCACTAGCTTCTGAGACATCATTCCTGAGTAATGTGGTCTGAGGTCTCCATCTCTGGAGGGGAAGCAAGTTCCTTAAGATGAGATTGGTCTGGCAAGAAGGGACGCTGGAGTATAACTCATACAGGGACATGTTACTGAAAACACTCCAGTGCGGTGGGGGAAATGGCTCAGTGTTTGAGAGCGTGTACTATTCTTGTAGAAGACTCAGGTTCAGTTCCCAGGAACCCAAATCTGATGACTCACGACCACACATAACTCCAGCTACAAGGCGTCTAACTCTTCTGACCTCCAGTGACATCTGTACTCACACATGCACATCCCCCGACACAGATAGACACACATAAACACAATTTTAAAACACTAGTAATAAATCTAAGACACTTGATCCCATGAAGCGTGGGATCTGGAGACACGAACTGTGTGATATGCCATCCTATTTCACGCGTACATGGAGTCTTAGCGCATTCCTTTCCTTTTGCCTCCATCATCTTGACTTAACCCTCCAGAGGTCCAACTGACCCTTTCTTTGTCACTAGAACAGCTCAAGCTGTTGGCAGAAGTCCCCGTCTCCTCTCATCACTTAGCCTGGCTTGACAAACAGCAGTTACCCCATCTTGTCGTTTTTCAGAACTGGTGCTGGCTTCAGGCACAGAATGCACCGGATGTTGCCTGCACCCTCCTGCTTCCCAATGTGTTATTGGTATTAACTAGGGCTTCCCAACGTGTCTTTTCTGATAGCAATAGCTATCACCTGTTAAGATGAACCAATGGGGTCTGAAAAACTTCCTTTAGTGGAAGAAGTAATAAACTTTTTTTTTTTTTAAAGTGAAAAGAAAGCTTTAGTTTGAGTTTCTCTGTAATTTGTGTTTGGAAGGCAGAAATGAAAGAGAAGTGGGCATGGGGCATTTTCCTTTGGTCTCTTTCATTTATTTACTTTATCACCCTGTTCCAACTCTTTTGCTTCCAATTTTCCTGCCACTTGCCGTGGTTCTGAAAGAGGCCAGGAAACAAGGTGCCATTTCTACAAACCAGAGAAAAGGACTCTGGTTATTCTCTTTCTGGTGTGCTACAAAACAAAGTGCTGCATTTTCAGGTAGGGTAGGGGTAGGTGTAGGGGTAGGGGTAGGGATGGGGAACACATCCCCTTTGGAAGATTTCTAGGATTTTAATTGAGGTAGAAAGACTAGAAGGTGCCCAGATTTGATCTCCAAATGGTGGCAATTAACTGACTTCTCTTTAATTTTTTTAAAAAAAACAGGATATTGCTGCTCAGGTGTGCTGCTCTTGTGGTATCGCTGGGTGCTCTCCCCAACTCAGTGCTGGCATGAGCTGTAGGCTCAGGTCTCAAGATACATCGAAGCCTTCTTCCTGCCTCTCATTGGGTTTCCAATGCTATGTGGTCCATCTGATGGCCTGAAAATTCACATAGCCTAGGCAAAAGAGTGTAGGTACAGTCTTTGTTGATCACTGAACAAATCCCAGAGAAAACTGTGCTCCGATTCATAAACGGTCCCTTGTGTCTTATGCAGCTTCTCTTGATTTTTGAAACACTCAGTTCCTCATCTCTCTTTCACTTCTCATTACAAAGTGATGACTTAGTTTTCAAAATTTCCTTGGGTGGATCTTTTTACCTGACAAAACTTCTATAGAGGTTTTTCTTTTTTTTTTTTCTTCCTGTTATTTTTAATTTTGCAAACTTATGGGGTATTTGATGTCAGCGCCAAAGAGCCCTAACCATAGGTCTTTAATCTTCATAGTGGGGCTCTTTAAGACTGCCGGCAGAGAATTCTGTGGTGTGTAAAATTCCAGTTGGTAAGAGAGAGTCTCTTCCTATAATCTGTTTCTATTGTGGCCTTTTTCTTGCCTCAATGGATGAATCTTCTACACTTGTGAGTGTAAGACTCGGGATGAAAAGTAGCTCATTATTACCAACCCCTGTGGCCCCCTGCTTTCTAGAAAAACCACAGAGCTGTATTGCCATTCTCATGAACCTCTCTCCCTTTGCAAAATCCTCCCCTTGACATAAAAGTCTCTGAGCCTGAGTGTTACCTTTTAACTCTTCTCTATTTCACTTGTAAATGTCAAGATTTATGGTTTGAGTTTCATGGTAAAGGAGGTTATCGACTTTGGCTCTCGTGTATCTACATTCTTCCCCAGTTCAAAGAACAGGCTCAGCAAGGAGGCCTCGTTACTTCTCCTACTGTAACATCATCTTCACCAGCACCTGGGCCCTGAGCAGCTGTCAAGGACAGATGCATTGGAGGTTGTGCAGGGCTTGCAGCTCTGCCTTTTCTTGGCCTAGACTCAGAAGTGTATTGATGAAAGTTCCTGGTGCTTAATTTTATGCGTTAACTTGACTGGTCCGCAGGATGCCTACATACTTGAAAATGATACCATTTTCTTTCCTCATTCTTAGGCCTTTCCATCTAAACTAGAATTATTCAGGGACTCCCCTAGAGTCTCTCTAGACTTCGCTAGTCTCTGTAATTGCATGAGCCAATTTTTCTCACTTCAGATGCTCCAGCTTTTTGTCTCTGTCATTTTTCTGGAGAATTCTAACATGCCAGGTTCTTTTAGGTTGGAAAGATGACTCAGTTCGTTAAGTGCTTTCCATGCAAGCCTGGGGACCACCAGAGTTAAGATCCACAGAAGCACTGTAAAAGCCAAGTGGCCTTTACAGTGGCAGCGGCCTTTAGCCTCATCATAAGGGAGGCAGAGACAGGGCTTCCCAGGAGCTGTCTACTCAGCCCATCTGAAATGCCAAGCTCCAAGGTCAGTGAGTGACTCTGCTTCAATATATGATAGAGAATGATCTGACACTGACCTTGGGCCACCTCCAGAAGCACATCCATGGGTTTGCACAGCCATATGTGTGTTCATATCCACACGTATGTGGACATGTGTCTGCACCCCTCCACAGGTATATCCTCCCACACTCTACTCTCTTAGAAAGTAACTAGTTTCCGATATATTATAATTAAAGGTCTCATACTGTATGTTAGAATCCACTGTACGCTATTCTACTTGAGATTTTTTTTTTTATCTTGTAACTGTGAACCCTATAGTTTTAAAAAGTAAAGTAGTTAACATTCATTCAGTTCACTCTGTGTGTGTGTGTGCGTGTGTGTGTGTGTGTGTGTGTGTGTGTGTGTGTGTGTGTGAATCAGTCTGTATAGCTCAGGCTGGCCTCCTGAGTGAGAATTTTAGGCCTGTGTGGTCAGGCCAAGCCACAAGTCATTCTTATAAATTGAAATCTAAGGAGGGTGTTTGTGTGTGTGTGTGTGTGTGTGAAGAGTTCTCCTCTTCTAAGGGGGAGGACAGGGTCTCTGGAGACCTGAGGAAACATTTTCATCTAATGACCTATTTTATCCCTTCCTCTTATCAGTCCTGGATTCCTTATTTTCTGGATCCATTACATTGCCCTGAGCAGCAGGGTTCGGAGGGCCCGAAGGGCTCACAGAATTCCGGTGTGTTGAATGCAGGTTTGGAGACCTGTCATCCTAATTCTGATCCACTTAATGATGGAAGTTACTTGGATATGGTTGTGTGTACCTATAATCCCAGCAATTTGAATGGCTGAGATGGCAGGATTGCTTGAGTCCAGGGGGCTGAAGCCAGCCTGGACAACATAATGAGACCTCAACTCAAAATATATTTGTGTGTGTGTGTGTGTGTGTGTGTGTATACACACATATAGGCGTGTTTATGTGTGCATGGTATGTACATATGTGTGTGCATGCACATGTATTTATACATGTATGTGGTTGCTAGACAGGCTTAGGGCTGTTAAGCTTCTGGCTTCCTTTCCCCATGAACCACCTCTTTGTTGTCTTCCTATGTTGGCTCATATCCTATGCAATCGTCACAGTGTCTGGGAGATGGGAGAGGCAAGAAAATGTTTCCTGAGGGCCTTCAACAGATCTCTCATTTAATTAGTTAGAAATGGATCCAGTACCCTCTTCCAAATAATTATTGGCAAGGAGACTACAGCTGTCACTATTTGCTAGCCAAAGGATTGGCAAACGACCACCACATTCAGCACCGTGGGTCTCGTTTTGTGTGACCAAGAAGTCAAAATGTTTTTATATTCTTAAAACATCATAGAAAGTAAAGAATAAGAACGCACAGAGAATAAATACAAAAACGTAGGTAGTAGTGAACCTTGGAACATTTGCTACCCAAAAGACTAACAGGCCAAGCACAATGAGGGCCAATCTGTCAAACATACGCTCTTTAGACACAATTCCTAAATCTCCAAGTTTCCAGAAAGGGAAGTATTTTCTTTTGTAATATTATTCCATTTTATCTGCCAACAGATTTTCCAAGTTATAGCTAGGTCTGAATAGAGCATTTTTCAGAATCCACACATTGTCTGGCATAGACAAAAACACATGTGTAACTGCCATGACATGTGAAAAGACAGAGACACCAACCCTAGCTGCTCTCTGAGAGACCATCAACACAGGAGTGGTTAAACTTGATGGTGCTCTCAGGGTAGCTTGTGGAGGGAGAGAATCAAGGTCCCACAGTTCGGTTTGTGTTAAATACAGGTTGCATGAGGTCTAAGGCTGCCTTCAGCTGACAATACTTCTAAGTTAACATGTATTCTCCTCAAAGAGTGCCTGAGCATCCCAGGGAGTGCAGTGGGCAGTTAAGTATACCCAGATGCAGTACAAGCTCCTCAACCTTCTCTGTGCTGGTCTTTTGAGCATTGTTTACAAGTCTGAAAGGGTTTGTGTTGGGAACTAGAATTCACAACCAAGAAGAGCTGAATACAGGAAGCATCCACTAAAAAAAAAAAAAAAAAAAAAAAAGGCCTGTTATTGACTTTGACATATCATTTCATATTTTTCAGAGCTATTAATTCTCAAAGCCAAGTCAGGACAATGCCATCCCCCTGCCTCCCCCCCAACACCCCCCATACCCCCTGCATTGCTGACTGAACAGTGAACCAGTTTGGCTCTTGAAATCCAGAGCTGATATTTACCCCACATCTTCTTGGTACACTAAGCAAGGGTGTGGATTTTCCTTGCTCGCTTACTGGACTTTCAAGGTAGAAGTAAATATTGGGCACTTGAAAAGGACTAGTTAAGAAGCACTGCAGTGTGGGGGAGTTCCACATGGCAAGGGAGATGATGTAACAACCTCAAGAGAGCAGCCAGCCAGGAAGGGGAAAATGCAGGAGAGCTCTGCAAACAAAGCGGAGATCTTCAAAGAAGAGAAAACGTTCAAGCACGCCAGGCAGAAGGAAGGGTTGCCAATCTTTGGATTTCCTGACAGGAAAGTCATTGTTGCTGCTGAGAAAAAGTAATGTTGGTGGAAAGACGGGAAGGGACCCAACTAAGGTGTGCGCAAGGAGGCGTGAGAAGAGAGACCTCATTGGCAAAGTGAAGTCTTATTTAAGCGAGGTTCAAAATAGGCCACTGGTGGGATTTTTTGCTTTGGTTTTCGTTTTGTTCATTTGTTTTGCAATACTGAAATTGTGACTGTAATAGGAAGTTAAAATTCTATACAGAAGGAGATAGTCTTCAATGGTGTCTCCAGGTATACTTTCTTTAACCTACAATTTTAGAGGAAAGCTGTATTACATAATTACAAATTTTATGCTGTGAGAAAGGCAAAAATATCAGTGGACCGATAGAAAGAAAACTGATTACTATGTTAATTATTCAAGTGAAATCACTCAGAGGACCGTGGAAGGTGGGGCCCTGGCTTCTCTCTTGCTATGACTTGCTCAGCTCTTGACTTCCATCTTGTGGTCTAAGATGGAGGCTTTATCTTCCCCTGTGCTTTTCACAGTGACAAGCAGGAAAGGTAAGAAAGTGTCTAGACTTTTTTTTTTTTAACTTTTTATTGATTCTTTGTGAATTTTACATCACGCACCCCAGTCCCTCTCATCTCCTCATCCCTTCACATCTGCCCCCTCGCTTGCAACTTCCTCCCCAAAGAAAAGAAAAATAAAAAATAAAATAACTAAAACCAAACCAAAACAAATCTCTCTGTGGAAGCTGTGTTGTGTCATGGTGTCACACAATATACCTTTTTGTCTAAGCAGCTTTATTTGCACGTGTTCATTGCAATGAGTCATTGGTCTGGCTGGAGGCCCCTGGCTTCTGCTACGTGATAGCCTTGTATTTTAAGGTTATGAATACTAAGCTGCACATTGTGTCCCATCCCTCCTCTCTTCCTACCTGTTGGCCAGAATCTAATGATATAGCCTTGCCTATCTGTAAGGGTGACTAAGAAATGTAGTTTGGGGCTGCACAGTTAAGTGTCTAGCTAATTTTTGCTGTTGTTGTGTTTCTAAAAGGGAAATAAAAAGAATAGATGTTGTAGTGATAATTACCAATTTCTTCCACCAGGATCCTTTGGAAATAACTAAACTGTGACTACGAAGAAAAATATTTCTTTATAGTTACCTTGAACTATAATATTTAATTACACTTGTAAATGAAATATAACTATGGGGTTTTATTATTACACTTCAGTCTTTTCTTGGCAGGAATTCGGCATCAGGGCAGGCTGGTTACTTTCTGTGAGGTGGGGTGAAGAGAGGACAGTACCCACAGCATGATGGCAGAGTCTGAGGATGATGGGTTCATCTTAAAGCACTGGAAAAATAAGATCAAACAAAATCCATCTGCGGGAAGAAAGAGATAGTTAATTTCAGAACAGAAATCAATGAAATAAAAATGGAAAAAAGACAATTAAAAACCAATGAAACAAATGATTTATTATTTGAAAAGGTAAGACAGAAAATAACCCGAATTAACCAAAAGAAACAGAGAGAAGACCCAAATTAATATTAGAGACCAAGAGGGAGACATTACAATAGATACCAATAAAATTTAGAAAACTCTAAGGAAAAACTTTAAAAACTTGTATTAAAAGAAAAGGATGAGCTCTTTCTTTTCCTTTTTTCTTTTCTTTCTTTCTTTCTTTTTTTTTTTATGGTGCATAACATAAACCAAGATGAGATAAATTTAAATAGAGTTGTAACAAGAGATAAGATTGGAGCAACAATGAAAATTTTCTCAGTGAACAAAAGCCTTCATGGATGCAGATGGGCACGGGCTTTTGAATTCTATCAGGCCTCCAAGGAACCAAAGCTAGAGCTGTCCTGGCACTCCCTCTGTAGCCTGGGCTGGCCTTGAACTCAGAGATCCACTTGCCTCTGCCTCCTGAGTGCCGGGATAAAAAGGGGTGAGCCATCACCACCCAGCTAGATACTGCTTCTTGAATTACTTCACGACAAGGAGAAGGAAAGAATGCCTCCAAACTCTAGTAACTAAGCATTGGTAAAACAAACAAGGCAGAAAAAAAAAAGGGGGGGGGGTTGTAGATCTGAAACCGAGTTCTCAAAAGAAGAACATCAAATGGCTAATTAACTTAAAAAAATTCATTAGGAAAATACAAATTAAAACTACATTGATATTCTGGCTCTCCCCTGTCAGAATGAGTGTCATCAAGAAATCAAGTGACAACAAATGCTGGAGAGAATTCGGGGAAAGAGGGGCCTTTTTTTTTAATTCACTGTTGGCCTGAGTATGAACTGGTTCAGACACTGTGGAAATCAGTGTGCAGGCTTCTCAGAACTACAGAACTGTGATCTAACCCAGCTGTACCACCCCCACCAAGGCAAAGGAAGCCTGTATCCACCACAGAGATACCTGCTCATCCACGCTCGTTTCTTCTCTGATCACAATGGCTACGAAATGAGTCAGCCTACATGTCCATGAAGTGGTGACTGGGTAATAAAACTGAGATACAGATACACAATGGGATTTTGGAATTTGCAGGAAAATCGCTGGAATTGAAAAGTGTGACACCCAGTGAGGTAACCTAGGCCCTGTAGGACAAGCATCTCATGTTCTCTCTCATTAGATCGTAGCTCCAAAATTTTACGTTTCTATGTTTAACTTGGAATATCTGTAGAGTCCAGGAAGCTAGAAGGTGCCCTCAGGAGAATGCCTTAAAACACTGGCAAGAGCAGAGTACACATGCTATGAATGTCCGTGGGAAGATACTGGTGATGGAAAGGCTTAAATAGTGCATGTGGGGGTGGGGATGGGGACATGGGATGGTGGACGGGGGAGGGTTAACCAAAAAGAAGAGTGTGTTTTGAAAAAGCTACACAGAAACTTATTATTCTGTAATCCACTTAAAAAATTTTTTTAATAAAAAGATTTTGAAGGGAGATACCCTGCAGGGTTGGATAACACTGTTTCTAGAATCCATGGGTTAGGAAAGAAAGAAAGAAAGAAAGAAAGAAAGAAAGAAAGAAAGAAAGAAAGAGAAAGAGAGAAAGGAAGGAAGGAAGAAGGAAAGAAAGAAAGAAAGAAAGGAAGAAAGGAAGAAAGGAAGGAAGGAAGAAAGAAAGAAAGGAAGAAAGAAAGAAAGAAAGAAAGAAAGAAAGAAAGAAAGAAAGAAAGAAAGAAAGAAAGAGGAAGAAAGAAACAACAACAACAAAAATTCTATTGCTGAAGATACCATACACTTTGGTTACAAGATCCAGAGCAATGAATCTGGACTGGGCTGGGAGTTGCTTCCCTGCTAGACAGGAAGGGCTATGCAGGGGAAAAACATCAGCAACACCCTCACGCAACCGTGAACTCTGCGATCTAGTGTTTTGATTATTACGTGGTGGGAGGAATTTCTCTTCTGGTCTAGTCTATTTGGTGTTCTGTAAGCCTCTTGTATGTTTAAAGACATTTCTTTCTTTAGGTTGGGGGCATTTTCTTTATGATTTTCTTGAAAATCTGGACCTTGGAGCCTGGAATCTTCCTTTTTCATCTGTTCTTATTATTCTTGGTTTTCATCTTGTCATGATGTCCTTGATTTCTTGGATGTTTTGTGTCAGGGCCTTTTCTGTTTTTATGTTTTCTTTGAGAGATGTATCCATTTCTCCAATGACATCTTCAATGCCTGAGATTCTCTCCTCCATCTTCTGTTGGTAATTCCTATTCACTTCTCTAAGTTTTCCATCTGCAGGTTTTCTTAGTTTGTATTTTCTTTATTGATTCTAACTCTGTGTTCAGGTCCTGAATGGTTTTATTCATTTCTTTCACCTGTTTGATTGTGGTTTCCTGTCTGTCCTTGACGGCTTCTATTCATATCTTCCTGTATTTCTTTGAGAAATTTGTCCATTTCCTTTTTATATGCCTCTAATAACTCTGCATAAGCACAAATTTAAGGTCATTTTCCTGTGTTTCAGCTGCGTTAGAATATCCATTGTTTTCTGGGGTTTCTGGTGGAGTCATGATGTCCTGATTTTTGTTGATTGAGTTGTTACTCTGGCCTGTTGCCATCTGGTTGTCCATAACCTTGGCTCTTTGCTCCTTGAACCTGCACTTAAGACTGGATCCACCCATCTTCTGGTGTCTGGTTTAGTCTTCAGGATGATGAGAGAGGTCCAGGGGAACATGGATGGGTGCTGGCATTTCGGATGCAGCCATGCTGGAGTGGGTTTTTCAAAAGGCAAGGTGTGGGCACTGGTGCTCTGGAGGGCAAGGCAGGTGTGGTTGGCTTGAAGGGCCAGGTGCGGGTGTCTCATCAGGTAGCTGAGGGGCCACAAGCACCTCAGATGGAAGCTGTGTGTGTGTGGGGGGTATCTACCTCAGGTGACAATAGTGGTGATTTCTGGCACTCCAGAAGGAAGATAAGCTTTGGCTTATAGGCCTAGCAGACACTGTGGTCCTGGGACTCAGATTCAGCTGGGCTCCACTATCTTGTATCTGGCATCCATATGATTTTATTGCCCACCTGGTCTCCACAGGAGGACTAACAGAACCGTAGTTTGGAGGTTGGGATGCTTTCCTAGGAATCCAGACTCTGCCCTCAGAGGAATGAGAGGGATCCAATGTCTGGCTGCTGGAGCAGAGGGTCCATGGACCTGGCAGCCTACACTTCCTGAGTATGAGGAAAGAGTAGGGGCTCACATTTCGTGACTACTGGATCTGGGAAATGGCAACAGGGGACCTGGATCTGATTGGTCCAACTCCCTGGATGTCTCCTCCAGTCTGGGAAACACAAAAGTCTTGTGTTTTGGATCAGCCTCCTCCTTACTCACCGGTTTAGCAGTCTCTGATCTTCTGCCCCTTAGATACAGTACACACTGGAGGCCGCCATCTTGGAACCTCTTCAAAGAACTGTTTTATAATAAGGATATGATTTATTAGTAAAAGTTTGGTTTGTAAACTGTTTTATTTACACATATACTCATGATTGCATAAACATTTCTCAGGAGTTGCAAATAGAAAAATATTAATAAGTAAGTCTATAAAATATCTGGCGACAATTACCTTCTCAAGTTGGACCTGAGCTGGAAGCTTCCTCCTGCTGGCTAGCTTGCATGGTGCTGTAAGGTGTTGTACAGGCTTCTGGGAGAATTGTCATGAACAGTCTTAGCAGCTGTTGATCCTGCAATAGTAACATGACTGTTATGGGGATGACCAATTGGCCTTCAAAAACAGGTCCTGTAGGAGAAACAATTTCCTTTAACAATATTTTATTTGTCTGTAGTGACATTTAAACTGAACCAGACACCCAACAAAACAGCCTGATATAGTACACTCTAAACTTAGTGTAAGAAAATAGCATTGCTAGTTCCTTACATTAAGGGAGACTATACTTTTATTACTTTGCTATCATATAAATCCTTTTTATGAGTTTCTCATGGTCATGAATACTAGGATCCCTTTTGTCTTTAAAGTTTTATTTCTTTAATGGTATCACTTGGTAAGCAAAGAGATATTAGCAAAAAGCTAGTAATGAAGGTTAATTCATTTAGTTTAGAAGTTTGCCTTGTGAAATTCAAGCTGGCTACTATCAAGAAATAAGTTAGTGGGAGGAAACAAAAAAAGAGACTCTTAGACTGGCAGTAGCTGGCCTGTACTGGCATCCTCCAACCCTGAGGCTCAGAGTGTGAGAACCCACTACGTAGAGCCGAGATGGGGAGAGTGTGGCTTTTCCAGATGTAGACACTGCTTTTCTGGATAAACTGCTTTTGAAGTTATAGGATGACTAATGAGTCAGATTGCCCATTCTTTTCAACCTCAGGACTCCAGGGCATGGAGTTAGGGTTGGCTGTTTCCCACAACTTTATAGGCCTCCGGTTTCTCCAAACCTTGGGCCTGTTTTATGACCCTGGTTTGGGATGTGGAATTTCCTTTAAGTACCACATGTGGAAGATTACATCAGTTGTGTTTACTGTGTTTTCAGGGCTCCTCCACCCCACTTTACCGTCTAACCATCCTTTTTTCTCTTGTTCTCCCTCTTCTTTGCAGTTTTCCCAACATCCGTCCCTTCAATTCTCTTATTTGTTATCAACCAGAACAATGTTGTGGAGAAGAGCCAGAAGGCAGTTAGAAGGCTTTAGAGTTGCATGCAGTCTTGATGTCCTGTCTCAAAAAACAAGGAAGTTATGATGTGGAAAGCATGGACCCTTTATGTTCTTCATGGTCAAAATAGGCAGAGTTAGGTTAAGCTGGATGATTATTTGGTTGAGCAACAAGAAAGAACAGGCACATTGAAGCTGCTGTCCTTGGACATACTGATGCTTCGATTCCTGTGGACGCTAGCGAGGCCAGCTCACACGTATCCACATTCCAGCCTCTGACAGAGCCCGCTGACCTCTCAAGAATCATCCTCTCATTGTGAATTCACTGTGTTTTAAAGACCTATTCAGAAATTTTACCGGGTTTTTCCATTGTGGCATGTGCTCTTGCAGTTTCCAAGTTCTTAAAGTAAAGTCTACAAATCAGCAACGACCTATGACTTTAAACTGCTCTTCTGCTAATAAGAAATGTGACAGAAAAGATCGTAATAAATTCAATTTAAATAATTTATTTTATTTAAAAATACCATGTTTTAAAATCTTCAATGGGGCTGGAGAGATGGCTCAGAGGTTAAGAGCAATGGCTGCTCTTCCAAAAGTCCTGAGTTCAATTCCCAGCTACCACATGGCGGCTCACAACCATCTATAGCAAGATATGGTGCCCTCTTCTGGTGTACAGGTGTACATGCAGGCAGAACACTGTATACATAATCAATAAATATTTAAAAACCTTCCATGTACCAAATACTTTAAAATTTATTAATAAACTTTATTTTAGGGTAGTTTTAGCCTCAAGGCAAAATTGGGTTGAATGTGTACAGTTTTACATGCCTCAAATCCACACACATACACATACACACACACACCTTTCCATCAGTCCACACCCTGAACTAGAGTGCAGCATTTGTTATAGATGATGAACTTCTGCTCACAAGCTATTATTTTCTAAAGTCCACAGTTTACAGCAGAAGAAGTTGCTCTTGGTCTCATGGTGGTGTACATCTTTGGGTCTGGACGCTTGGGTCCACTACTAGAACTGCTTAATTTTAAGTGTTTTATTGACTTCAGCAATTTCACTATCTTGTTCACAACAAAAAAGCTGGCAGACGGGCAGCAGGCAAGCCAGCAAGGGCTCTGAGGAGCTAGAGTGGTATGTATTTTCACATCAGAATCTCAGCAGGGTTTCTGTTGCTCAAAATAGCATTCTGTCTTGATGTTTTTGAGAAAGAGAGAGTGAAGAGGGAGAGACAGAGAGAGGAGAAAGAGCGGGAAAGAGATGAAAGGAGAGGAGAAGGAAAGATGGAGGGAAGCAAGGGGGAAGGGAGAGAGAGAAAAAGAGAGGGAGGAAGAAGGAGGGAGAGAGGGAGAGGAGAATACAGAAGAGAGTGCACACGACTGTTTGCAAAGGGAAAGAAATGCTGACCCACAGAGGTTAATTTTCTTGTGCACAGTTACCCCACCAGCGGGCTTGCCTGGCTCTTGCCTGGTTCTTTTCAGGGCACTGGACTGTCTTTCTCAGGATTTCTCCTCCTAACAGCCAACTCCAAAGGGAAATATTCAAGTAGGGTGGTAAATATTGTAGCCCATCTCTGGGAAAGTCTGTTTGGTTCTGATGAAGGAAATGGCGATTTGTTTGCTCAGAGAACCCGCGTGGCCGATGTCATCAAACGCCGCTGCTTGATTAAATTCACCCACAGACTGCTGGAGCGTGGAGGCCTTTAGGAACTGTCTAGAGCAGCGGTTCTCAACCTGTGGGCCGCAGCCCCTTGGATTTCTAACCACCCTTTCATAGAGGTGGCCTAAAACCATGAGAAAACAGACATTTACTTTATGATCCATAACAGCAACATGAGGAACTGTATTAAAGGGTCACAGCATTTAGGAAGGCTGAGAACCGCTGCTCTAAAAATTCCTAAGTGGTGGAAGCTTTAGAATTCTTTCTTCCCATAGTTTCCACAGTCTCCATCTCTAAGAAGTATCCCCCGTGGGAGCTTTTCTCAGGGGGGCTGGGGCTGGAGATGGCATCTAATGTCCTCATTTCCCCTGGGATCTAGCTTGCTCAGTTTCAGCTCCTGGCTTCTCTGTCAGAGCCCAACCTTTGATTCTCATTTCACTCCTGAGGACGTTTGAGACGTGTCCTTATTTTCTCTAGTGAATTATCAAGAAAAAAAAAATATGTTGAATGCGAAAATGTGCTTCCTTGCGGTGCTAGAACTGTTTTTATTTTGCTTAAATGTGTATAAGCTGAAAATAATTTGCCTCTGGGATTTTGAAGGTACATCTTACCACTGGGATTTTATTACTATTTTTGTGGGAAGCATGTTTATTCCCATCTTTTTTAAAAATGTTTCTTCTATGTGTGTGTATCTTGTGTTTGCACACCGTGTGTTCGCAAAGACCTTAAAAAATGCCAGACTCCCTGGAGCTGTAGATACAGGCAGCTCTCAGCTTCCTGTGTGGATGGATGCTAGGGACCAAACCCAGGTTCTCTGGAAGAGCAGCACATCTGAACCATCTATCCAGCCCTCCATTTCTTGACAGAATTTGATTTTTTAAAAACAAAATTCTATTTGCTTCAACATCTGCTTTTAAAGCTTATTATTTGCATCTAAAATACACGCATGTGTGACTGTGCATGTGAGTACATACGGTTCTGTCACGCTCACCCCTGGTATGTTCGTGAACTACGGAGCCCTTTTCAGATCCCATTTCATTTACATATTTCTGCAAAGTCCTGGTTCTCTACCACACTTCCATCGCCATCAATGCCTACCCTGTCCTTAGAGGTTGAGCGCCCCCTGCTGTTAGCCCTCATTAATAAATTTCTTCGCATTTTAAATTATTTTGTTTCACTAACTAAATTTTTTTTTTCTTACCAGTTATTGCCTCATTTAGTTTAAAGAAACAAACTTCTGGTTTGAGAAGCAGCATTTTTAAGATCTTAGGAGTTATCACTCTATCCTAACACGGTGTGCAAAAAATAAACAAATAAATAAATAGATAGATAAATAAATAACTAGATAAATAAATAAATAAAATAAAATAAATAAATAAGACTTAGCCAGGGACACGAGGTAACAAGATACACTACAGCACCAAACTTGGAGAGTCGTGCACAGAGAATCACAACTCTCTGTGCGGAAACTCCCACGCGAGAACCCGAGGGAAGCACTTTTAAAGCATTTGTAGGCACATAAATAACCCCAGAGAACCAACATTTCAGAAAGCGAAGTTGGAAGACCGACAGTTCTTGTCCTTGAGGCACACTTACTCTGTCGTTACAGTAATCAAGACAGTGTGCTCTGGTGAAATAACAGACCACTAGCCGAGCAAAACAGAACAGAGACGGGTACACGCAACTGTAAAGGCACGAAAAGATCACAAATGAGGAAAACAGAGCAGACCTTGATCTTGGGGGTGGCTTTCAACCTCGAAGGTCTCAGAGCAAATCATCAAGAGACTGGATCTGATTAAGATGGAAAACGAAATGTGCAAGAGATGCCAGAAGGAAAACGAGGAGATAAGCCACGGAATTATGTGCAGGAAACAAAGCCGATAAGGGGCCGTTGCCCAAAGGGTAACCATAACAGCTACTCTCAAAATTCAACAACGAGAAAATGGCCAACCCAAGTAAAAGCTGGGTGAAGAAACTCCGAGCTGGCGTTTCACTAATATTACACAGATATTTCAACTAATATCACACAGATATTTCACTACTATTACACAGATGACAGGGCACATTGGGAAGGTACTCAGTAGCAAGTCATTGAGGAATTTTGTACCTAAAATGGGTGTGACCATTGTGTGGGGCAGAAATTGGAATGTCCGAGATGCAAAAGAGCCAATGGTGAGGATTTGAGACAACAGGGAATGACAGCCATTGCCAGTGGACAACTGATGTTGCCACAAAAATCCACCCGCTGGTACTTACGGCAGCTTCCTAACACGCAGAACTTCAGAGAGAAAATGTCCTTCAGTAGGAGAACAGACAGTAACAACTATGGTACATCCAGACACTCGGCATCAAAAAGAAGCCAGAGGGTGGAGAGATGGCCCCGAGGTTAAGGCATTTGCCGTGCAAGCATGGGGCGGGTAGTTTGGATTCCCAGAACTCATGTACATTCTGGGTGGCAGTGGTGGCCTGCCTGTATCTCCAGCGTCAAAACAAGCAAAAAACATGGAGGAATATGAAAATTGCCAAGTGAATAATTTAAGTAAAAACACCAAACTACTGTATGATACAGCTGTGATATTCTAAAAGAGGAAAAAAAAAAGTACAGAAACAGTTACAAAAAAAAAAAAAATAGTGGTTTCTAGAATGAAGGGGAAGGGAGAGGTGAGTAGGGAGAAGATAGAGGATGTTTTTAGGGCAGTAAAAGCTCTTCTGTATGACACTACAGTTGGAGGCGCACACAGCTGTACTTTTGTCCAAATGCGAAAACCAAGCACCAGGCTTAGATTAACCCTAAGCTTGAGTGACGGTGCTGTGTCGTTGTAGCTTCGTGGATTATAACAGGTGCCCCACTCCAGTGCAGAATGGTGATGGAAGAGGAGGTTGTGTGTAGGTAGGGACAGATATGTGGCAACTGCCTTATTTTCTGCTCAGGTTTATTCGAACTATAACACTGGTAGAAAGTGGTGTTAGTAAAGTAAAATATTGGATCATTAAGGACTTTTTAATGGCTTTTCACAGTGGAGTAGGAATTGGGTTGGGCATGGTTGACTTTTCTCAAGCAAGCTGTGTATATGAAGAGAAAGGAGGAAGGTGGTAATTTTAAGGCTTAGGGACCTGTAATAGCATCAAAAATGGGGAAGAAACAGCTAGCCAGGTGTAGTTAGTACGGAGGTCAAGTATGGTCAATAATTTTTGTCAGTTTAAAAAGATTATACAAGCTCAACGGTTGATTTTATGTGTCAATGTGAGTGAGCTAGGAGATATCCAGAGAGCTGGTAACAAATTTCAGGGTGTGTCTGTGAGGGTGTTTCCAGGGGAGAGTAACGTTCTGACAGGCTGACAGAGTAAAGATCTGCCTCCTCAAACAGCAAGCACCGTCTAGTCTTCTGGGGGACCAGTAGAACACCAACCAACATGGAGGAAGGGTGGTTTCTCCTGCCCTCAGACAGCGAGCGTGTACTCTTGGCTGTTAGGTCCTTGACTTGGACAGGGACTTACATCATTAGTAAGGTTCTCAGGCCTTTGGGTTTGTGTTGGAGCTGTCAGCTTTCCTCTTCCTCCTTGCATGCAGTTGGCACCCGGTGGCGCTTCTCGGCTTCCGTTGTTTGCATGAGCCAAGCCCTTATAAAACTTATCTGTCTGTCTATCTATTTATCTATCTATCTATCTATCTATCTATCTATCTATCTATCTATCTATCTATC